>NC_090266.1:426980548-427292048 GCF_040414725.1 Anabrus simplex | reverse complement strand
GGAAAACCTAGAGATGCCTCTGAGCAACATTGCCAATGGATGAGGCAAGCTGCTAAACCCGGGTGACATAGTAGGTAAAGGTTTCAATGGCAAGGAAGTTAATTCAGAACGGATGTTACTCAATGATGCACGACGTTCAGATTCGTTGTCCAATGGGGCAGGGATAGTTTGAGCAGCAACGGTTATCCTATTAACTTCTCCCTTGGGAGGCGCTTCCTCACTACCTGCATTCACTGTGGTGTGTAGATCGCTTTTGGGAGGAACCTCCCCTGTTAACAATTGAGTGACCTTGCTAGATAATTCAGACATATTTTCAAGCAGCGTACTAGCTTCCTTCTTCTGAACGTCATTCAACTTTAGAGACAACAGATCGTTAACCCTATTCGAAAAATGATATAGCCTAGCTTGCACACGCTTAATTTGATTAGGAGAAGGATCATTTTCATCAAAAAAACTAACTACAGAAGCTAGCCCAGTAATATTCTCCGTGATCGTGGAAAGAGAGTCGTCAATTACTTTCTCTCCCAAATTGGGGATGGAAATGGGCAAATCTAGGGACTCTCTAAGCTTGTTTGTGTCTACTGCAACCGTGCCTCCAGATTGTACATTTCTAATAGTCAATTCATAGATCAACTCCTCCTTGCGCAAATAGTTAAGATGGAGAACATCGCGAGGGCCGGGCATGGTGACAGAACAATTTTGAAAAACTAAAAAAATTCCAGCAACTGGGAAAATAGTTAGAGTTCGGAACAAACAATGTTTAGCCGTCAAAAGGGGCTAAATTGAGACCCATTCAACCACGCTCTGCTACCACTTGTTACGGAGTTTTTCCGTGGTAGGTAGAGGTGAAAGAAGGTGTGGGTGTGAATAGGTCTCCAGCTACGAAAGCAAAATTAATTTAAAATTTAACAAGGTTATATTTTCTTTTCAAAAACAAGAAATAACAAGCATGGCAGGTACAAAGTAGCAAGTCGAAAAGGGTAGTTACAATATTTACAGGAATTGGGCTTCGCGCCCTGATTTTACACAGCTTGGGCAATCAGCTCAGTTTTACCCCAAACACGAGTTTTAACAGAGGGGCAGAAAACCCCATTCATACCTAGGAGCCCTTGCTCCAAATTACACAGAAAAGCCTCCACTAGGCATACAACACTTAATTTTCAAAAGAGCCACTCGCTCTCAAAATTTAAGCCTCTCCCAGGCCACACCAAACTCCACCTTCAAGTTGTCCTCACTGGACATAGACACAGGGGTACAATACCCAACCTACTGAGGTCTATTAAATGAAAAGGGGCAATTACATGACCTCTAAAATAACAATTTGAGAGGAGGCAATCTGCAATCCTAATACACTTGTTTTTAAAAAAAACTTATCTGGCTCTAGGCCACTAATGCAAGGGCTAATCCCATACTACCGAGGTGACTTTAGAAAAGAGCAATTTGTTTTACATTAACGAAGAATAGGTTGAGAAAATAAGTTCACCTCAAGACAATGTGAGTGGGAGCTCGAGAGGGTTAGCACTCTCTATCCCAATATGCAGCTTACAAGAGAATAGAAGAAAAGATCGTTACATTTTAGGAAAAGGTTACATGGAGGAACGCTTCGCACCCGCCCCGAGAGTTAAACTGCTGAGCTAGCAAAGAAAGAAGTTATTAATCGGCCATTACCTTATTGATGACCGCTGCCGAGGAAAGAGGCGCTTCCCGCCTCCTGCTATGTACTTTATACACTGAAAGATGGAACAGAAGTGGCCCGGAGACCCTAAAATCAGCAGTTTAAATCCTCTCGCGGAAGTTTCTAGGCGTTAGGGGAATGAAAACACCCGCCCCCAATTACTTTATTGGCTAGGGTACAGAAACATATCCAAGATGGGGGAAGATACATCGGATTGGTCGGAAATTACTAAAAGAAATTCGGGATTGGATAAATCTAAAACAAGGGGGAAAAGAGGGGTATACAGCCAACTTAAACAATAACAGAAAGAAATTTAGCAAGAAACAAACATTTGAAATAAAAATTTCTCCAACAAAATAGTTCTTTGACTCCGCACTAGGGTGCACTATTGTTGATCTTCAGTAGTGTCCTCTAGAAGAGAAAGTTCACACTTCTTACTTCAAGCGAAACAAAAACACATCAAAAATGACACAGTTCAAAAACTCAAAATTTTCCACGTGGTGACATCTTCTGAGAAGGTAAAGAATTAATAGCGTAGATAAAGTTCAGACTTCCTCCAGCAGAGGAGTTTCAACTGGCGCACATTTTAAATTAGCGGAGTGGAGGTGTACCGCCCGGTACAATTATTATTATTATTATTATTATTATTATTATTATTATTATTATTATTATTATTATTATTATTATTATTATTATCCTCTGCGAACCATGTGACCTTGCCGCGGTGGGGAGGCTTGCGTGTCCCAGTGAAGCAGATAGCCGAGCCGCAGGTGCAACCATATCGGATGGGTATCTGTTGAGAGACCAGACTAAGGAATAGTTCATCGAAAGGGGGGTAGCAGCCTTTCGGTAGTTGCAAGGGCGGCAGTCTAGATGATTGACTGATACGGCCTTGTAATGATACTCAGCATGGCTTAGCTGTGTTGATACTGCTACACGGCTGAAAGCAACGGGAAACTACAGCCGTAACTAACTACCAAGGACATGCAGCTCTCTCTGTATGAATGATGTACTGATGATGCCTTCCTCCCGGGTAAAATATTCCGGACGTAAACTAGTCCCCCATTCGGATCTCCGGGTGGGGACTACACGAGAGGGGGCGATCATCAGGAAGATGGATACTGACATTCTGCGAGTCGGAGCGTGGAATGTTAGAAGCTTGAATCGTTGTGGTAGGTTAGAGAATCTGAAAAGGGAGATGGATAGGCTAAAGATAGATGTAGTTGGTATAAGTGAAGTACGTTGGCAGGAAGAACAAGATTTTTGGTCAGGCGACTACCGAATTATCAACACATAATCAAACAGGGGAAATGCAGGAGTTGGTTTAATAATGAATAAGAAAATAGGGCAGCTGGTAAGCTACTACGACCAGCATAGTGAAAGAATCATTGTCGCCAAGATAGACACCAAACCAATGCCCACCACAATAGTGCAGGTCTATATGCCTACTAGGTCAGCGGATGATGAAGAAATCGAAAGAATATATGAGGAGATAGAAGATTTAATACAATATGTAAAAGGTGACGAGAATCTAATTGTGATGGGAGACTGGAATGCAGTGGTAGGACAAGGAAGAGAAGGTAGTACAGTAGGAGAATTTGGATTGGGACAAAGGAACGAAAGAAGAAGTCGGCTGGTTGAATTCTGCACTGATCATAACTTAGTCCTTGCCAATACTTGGTTCAAACACCACAAACGACGGCTGTATACGTGGACGAGACCTGGAGACACTGGAAGGTATCAAATAGACTTCACTATGATTAGGCAGAGATTCAGATACCAGGTGTTGGATTGCAAAACTTTCCCAGGAGCAGACGTGGACTCTGACCACAACTTGTTGGTCATGAAATGCCATCTGAAGTTGAATAAATTGAAGAAAGGAAAGAATGCAAAAAGATGGGATCTAGACAAGTTGAAAGAAAAGAGTGTGAGAGATTGTTTCAAAGAACATGTTGCACAAGGACTAAATGAAAAGGCTGAAGGAAACACTATAGAGGAAGACTGGAGAGTCATGAAAAATGAAGTCAGTAGGGCTGTTGAAGAAATGTTAGGAAGGAAGAAAGGATCAACTAAGAATCAGTGGATAACTCAGGAGATACTAGACCTGAATTATGATCGACGAAAATACAAGAATGCTAGAAATGAAGAGGGCAGAAAGGAATACAGGCGATAAAGAATGAAGTGGATAGAAAGTGCAAGGTAGCTAAGGAAGAATGGCTGAAGGAGAAGTGCAAGGATGTCGAAGTCTGTATGGTCCTGGGAAAGGTGGATGCTGCATACAGGAAAATCAAGGAAAACTTTGGAGAAAGGAAATCTAGGTGTATTAATATTAAGAGCTCAGATGGAAAGCCACTTCTAGGGAAAGAAGACAAAGCAAAAAGATGGCAGGAGCATATCCAACAGTTGTATGAAGGTAAAGTAGATAATTTGGTTCTGGAACATGAAGAGGCTGTTGATGCTGATGAAATGGGAGACCCAATTTTGAGGTCATAGTTTGACAGAGCCCTGAGTGACCTCAATAGGAACAAGGCACCTGGAATTGATGACATTCCCTCTGAATTACTGACTGCCTTAGGAGAAACCAGCAAGGCAAGGTTATTTCATTTAGCGTGTAAGATGTATGAGACGGGAGAAGTCCGATCTGATTTTAGGAACAATGTTGTTATACCTATTCCCAAGAAAGCCGGTGCTGACAGGTGTGAAAACTACCGCACCATTAGTTTAGTATCTCATGCCTGAAAAATTTTAACACGTATTATTTACAGAAGAATGGAAAAACAAGTTGAAGCTGAGTTGGGAGAAGATCAATTTGGCTTCAGAAGAAATGTAGGAACACGTGAAGCTATCCTGACTTTACGTCTGATCTTAGAGGATCGAATCAAGAAGGACAAGCCCACCTACATGGCATTCGTAGACCTAGAAAAGGCATTCGATAATGTTGATTGGACCAAGCTATTTATGATTCTGAAGATGATAGGGATGAGATACCGAGAACGAAGAATTATCTACAATCTGTATAAAAATCAGTCTGCAGTGATAGGAATCGAGGGCTTTGAAAAAGAAGCAGCAATCCAGAAAGGAGTGATGCAAGGCTGCAGTTTGTTCCCTCTCCTTTTCAATGTTTACATAGAACAGGCAGTATAGGAAATCAAAGAGAAATTTGGAAAGGGAATCACAATCCAAGGAGAGGAAATCAAAACCTTGAGATTTGCCGATGATATTGTTATTTTATCTGAGACTGCAGAAGATCTCGAGAAGTTGCTGAATGGTATGGATGAAGTCTTGGGTAAGGAGTACAAGATGAAAATAAATAAGTCGAAAACAGAAGTAATGGAGTGCAGTCGAACGAAGACAGGTGATGCAGGAAATATTAGATTAGGAAATGAAGTCTTAAAGGAAGTAGATGAATATTGTTACTTGGATAGTAAAATAACTAACGATGGCAGAAGTAAGGAGGACATAAAATGCAGACTTGCACAAGCAAGGAAGAGCTTTCTTAAGAAAAGAAATTTGCTCACTTCAACATTGATATCGGAATTAGAAAGATGTTTTTGAAGACTTTTGTGTGGAGCGTGGCATTGTATGGAAGTGAAACATGGACGATAACTAGCTCAGAAAGAAAGAGAATAGAAGCTTTTGAAATGTGGTGTTATAGAAGAATGCTGAAGATGAGATGGATAGATCGAATCACGAATGAAGAGATAGTGAATCGAATTGGTGAGAGGAGATCGATTTGGCTAAATGTGACGAGAAGAAGAGACAGAATGATAGGACACATCTTCAGACACCCAGGACTTGTTCAGTTGGTTTTTGAAGGAAGTGTAGGTGGTAAGAACGGTAAGGGTAGACCAAGGTATGAATATGACAAGCAGATTAGAGCAGACGTAGGATGCAGTAGTTACATAGAAATGAAAAGGTTAGCACATTATCGGGTGGCATGGAGAGCTGCATCAAACCAGTCTATGGACTGATGACTCAAACAACAACAGTATTATTATTATTATTATTATTATTATTATTATTGACAAGTACATCGCAGTTGGTAAATATTCCTGTGGCAATGATCAGTTACAGTTGTGTGATCATAAACTTGAAACATAATTACCCAACAACAGCTACATCAACAAGAGTACAAGCAATTTCATTAAAAGAAAATATTACAGGAAATACTACTAGTTTAACATTCTAAATCCAGTATCATCGTATGTATGTATGTATGAATGTATGTATGTATGTATGTATGTATGTATGTATGTATGTATGTATATGTATGTATGTATGTATGTATGTATGTATGTATGTATGTATTGCACCCTATACAGGTATATCAGATGGGTGCAGTATGTATGTCCTTTTATGATACATCGCTCTTGCCCCTGGAGTTTCAAGGTAGGATTCAGCATGAGAGGTTTGATAGTTCACCTGTCGGATAATTGTGAATTGTAATTCATTATTGTGTTGGTGAATACTTCGAGAATTAAAACACTAAATTTGTAAATATTTCAAACCGAAATCTGAGACGCTCAGCAGGATAAGTTCAGGTAATCATCGTCTCATCGCGTATTGTGACGGAATTTGGCGGCTTCATTATAAAATTGAGCTTCAGGATCTTGGTTAAGTCGTCTGAAGAAGTACGTTGCTGACAGATTAATGAAATGGCAGATTGGTAATACTGTATATTCATTTCATTAAGTAGGTGCTTGTTACTAACGCTTCACGAAATTCTGAAATGTTTAAGGGCGTTGCATTTAATTGTTTTATAGTAACTGCCTGGATAGGGGCAGTTGTAAGTGGTTATTAGACGCAGGAGAGGTTCACATTGATATGCGAGTGCAATTTTAGACGTGTTTCTAAGACAACTACACGGTATATCACAGACGTGGTTGAATTTAGCCATTTGATTCCTTCGTTGTTAATTTTAAGTGATGGTGGGCCTCTGTAAGGTTGCATTGCACCAGTTTTTCTTGAGTTTATGAATATACACAATGTCTTGAACCACTTCAGTAGCTGGTTGAGGGATGTTTAAGTGAGTTCATTGCCACATGAAAGCAGGTAGGACGTTCCATGCTATGAATACAATGATTTTAACGCCCGGCTGCATGATTTAATGGTTAGCGTGCTGGCCTTTGGTTCAGTGGGTGCCGGTTTGGATTCCCGACCGGGTCAGGGATTTTAACTTCCATTGGTTAATTCCGATGACTCTGGGATTTCATATGTGTCCGTCTTCATCATTAGAAATCATCATAGGTAGGCTTCCATTCTCATAGACGCGCGGGTTGCCTACAGCCTATGATGATGATGAAGATTATGCTTGTTGTTTAAAGGGGCCTACCATGTAAGGTTATCGGCTCCTACAGCCTATGGCGTCACCTCGAAAGAAATGCACCAGCCCTCTTCGGAGGCCGCACGCCATTAAAAATTAATGATTTTAAGCAGGGAGGAAGTGTCACAAAGGCAAAGATGACAGTGTACAAAACAGTGAAAGGGACTTCCAGCTTATTTGGTCGTGTTAGTACATATAATAGGCTACTTACCGAAGAGATGTAAAACACAAAAGAATCTCGTCAACCGGACACCAGTGGAAAACGAACCCACGATCTTCAGTTTTCACTTTCGATGCTCTCCCATTTGAGCTTATGGTGGTCTTGGTCATACTGCTATACGAGCATCATTTACATGTGGAATAACCATGCAAATGGTACTCAACTGCGATGGAAGACTCGCGATGTGTGAAGAAAACTCTGGAGGCATTCTGTTAGGGAAATGGGCCTCGTGGAATGAGAAGAACGCCATGGTGGAATGCCAGTCAGTATTACAGGAAAGAGGAATTTCCGGGTCTGCTGCTATGACGAGACAAATGATTGAATTTCCTGGAAACATTTTGCAAACCCCCTACACCACGAGGTAGATGAAGTAAGGAGCAAGCAAGGGCATGTTTCGGATGCTTCAGACACATATTCCGCAGTATGTTCACCTGGCAGGCGCATTCATATTGAAAGGAAAATCGTAATATGTATAAATATTATTTTAAAGTACACCACAACAACTATTCAAAATAGCCCCTCCCTTTTCTACACTCAGTGCCGCGCTTCTGTCGTATTTGATTTCATACTATTATCAGTCAAGGACTTAGCGAATGATCCTTGTCAGTAAGGAACCTGATTAATAGTAAAATCAGGTCATATTTGTCCGATGGTTGTATTGGAAGCAGGGTTCCGCATTCATTGTGCTCAAATAACTTTCCCTTATATCACTAAGTTGCTGAAATCAAAGAAATGTCAGTTGTCGTCCTAAATGCAGACTGTTTTATTGTGTAGGATTATTTTCTTAAAGGATCACTTTGTAATTCTTGAATTTCTTCTGTGTCATAAAATGTATGCACGCTCCCTATCTCTTATTCGAGGCTCGCTGTCAGTAATAGGAGCCCGTGGCAGCCCAGAGCCGAGCACGGCAACTGCCCACTTAAGAATGACTGGAAAGACGAGCGTACGTCAATGTTACCTCAGCTAGGGAAATAATTGAGCTACTGATCACTTGGGACAATGTAAGCAAGATACCTGTGCAAGGCAAAATGCTACTTAAAAGCGTTTCAGCCTGTCAAACACACAAATTCGAACATCATATATCATAACACTGTAACATACCTGTAAAAAAATAGGCCTGCGCACTCTTAAACGAAGAATACCGGGAGAGTTGTCCGTGCGGTTTGGGGCGCGCAGCTGTGAGCTTGCATCTGGGAGATGGTGGGTTTGAACCCCGCTGTTGGCAGCCCTGAAGATGGTTTTCCGTGGTTTCCCATTTTCATCATCAGGCAAATGCTGGGGCTCTACCTTAATTAAAGCCACGGTCGCTTTCTTCCCATCGTCGCCATAAGACCTATCTGTGTCGGTGCAACGTAAAGCAAATTGTCAAAAAGAAGGCATATTTCGTTCTAAAGGACTCTTATCAAATAATTTTAAATCTTGTGCATATATGTACAACATTGTTTACTTTGCGTAAGGTAATCAGTGATTATGAATTGGTGATTTTATGAAGAAAAATGGGCAAATAATGAATGTATTAATCCCCTATTGTCACTTTTCGCATCTGCTGTCGTCCATTATCTTCCGCAACTGTATCTGGATTAATCATTGACTAGTTTACGAAAAGTAAACAATATTGTATATATACGAGTATGCACATGATTTAAGGTGATTTAATAGGATCTGAGGATGCTCTGTATATACTGTGTATTTTTACAGGTATGTTATAGTGTTATATATTATGTTTTAACATGTGTGTTTGACAGACTGAAAATCTTTTAAGTTACATTTAACTAATACCGAGCTCGATAGCAGCAGTCGCTTAAGTACGGCCAGTATCCAGTATTCGGGAGATAGCAGGTTCGAGCCCCACTGTCGGTAGCCCTGAAGATGGTTTTCCTTGGTTTCCCATTTTCACACCAGGCAAATGCTGGGGCTGTACCTTAATTAAGGCCACGGCCGCTTCCTTCCCACTCCTAGCCCTTTCCTATCCCATCGTCGCCATAAGATCCATCTGTGTCGGTGCGACGTAAAACAAGTTGTAAAAAAAATTAACTACGTCGACACCGGAATGCATGGTTTTCTTCTTAACACATGTGCATGGTGTAATTGAAATACTTCTATTTCGTTAAACTGGTGAATGTAGACACTACTCTAAGCGAATATTTGAAACAATTACAGCCTATTTTTACTATTATAGAGGTCAATTAGCCACCAGTTTTCGCCTGATATCTTCGAAAGTTCTGTAGCAAATCGCGAACAGTATGTTAACATGGAAGTACCTTGTCAGTCCTCGTGACACGTGCTCTCCCCTCCCGTGCAGGACGTCTCCGCATTGTCTTCAAGGGCAAGCATGTGCGTGTGTTGTCAGACAACTTCAGTTCAGGTACGACACAGGGAGTCAGTGAACGGGATGTAGCTTACTCGAACCATGAAACGTGTAACATGTTATTCATTTACGGTGAAGCAAGAAGTGACGGAGCAAGACGACTGTACCAAGAATGTTTTCCTAATCCAAGATATCCAAGTGACTCAACGTTCGCCGCAGTGATAAATGCATTTAAAATAACCACATTAATGTAAAAACATGTTATTGTACTTGAATAGTTATTCCTTAAAAGGACATCTTCGCCGGGATGAATGAGTTCGTAAATTACATGCAGAATGTTGGTGTTTTAAGATGTTTTCGTAATCGTTTACTCAGTTTATACCACTTCATTTTCCACTCGTTATCCATCGCAGGCCTATTTCCTTTCTTACTTTTTTGTTATTGGTTTTACGTCGCACCGACACAGATAGGTCTTATGGCGACGATGGGATAGGAAAGGGCTAGGAGTCGGAAGGAAGCGGCCGTAGTCTTAATTAACGTAGAACCACCATTTGCCTGGTGTGAAAATGAGAAACCACGGAAAACCATCTTCAGTGCTGCCGACAGTGGGGTTCGAACCCACTATCTCCCGGATGCAAGCTCACAGCTGCGCGCCCCAAACCTTACGATCAACTCGCCTACTTCATGAGCGATATGTAGTCACTCAAAAAATGAGCGCATGATGTTGTATGTTCCTCACAATTAACATTTTCCCAGAATTTTAATTGTCAAAATATAATTATTCACTTCCCATGTAGACACAAACCCTGCGGATATCCACAACAAATGTTTTATCTCTGGTTAGAGTGGTTCCGGAGAAAAGTATAAGCCTAGCTGCGAGGAACTTCAAAAATACCACGCGCTGATTCTTTTTTGAGTGACTGTACGTGCCCAGTGTATAAAGCCTTATTCGAAAGATTTACAGGTCATTTCTCAAAATTCATGAAAGAGGTTTAAATGAAAGAGCCAAACAACCTTCAGGTTGAGGGATGAGATTTATCCAAGAGAGAAAAAACTCTGTACAGGTGAAAAAAGAGAGACCACGCATTAAAAGTTTCCGCTATAACGTCAAAATAATACGTCAGCCTCGAACACTTCATCTACCGTCTACTGTTCTGTTAAAACGGTCTCACTCCGTGACTGGTGTACTTTATGAAACTCAGAACTGTTAACGTGTTGTCTTTTCTTTTTTTTTTTTTTTTTTTTTGCTTTACGTCGCATCGACACAGATATGTCTTATGGCGTCGATGGGATAGAAAAGGCCTAGGGATGGGAAGGAAGCGGCCGTGGCCTTAATTAAGGTACAGACCCAGCATTTGCCTGATGTGAAAATGGGAAACCACGGAAAACCATCTTCAGGGCTGCCGACAGTGGGGTTCGAACACACTATCTCCCGATTACTGGATACTGGCCGCACTTAAGCGACTGCAGCTATCGAGCTCGGTATATCGTGTTGTCAAAAGAACAGTACTGTGATGGGCTGTTGATTACATCCGTTCATGCTAGGAGAACACGACACAATTTATTCCATTGTTGAACCAAAGGACATGTACGCTCCGAAATATTTCTGTCTGCACTAGTGTTACGAAAAGCCAGTCAAAGATCTACCTTTTAACACGCCAAAAACTGCATACATTGTAAACCTTGAGACATGACACATACATGGTGTGTTGTTGTGTAATATTAGTGCACGCGAGGAAAGAGCAAGCAGACCTAGCTGAACAGGACTTATGGAAGTGTACTTTCACATAAAACTGACTAAATACGCAAACGTAGTTTACTCGATATTGCCTCTTGTAACGTGATCTTACGTCTGTATGGCCATTGGCTGCAATAACATTTATTATTATTATTCTTATTCTTCTTCTTCTTATTATTATTATTGTTATTATTATTTTATTGATACGGGATTTCCGTGGTTTATAGAGGTGTAAGAAGGTGCTGGTATGAATGGTTGGACAGAGAAAAGATCAGAGCATAAGATAAAACGCGACATTTTGAAATTTTATATCTTTCCCTTCTTTTTCAAATCTGGTAGTTAGAAATTCTGAATCAACAACGACAAATAACAGTTAAATATGAGCTCGTCAGCTCCCACAATAACAATGACTTAAAGTCAAAAATCAGGTACAATAGAGAAGACCATAGACACAATAGTTTACAAGAAATGAGCATTGTAGCTCGAAAGGTACACAAGTTTACAAGAGCATATCCGCTCCACACATTTGCATTCTAGGAGACTGAGCTCCAAAATTTTACTGAAGTCCAGCCTCTCAGAGGCACACACACGCTTCTTGCCAAATTTACAATTCAAACACTATATTTATTGTCATTTCTGCTCGACAGTCTGTTACACAGTCGTCTATAAATAATGACAATTTAAGCAGGGGCAATGAGTGCCCATTATAAATGGCCTTAAAGTACAAAATAAAAGGTTTAAAACGTTCGGCCATGAACAAAATGCTAGGAGGCGAAATATTTGCACTCCTTTTGAAAGACACTTAAAATCCTGCATTGGCGTATGGCCCGAAGTTGCAGAGGCTAAGCCTGTATATACTACAGAGGGGTGATTAGATACGAAATATTAAGTACCAAAATATTTTGCAGAATTTAGAGTTTTAGAAAAACTTAAGTCACCCCCGTACCAAGTTGAGTGGGAATTAATAGAGGGTGAACACTCTTTATTCCCTAACTTACATATTTCCCAGCAGGGATTTGAACAGAGTCCTTTAGACTTTCCGAAAATGTACATTTAAACAGCAACTCTACAATTTTACGTTAAGAAAAGACGTTTGAAACGTTCCCCTCAAGTTAACTGCCTGGAGCTGTTATATGTTAAGAGATGTCTGTCATTACCTTGAGTTGTTGGGCCTTCCGACGACGCCAAGGCTGACCCTGCCTCCTATTACGGCGTACACACACACACCAGACCGGAGAGATGAAGATGACAATACGGCACTAAAGCGCCCAGCTTTTAAAGAAACTCAGGGGGGAAAGTTCCAGAACTCTCTTGTCCTAGGCAGAATGCTTGTACACACCCCCAATTTTAACTGGCTAGAGAAAATTCCTGACTGAATAATAACTTAAGGAAGAAGGAAGACGTAGAAGTGCTAGTAACCTTAGCACATAAAATAAACAATCTACAAACACTTAAGATTGTCCAATATTGAAACTTGAAAATTCCCTTAAAAATGAATTGTCCGTCCTCCTGCCAGAGGGGGTACATAGGCCGATAGTAGAGACATCTAAAGATTAAAGGTTCAAGTATATTCAAATACATTGTTTAGGATTCCCAGCACAGATGGCCTTCTAGAAAGCGTGCAGTTCAACTGGACGGAGAAGGTTTGCCCCGGTACAATTATTGTTATTATTATTATTATTATTATTATTATTATTATTATTATTATTATTATTATTATTATTATTATTATTCACCAGCAAACATAAACTTTCCGTGGTTAATGTTTAACGTTGACGACAGACCTAATATTAGTAACATCCTATACTTTGCTTAGAATGACCCCCTCTGCCACCAACTTAATGGACAAAACGTATTTCAATAGAGATGTACTGAAACACTGCCGATAGAAGTCTCACGAGTGGTACACGGTATACACTTGTCGATCGTCGTTTGTTCCTTTATATTTTTAATGGAAGTTGCCTAGTTAACTGATGAATTTAAAGTTTTAATATATCGCAATGGCAGAAAGAAAACAAGAAAACTGTTTTGCCTGACTATTGCACTATTCCAATGATTCAAAATCAAGTTCAATCTCATTCATACCGTCAATTTCATACGAAGGAGCCCTTCCGTAAAAAGTGGTTGTTTGCGCTTCGCAGACAGGGCATAAGAAAAAGACCCACCTTATTATAATAGAGAAATAAAGAGACTAAGAAGGAGGTGCAGGCTGGAAAGAACTAAAGTTAGAAATGGCTGTGGAAGTAAGGAGAAATTGAAGGAACTTACTAGAAAATTGAATCTAGCAAGGAAGGCAGCTAAGGATAACATCATGGCAAGCATTATTGTCAGTCATACAAATTTTAGTGAAAAATGGAAGGGTATGTATAGGTATTTTAAGGCAGAAACAGGTTCCAAGAAGGACATTCCAGGAGTAATTAATGAACAAGGAGAGTGTGTATGTGAGGATCTTCAGAAGGCAGGAGTATGTAAAGATTGTTGGTTAAAAGGATAATGTCCAGATAGAGGAGGAGACTAAGGCTAAAGAAGTATTAAATATTACATATGATAACAATGACATTTACAATAAGATACAAAAGTTGAAAACTAGAAAAGCGGCTGGAATTGATAAGATTTCTGGGGATATACTAAAGACAATGGGTTGGGATATAGTATCATATCTGAAGTACTTATTTGATTATTGTTTGGTCGGAGGAGCTATACCAGATGAATGGAGAGTTGCTATAGTAGCCCCTGTATATAAAGGAAAGGGTGATAGACATAAAGCTGAAAATTACTGGCCAGTAAGTTTGACATGCATTGTATGTAAGCTTTGGTAAGGCATTCTTTCTGATTATATATATTAGACATGTTTGTGAAATTAATAACTAGTTCGATAGAAGGCAGTTCTGCTTTAGGAAAGGTTATTCCACTGAAGCTCAACTTGCAGGATTCCAGCAAGATATAGCACATATCTTGGATTCAGGAGGTCAAATGGACTGTATCGCGATTGACCTGTCTAAAGCATTTGATAGGGTGGATCATGGGAGACAGCTGGAAAAAATGACTGCAATTGGACTGGACAAAAGAGTGACTGACTGTGTTGCTATATTTCTAGAAAATAGATCTCAGAGAATTAGAGTACGTGAAGCTTTATCTGACCCTGCAATAATTAAGAGAGGAATTCCTCAAGGCAGTATTATCGGACCTTTATGTTTTCTTATATATATAAACTAGCAAGATACCCGTGCTTCGCAACGGTATTATACTGAAATTTACAATTGAATGCTTATTGTTTTACATATGTAATCCACCGAAATTCGCGGTCTGACTCGTTTTCTGCGAGAATCCGCCAAAATTCGCGATCTGACTCGTTTTCTAATAGATTACGGCATGTTTCCTCCCATTTGTCAATCATTCTTTCCAGCAATCGATTTCGTACTTCCCAGATATTCCACCCGGTCAGTTGGGTCCCTAAATCTTTGCCATATTTTCCTATAAGCATTTTTAATATGGATCAAATCCTTCAGGAGATCCGGCGTGGTGTCGTCTTGGATGCCTTGGCTGTACTGAACCCGCGGTCGGACTGCATTCTTAGTCATTACCCGTCCAGGACTCATTTCCAGGTTGGTCCGCACATTTGACAACGGTCCAGAACATTATTATTATTATTATTATTATTATTATTATTATTATTATTATTATTATTATTATTATTATTATTATTATTATGAGATGTTCTGGACCCCACAGCAAGATGCAAGACCGCTACTTGACGGTAAATTACATCTGCTACCATTGTCATTGTTGACAATGTGACCAGCAACATCGTCGCGCGTAGGCAAGTGTGAGTGATTTCTGGCGATACGAATGACATACTTCCGTGCATTATTGACCTTATTATAGAGGTGAACAATTTGACGGTCCATCTCATTCCTATCGTTTATTTCAAATGTGTTTAAATTTTTATTTATATGCCAGGAGAATCTACTGTAATCTAAGAACGTTCTCCGAAGGAAAAGATGGCTCTTGAAAACGAACCCCAGGAAAGATTAAAAATGATCGGTTTATGATCAAAATAAGTACATCCACAGCCTGTTTCCAGTCATTCGACAGGGTCAGGAATAGAATGAATAAAGCCCCATCTAGCGGCAACAATAGGAATTGTGCCGGCTGCCGAAGCACTCCTCTGGGGCAATGATCGATGAATGACAAATGAAATGAAATATTGGACGGTGTTGCTGGAATGAATGATGACAGGGAAAACCGGAGTATCCGCAGAAAAACCTGTCCCGTCTCCGTTTGGTCCAGCACGAATCTCACATGGTGTGACCGGGATTTGAACCACGGAACCCAGCTGTGAGAGGCCGGCGCGCTGCCGCCGGAGCAACGGAGGCTCCTTATAAGTACATGATGAACAGTAAAATCAATTGGTCTCACCTCCTTTTACACAACACCGCTGTTAAGTTTATTTACCCCCATCCCCCTAAAAATTAAAAGAAGGCGTGTTTCTTTGTTTAAAGGAAATTCCGAACACCAATGTTTACGTCTGTTACCTTCAGTTTTGAGATATAAGTATCCCCATAAAAATAATTCACTTTTTTCACTTCCTTTTACACTTTCCATTTTCATTTTCCGGCAAAAAATACTTGTTTCTTTAATAGTAAAGGATCTTCTAAATAGCAATTATCACGAATCTAACTTCTTCAGTTTATGATTTATGTGTCCTCATGAAAGGAATTCAACTCTTTTTCACTCCCGCCCCCCAAGATGGTTACCCCCTCCCCACCCAAAATGCGTTTTTCTTTGTTTAAAGAGATTAAAATACCAATTTTCACGTCCGTAACAACTTTAGTTTTTATTAGATGTATGTATTCTCATACCATTAAGTCAATTAATTTTTCAATTCTTTCACGCCCCCCCCCCCCCATTCATTGGATTTTCCGAGAATACGTGTTTCTTTTCTTTTAAAGCAGATTCCAAATGTCTAATTTAACGTTTCATTGTTGAGATATCAGTTGCCTAATTAAAAGAATTCAACACCATTTTCAGTCACTTCCCCCCCCCTTTCCACCCAAGTGGTATTTCCGAAAACAAAAATAGACGTTTCTTTATTTTTAATAGAGATAAATAATACTATTTTTCACTTCTGTAACATGTTAAGTTTTTGAGATATACTGTAGAAATCCTCATTTTAAAATTTCACCCCTTTTTAGTTCCCCTTAAGTGGAGTTTCCAAAAACTAATCACCGATCTCTCTTTACATTTGCAGGAGATTCCAAATACCCACTTTTTACGTCTGTAACATTTTACGTTTCTCAGATATTCTGTAGATATAGTCTTTCCAAAAACTTCCCCCAATTTGTCACTCCTTTTTTCCGCCATTAACTGGATATTCCAAAAACAAAAGGATGCGTGATTCTTTATTTTTAAAGAAGATCCCATATACAAATTTTCAGTTCTGTAATATCTTCAGTTTCTGAGATATATGTATCCTCATTAAAGGTATTCAACCCATTATTTATCCTTTTACACCCCTCCTATTCGGATTTACAGAAAACAAAAGTACGTGTTCCTGTATTTTTAAAGGAGATTCTAAATACCATTTTTTTTACATCTGTACACTTTTAAAGTTTTATGATGTAGACACACTCATTTTAAAAATTCACACCCCTTTTCACCCCCCATTATTTGGATTTTCCCAAAACGAAAAAATACCTGTTTCTTTACTTTTAAAGTAGATCCCAAATACCAGTTTTCAGGTCTGTGATATCTTCAGGTTCTGAAATATAAGTAGCCTCATTAAAGGCATTCAACCGCTTTTTCACCCTTTGCCACCCTTCCTATTGGGATTTTCCGAAAACAAAAAATACGTGTTTCTTTATTTTTAAAGGAGATTCTAAATACCAATTTTTGCATCTATAAACTTTAAAAGTTTTGAGATACAGACACACTCATTTTAAAAATTCACCCTCTTTTAACCCCTCATTAATTGGATTTTCCAAAAGCAAAAAAATACATGTTTCTTTATTTTTAAAGGAAATCCCAAGCACCAATTTTCAGGTCTGTAATAACTTCAGTTTCTGAGATATAAGTATCCTCATTAAAATCATTCAACCCCTTTTTCACCCCTTTTCACCCCTCCTATTGGGATTTTCTGAAAACAAAAAAATACGTGTTTCTTTGTTTTTAATGAAGATTCTAAGTACCAATTTTTACATCTGTAAAGTTTAAAAGTTTTGAGATATAGATGCACTCATTTTAAAATTTCACCCCCCTTTTCACCCCCTTAGCGACGGGATATCAAAAAATCCTTTCTTAGCGTACACCTACATCTTAATATGAATATATGCCCAGAATTTCATTTCTTTATGTCCAGTAGTTTTGGCTCGGCGATGATGAGTCAGTCGGTCAGTCAGTCAGTACAAGTTATTATATTTATATAGATTTATGAACAATTTTGACAGGCAATGTAAGATACAGAAAATTGAAATAATTTACCACCTGAGAAACAGCCCTATATAACATTCTACTGTAGACAGCCATAGTATTTAGTTGTTAGAAAGGCAAAATCAACATTGAGTTAAGAAAAATTTGTGGACAATTTGTCACTCTGTACCAAGGAGTTTACCAGTAACTTGGACGGAAGTTCAGGATTTAGATTGATAGGTTTATTATTGCCAAGTAAGCAATTAGATGAGCTTGCCAGTGCAATGTATGGGAAGTCGGTAGTTTATGCATAGTGATGAGGGTAATGTGATGTGATGAGGGTGATGTGTGTCATTTACATGTAGTTGTGACAAGTATCAGTCTATTACACTACCAACTTACTCATTAGAACAATATTCCAGAAGCTTTCCTTTAGTTATAAAGCCGGTGTACAGAGCACTAGCCTCAACTGAACTCCCCAAGAAATGTACACATATCTGCATACACAGAACCCTAATGATAATTTAAATTTTCTACTTTGGAAGAGATGTCCATATAAAACCTTTCTTCACAGCTGCTTTTGAAGCTGTTGTAGTCTTCAATGGTGTAAATTAAGACAGGATTGTCATTCTTGCAAAGTTTGGATTTGGGCCTTTATTCTTTGCACAGAAGACAGTACGGAAATTCAGCAACATGCTTGTCATGAAAGTGATTTACTACTATTCTGAACATGGTACAATAACAAAGAAGAGGAGAGGCAACAAGAGATTTGCAGAGGATCATGAGGGAGAGAAAGAATACATTTAATGGGGATATTAAACAGTGAAAGGAACTCCATTGCTTTTCCTTGTTTTTTTTTTTTTTTTTCATTTTCAAAATATTCAGAACATATGTGCATTCTTCTTTCTTTCAAAATTATTTACAGGATTGGGATGAAACTTGACATTCTATTTGCTAAATTAGGTAATGTAAATTTTGACTTTTTGATATGTCTATTATTTTGATAAGTGGGGTCTCACCAAGTGGTATGAAAAAAATTAAAAGTCTGTTAACCTCCATCTAATAAACACCTCAAAATATCATTTGAAAAGACAGTAATTATGTCCCAAGACCCAGCATTGTTAAGGAAATAAGCATAAATGGTAATATAGTCTTATATTTGAAGTACAATGAGCCACTGTTGTGAGGCTTTTTTTGCAATTTTCACCCAGTCAAGAATTCTGGCTGTGATGCTCTATGAATGGCATCAGATATAATAGGAACAAACCCACTGATTGTATTGAGAGCAATCCTAAATCTGTAAGATGCAGACATGTATGAGGCACCAATGTTCAGAAACCTGTAGGCCTAAATAAATATATTTCCACTGTTAATTGTAGTACCTTCAAATTATAGTCCGGCCCCGCGGTGTAGGGGGCAGCGCGTTCGCCTGTAACCCGGCGGCCCCGGTTTCGATTCCCGGCCGGGTCAGGGGTTTTTAATTGTAATGATTAGTATCCCTGGCCTGAGGAGTGGGTGTTTGTGACGTCCTTAATCTTCCTTTCCTCACACACAACATTCAACACTACCGCCATTCCAATTACACGCAGGTTCGTACAATACGGTGCCAGTAGGGACAAAAGATCCACATGAGTCGACGCCCCGAACAAATAGCATTTTAAAAAACTTCAAATTATGAATTCAAATTGATGTACACAAATGCCTTCATTGTCCTTTTTTTTATCAATATTTTATTAGATACCTGTAGAATACAAAGAAATGTACCTGCCACTAATATTTTATTTGATATATTTTGCCATTCATATGGTTGTTTCGGAGTTGAACATCACTTCTAACTTTAAACCTTAAAAAAATCGTCGTGAATAATGAATTTAAAGCTACTGCCAGCCTTTCCTCAAAAGTTATACTTTTTCTGTTATTTGTTTACTTGATGTCTATTAGTGACTTCATTTTTTCCACTAATTATTTATAAGTATTGATGGGCATTCGGTACTAGTTCCTGAATTTTTATTCGTCATTCCATAACGAAGGCACACATTGGTGGAATTCTTCAAGGCTCTCACGTTTATGGAAAATTTGCATTGTCCACTGCGATCGTCTGGCTCTTTCCTTTCTCCTAATATATTCATACATTAGAATAATATCTTCATCCGAATTATCGCTTTCACAACTCATTCGTTTTCCGCTCGTGAATATGAATATGTCTGTAGCCTGTACGGTACTGGGCGGGAGTATCAGCTGTTTCCGTGCAGTCAATCCCTCTCGATCGATGACCAGTGTGACAAGGTAAATGAATTTAGTCGTTAGTACTCGATGGCAGTTGGTTACTCTTGATCGTTCGATGCTCTGTGTGATAGGGGCTAAGGTATAATGAGACATACATCCTCTCAGACAAAACTGTGCCTTTTAGAGCAATACACTCGAGAATAAGATTTGACGAGCATGCTACATAGTTGCTACTGCTTAAAGTTACACTTCCCTGAATTCAACTTGCTCGTTGACCGTGCACAATAGCTAAGTATTTCCTGTGAATATTTGCTCATTGTACTTTAATCCTCTATTTTTCTGAAGCTTGTGGATGCGGATCCCTTTCACCCACTATACGTAATTATTATTTAGTTGCTGTAACTAATTTGATGTGAGAATTAGAGTTCCTTGGTGCTGGAATGTAATTGTGGTCATTTATTAAATTAGCCTCCTGTTCCTTACTTCAGCCACTTTTGTTGTGGTGAACCACACCTATTCATAGTGAATGATGTTGAATGTCCCTTGCAAATGAAATAACATCGACCTGTCTGGCATAAAATATGTTTAAGCTTGGTTCGTTTCGGTGCGCATTACTCTGCGTTGCGATTCTAGTTAGCTTTCTAAGCCACGCGTTTTGTGCTGTTAATGTCCTCGTCTAACTGTGGATTAAATTCTGAGGCGTTTTAATTGCTCTGTGTCGGGGCAAGTGAGCAGACAATATAGAGCCAGTCCAGCATTCTGAAACTGACTATATACAGTAGTTACCAGATATTACAATCTCTTGGTGTAATTCTCTCAATATGTGAACTTCGAAACAAGCACAAGGCCATCTTATAAATAAAATTCTAGGGGTCCGTTACCTGCAATGATATTTATTTCGCCAGTTTTGTTATATATTTATCCGTTTCAGGTCAATTAAAGATCATATCAATAGCTTTTAGCTTTCGTATATGTTTGATCCAACATCACGGGTAAACGGCTGAATAGATCCCGACCAAACTTCATACTTAGAGTCTACTTATCCAGGAGCAGGTTTCGATATACATGTATGTATGTTGGGTATTCAGCCCGAAGGCTGGTTGTATCCTCAACAGATTCACCATTAGCTGTCATACATGGCCTGGGTGTCACTGAAGAGGTGTACTAGGGAAATGAGGAGTGAGGTAGTTTCCCGTTGCTTTCCTCACTGAGCCAGAAGTTGCTATTGCACGTCAGTCTGCCAAACCCACTGAAATGCGTGCACCAACCGACCCTATGAGCGACATTTTCACACCATTCATAGCACGGACTGGCTGCATAAGGAATGGCATTACTAGCGTCACTCATACCTCAGCCAGTTTCATGTTGTCAAAGCCAAGTATAAGACTGAGACAGGTCAATGAAAGTAACAATTTTATTCTAGCCCATACCAGAAGACATAGTGCACTGTAAACAGTAAATCTTGCCGGCAAAGGCCCTAAAAATCACCAAACAGACTGGATGATTATACGAAGACCGGAAGAGATTTTTTTTCCATTTTCTCTTACACTATTGACTATATCTCCACCAAACTACATACTTAGAGTCTACTCATCCAGGATATGTTTCGGTATGCATATCATTTAAAAATCACCGAACAGAATTGATAATTATGGGATTATACGAAGACCAGAAGAGTTTTTTTTTTCTTTTTCCCTTACACTATTGATTATATCTCGACCAAATTTCATATTTATAGTCCACTCATCTAGGAGCATGTTTCAATACGCATATCCTTGAAAATCACTAAATACACTGGGGGTTTATAGGAAGACAAGAAGAGTTTTTTCAGTGTTCTCTTGCACTATTAATAATATGTAAAATATGTAGACCATTTAGAATATTTTAAATAATTGTTCATAATTTCGCTTACTTTTCAATTGACGGAGACAATTACTCTTTCTACGGGCGTCATGCTCTGCAGCCAATGACGGACGCCCTCGCAGACATACAGTTATTTGAAGGATCCATAACAGGAGAAAATCAGAGGATGAATATTATTTTCCTCGGTTGAAAACTAGCCCCCACCCAATGTAACTGAACACCGAGGAAACATGAGGTAGAAGTTTTCCGTTTGTTGTCTGCCAGTCTGTCTGTCTGGATGGCTGGCTTTCATGCTGGCTGACTGGCTATCTATCTGTATGTAAATTCCTAAAAGTGAATACTGCAGGACTTACTTCAACTAAACTACGTATTTGGAATCTACTCACTCAGGACTGTGTTACACAGACCACGCGTCACAATGGATATGTGGGCGGAGCCCAGATCCTTTGTGCAATTTTAGCCCTTCGACCTATTCGGTCTTGAGTGCTGCTTTCGACAGGTAACGAATGAACTGGATGGTTTGGGTGGTGGTGGTACCTTGTAAGATATCGCGCTGGTCAGAGTGTGACCTGCACCCTGTAACCGTCCAGGCTTCTCCAGCCTTACTAATTTTATATAATATCATTTTACGCGATATCATTTGATATCAAGTTTATCCGCCATCGGCAATTATTTGTAATAACATATTTATTCAACGTCAATCATTTGTAATCAAGGCTTTTTGGAATCATATTGTATATATAATAACATCGTTTTAGTATTTAAATTATTATATTATGTAGGATAAGAATTCATTATGTTGTAAATACGGTCAATATGTTGAGACATAGTTGTTTTCATTTCATCTCATGTTTGTGTATACGGAGGGTTATTCTTGAAGCTTGGGATTTTGCGTTAGTCATGGGTTTATCTTATGACCAAGGCTAGTAAACAGCGACCCGTGCGCGAGGCTTGCAAGCTAGTCAGCGATATCATCGCCACGCCTTCTGGACTTGTCGGAGAAGAAGGGAAGGGGAGTTGATGCTTCGATCTATCGAATCAGATACTTCGTTGTATATGAGTTTTGAGATTGAACTGTTACCAAGAGTGGGGGTGAGCCCGGATATATACTGATTCTCAACACGAGAACGGGACCTTAAGATCTTAAGACCTTACAGTCTTACAACCTTACAACCTACGTGTACTCCATCACTACTACTTCTACTGTGAACATCTACTTTGTACGACGTGATTTGATTTTTGAAACAGTGTGTGGTCGCTCCGCGACATAGTTACTTTTGTACAATGTGTTGTCGCTTCGGTTATGTTATCGGATCTACGTGAAACGAAACAAGCTTATGGCTTGTGTGATATTCAGTAAATATTGTGGACGAAGAACTATGTTTAGTTCAAGTCTACGGAATTTTGGTACAAGTCTGAACCGTATAAATAGTATAGCTCAGTTGGTTTGAGATTTCTACTAATATGGAAAAATTCATATCTTTGAATTTTCTCCTCTTACGATCAAAGCTGATCAGTTTTTACAAGTATAGGGCCAATGTCTAATTTAAAGACTAGGCAAGTAGAGAGTGTTAGTCCAGATAGCCCGTACCATACCAGAGAAGGAAGGAAGGATGTCCATGGAGCAAAGTCTACATCGAGAAGAAGAGTACGAGTAACCACGGAAACCAGATGACTTCAACGGAAGCTGCAATTGGTGAGCTTCAATTAGATAAAGCAAGCAATGGTAAATTCAGTAAATTATAAATTCCTCCACGCTTTAAGGAAACTTTTCCGATTCATCTCATTTTTTTTTGTATAATAAATTCATTTGGATTTTATATTGCGTTAATTTTCTTTCTTAAGCGATACTTAATGGTTAATTATTTAAAATCCTACCCCTGTGATTTAAGTGTAAGTCTCTATGCTAGTAAATATAAATTTTGGTTTACAGTTTTCTTTAAAACTGTAACCATGGCGCCCAAACATTACGTAGAGAAATGGGGAACCATGGAATGTTAATTGTTTCTATTTGCGTGGCAATTTGCGGGCAAGCCACATATAGTTTATTTAATATTCATGTGTCCCAAGATAATAACTTTCATCTCCTCAAGTGTTTTGAAGAGGTGGTACAGTTACAACCCCGAGGGGTGAAAGATGGCCTAGGGATGAGCCCAAGGGTGTCATAGTTTCCCGTTGAAGGATATATAATTTGGAATTCGTGATATCTTATTGGGTTGGTTAGTAAAGCAAATGGATGGCGAATGGTCACCCATCCAAGTATTAGCCATGACCACTGTTGCTTAACTATCATAGAAATGGCGGAGTGAAGACCATTCAGAAGAAGAAGGGAGGATAATGGAAGGAATGTCTAATAGGGCTTTACGAGGCGGTTATCTCGGAGGTAGGTTGCTTAGTGGGATTAGTGGATGATGAGTTGTTTGTCAGGCATGGCTGGAGGTAAAAGGGGTGCTTGTGGGGGAGAGTAAGTGTAGTACTAGTCGGAGAAGAGAAGAGGAGTCCAGATTGAGTTGGTGGGGGGGGGGGGAGCTGAGTTTTACTGATAGGTGTTGGGATGTTAAGATTTAGGAGCGTGGGTAGTGGGTTACGGGAGTTGAGACGCTTGGCTTGCTTGTAACGTGCTTTGATTGCTTTTTTTAATAAATGGACAACCGGGAAACGAAACGGCGTGGCTAGCGTTGCAGTGAGCGCACTTGGCCTGGTCTCTGGGTACCATGCAGTCAGAAAGGCGATGGGGACCTCCACATCTGTTGCAGCGGGCGGCGTGCACCTGGAGTTGGTATTTATAGGAAGATTATTCTCAAATATTTTCCGTTAACATTAGGTCTATCAAAAGACTGTATATAACAAACGTTTAAGAATATGTTATTTTCGTTCCTTTATGCCATGTACGTATTGATCGTACGACGGATAATAATACAGATGATTACGAAAGAGTGGGACATGTCGTGCATGTCACTTTTAAGGTAGGTAACGGGATAAACTAGAGAGCCATTTTACTCTTTTCGACAAGGCAGATATTAAGGGAGATATCATCAATGTCAGAGCGCCACGATAGTGGTCAGAAATACAAAATGAAACCTGAGAACCGCGGAGAATTTCGCACCTCGTACCAGGAACTGTACCGTACAGTCAATTCGGAAATCTTCCCCGTTCTCTCTCGAGTTTGTTAAGCTTCATCATATTTCACGTTACTGCCACGCGCTCTCGTAGGAAAATATCATTTTAACATGTCGCATAAAACGTGTGAATAGAGCCATAAATTCCTGAAGGAAACATGCAATCCACTGCAAATTCCCGTGCGAAGAACGGGTACATATGGTAGTAAAATATATTATTATTAAATTAAAATACTATTGCGTTCACAGTATTGTTGGTTTTATGTCCCGCTAACTTTTTCCGGCACTGAGACGTCAGAATTTTGTCCCGCAAGAGTTCTTTTATGTGCCTATAAATCTCTCGACATGAGGCTGGAGTATTTGACAAACTTCAAATACCACCGGACTTAGCTGGGATTGAACTCACCAAGTTGTGCTCAGAAATCCATCGGTCTACCCTGTGAGCTATTTATCCCGGCTGTTATCTTGTAATAAATACTAACCCGTGTTATAGAAGATGTTCGAAGTGCTCTTGTTTGTCGCCTTTAATATGAAATTAGTACGCGACAATTCTGATTCACTAATTATTCCCTTTTCTACTTATACATTTCCCTTTTAAACTATTGCCTAGTATGCAGGTTATTCCATTATATTTTTTTATTGTTCCCCATGAATAAAATTCATACGCGCTAAGTTCGGGGGAACGTGCGGATTCTAACCCTGTACTAATGCCCGTGTCATAAATAAACCTTCCTTATTAATCCCAAGGAACTCCAAAGAGTAGGCCTATGGCGTGGTGATCTGCTTCAGGGTCTCGTTGAAGTTATGTGTACCGTCTTTCATTACCAGACACTTTTTCATAAAACAGTGCTGGTATTACACTGAATTTACAGTAACTCAAGGAATATGGACTCTATTTTTTCTTCCTGCGGTAAAAATGAAATGGCGTATGGCCTTTAGTTTCGGGAGTGTCCGGGACAAGTTCGGCTCGCCAGGTGCAGGTCTTTCGATTTGACTTCTGTAGGTGACCTGCGCGTCGTGATGAGGATGAAATGATGATGAAGACGACACTTACACCCAGCCCCCGTGCCAGCGAAATTAACCAATTATGGTTTAAATTTCCGACCCTGCCGGGAATCGAACCCGGGACCCCTGTGACCAAAGGCCAGCACGCTAACCATTTAGCCATGGAGCCGGACCTTCCTGCGGTATGCCACACTATAGCTAATTTCTATATCGTGGAGTGACATTTCGTGTACGGTATTATTCGGAAATTTTCTGTGCTCCATTGCGTACTGTTCTCTTCCATGAATGAATGTAACCACATAAATGAAACCATGCTTCTTATTTAAAAATTATGAATACCGAATGAAAAAAGTCATTAGCAGTGTTAGGAATAAACCAGTGTAAAGAATTCACATGACTTGCATTGTTTTTCTTGGACCATGGAAACTCTGTAAGGTATCAATTTATAACGGTTAGTTGCTTTATAAGCTGAGAATTTTGAGATGTTTCTCACCAAGGTGACTATGGTTTGAATCCCGACCTGTACACGTGGGATTTCTGAGATGAGGAGTCACGTCTCTGAGGTGCGGATTCCACGTAAGACTGGATGTCGCGTGGCTATATCACGACGTCAACAGTTACGTAATCCTATAAGTTGCATTTCTTAATTTTTAGACACTAGTTTCCTGTGTAAGATGACAACAAGATTTCTTTGGGTATTGTTCTGAACTTCTTCAATTTGGCCCAAGTTTTTCTGCTGTTCACAGACGACACTTTCTTTTAGGAAATTTCTAGATTAGACTTACCAATTTGCTGTATACCTGTGTGGTGCAGGATCACTTCTCTAATAGTCAACTACACCCATATTTACACAGAAGTGTTATGACACAGATATCATACATAACAAATAATCTCATCTAGTGATAACTTTTCGGTGCACTCTATACCATAATTAATAAAACTGACGCTGTAATAGACTCCAAAAAGCTAATGCTATAGACACCATGCTTGCTCTCGTAGTAACAAGCGGGCGTTTGTGCTCCTCTGCAAGCGAAGCCCAGAAATAAATACATGTAAGCGCTTTAACTATAAGTTTATCATTCAGCAAAGCTCGTAACTTTCAAAACCAGAGGTGCTCACGCTGAGCATTCCGTCCCGCGGGCGCCCAGCACTGTTAGTGGGCGGGCTGGTAGGCGATGAGCTTAGCGTATGCTATTCAACCACAGTGACGTTGTGGCTACGTCACAGGCCGTGAATGTTGGGCGAAGTTCTCCCACTCACTCTCGATCACTGCGGCGAGAGCCGAGTTTGAAATGGAGGCAGGAAATAATGAAAGAAAGGAGGCAGAAATCCACGTCATTTTCAATGTATACGTTGTAAGAAATAAGTTATTTATGTTCATTGCAGTTTATGTGTTTTGATCGCATACAATAAAGAGAAACTCAAATATTTTTATAATGTGCGTAATGAGTTACAATTTTCACTATTACATTTTAAGATGTGCTTTAGAAGGCGTAGTTCTAATATAATACGGAGTTAAGGTGGATACGCTTTGGCTTGTGGTTGTATGGGTTTACATTATCTGAACTCACCAACAATGCAATCATGCTTATCGGGAATAAAATTTGAGAGGTTATTTATTTGAAGGCATGATGTAGATCTATCTGATAGATACATTTATATTGTTGTTGTAGTTTAATTTTGGATAGGAAATATCTATATCCACACTCATGATCAAACTCCCTCTGGCCATTTAGAGGCGAGCTATTATCACCGAACGCCTGTTAACGTTTAAATACTATTTTGAGAAATTCAGTGAACAGCGTAAGTCAGACAACACTACAACACTGTGCAAAATCATAGTTGCATTATGTCATTATATTACTTTTTGCTTAATGAATAACAGTAATTTTACATTTTAAAAAATGGAAATACTGTCATGTCCATCCAAGGAATTGTAAATCATAGCTTATACGCTTAAACCCTGTACCTTTGTAGATTGTAACAGAAAAATTATAACGTGCCAGTTTTCTTTGAATGAATAAATATAAGAAAATAAAACAAGACTGTCTTTATCTAATGCAGTTTAATTCAAACCGAAATATGTTGAACCGGTCTCGAAAACCAAGAATGACGGCCGAGAGGATTCGTCGTGCTGACCACGCGACACCTCGTAATCTGCAAGCCTTCGGGCTGAGCAGCGGTCGCTTGGTAGGCCAAGGCCCTTCAAGGGCTGTAGTGCCATGGGGTTTGGTTTGGTTTGGTTTGGAATATGTTGAAAAGGTCCGCTTTTGTTGTTGCGATTATAAAGTTCTTTTTTCGCTAGTGGCTTTACGTCGCACCGACACAGATAGGTCTTATGGCTACGATGGGAGAGGAAAGGGCTAGGAGTTGGAAGGAAGCGGCCGTGGCCTTAATTAAGGTACAGTCCCAGCATTTGCCTGGTGTGAAAATGGGAAACCACGGAAAACCATCGTCAGGGCTGCCGACAGTGGGATTCGAAACCACTATCTCCCGGATGCAAGCTCACAGCTGCGTGCCTCTAACCGCTCGGCCAACTCGCCCGGTAAAGTTTTATTTTAAATAATGTACCCCAATCAACACTTTGTTGAATATTGGAGGAGAGCTTTGTAATCACAGTCGAACGTCATCGCTCCCTCGCTTCCATGCAAAGTGTGTTCGCCCTCTGGCTTCACTGTGACGTAAGCTGCCCGCAATTACGTCACGCCAGCCCGGCCGCACTGGGCTAGCCTCAACACTGAATGGGAGCTTTAGTCATTTTAATGCTTTCTAGTTAACAGTGCAGAAGGAATGTTTATTTGTGAACATGTACACAAGTTCAACGCGCCATGTGAGAAGGAAATAAAATTACCATAGAAATGTTACTCAACTCTCATTCGGTACTTTCAGAAATAACTTTTCACTGTCAGGCGCAAATATAGGCTAAATGGCGATTCCCGAAAGATTGTCGTCCTTTCTTCCTGCATGCCGCGTTCGATAAACGAGGACATGGTCACAGTCACGCCATTCCCGAATGCCCATAGAAAAACCATGAACATCCATGAATGCACAATCGGACTGGAAAACAAATAGAAAAACAATACAACTTACTTCTTTACTGTAAGCGCTAAAAATGCACTCCCCAGCCTGTAGACAATCTTGTAGCGTGTGATGATATTCCGACTAATCTAAGCAATTTGGCCTCAAGAATGTTCAAAATGTCGGTACGTACCGGTACTGCATTAAAAAATCTACAACACACGAAAACACGCTGTTCAATACTTAATTCGGAAACCATAAAACGCATTAAATTGATCAATTACTGCAGTATAAGAAGACTAGCTGAGACCATGACATCCCTGGAAGAGGTATATGGGTCAGGTGGCTACTGCATCATCCACTCAACCAGATACAGCACAAGGAAACCCGGCAACTCGACTCAGGCTCGCACTGTGCAAGTGATAAATAACCACAAGGATTTTCTTCTGTAATGGTAGCTCGCTACCGTGGTTTGTAAAATGCCATGACTGAAATGAAACTTAGCCTTTCACATAATGTCACAGAACATACATGTCAGCCAGCTGTTCTCCTTTTCACTTTTTGCACACATTTCCAAACACTTCAGCTTCGTGGCCAGTGGACGTTGCTTCTGTATTTGGGCAAGCCTTCAACTGTAGGAATTTACCACTTTGCAGCTTTTGTTACCGGACGAGATGGTTAAGCGATGCAGGTCGTATCTTATATTCGGAAGGCGGTGGGTTCGAACTCCACCGTTGGCAGCCCTTAAAGTAGCCTTTGTTGGACTGTTCCCCACTAGAACTGCACACAATCAATATCACATGGAAGACGCCATCTACTCTCATCAGTCGGGCTGTCTTACATGGACTGCACGTGGCTTAAATAGCCAGCAACCAAACGAAATTATTATTATTATTATTATTATTATTATTATTATTATTATTATTATTATTATTATTATTATTATTATTGAGCAAGTTGTCCGTGCGGTTAGGGGCGAGCATCTGTGAGCTTGCATTCGGGAGATAGTGGGTTCGAACCCAACTGCCGGCAGCCCTGATGATGGGTTTCCGTGGTTACTCATTTTGACACCAAGCATAGGTTGGGACTGTATCTTAATTAAGCCCACGGCCGCTTCCTACCCACTCCTAGCCCTTTCCTATACCTTCGTCGGCATAAGACCTATCTGTTTCTGTGCGACGTAAAGGATATTGTAAAAATAATTATAATAATAATAATAATAATAATAATAATAATAATAATAATAATTATTATTATTATTATTATTATTATTATTATTATTATTACCAACAAATATCATAGTACTATTTGTACTCTTTTATTCACCGAGCTCGATAGCTGCAGTCGCTTAATTGCGGCCAGTATCCAGTATTCGGGAGATCGTGGGTTCGAACCCCACTGTCGGCAGCCCTGAAGATGGTTTTCAGTGGTTTCCCATTTTCACACCAGGAAAATGCTGGGGCTGTACCTTAATCAAGGCCACGGCCGCTTCCTTTCCACTCCTAGCCCTTCCCTGTCCCATCGTCGCCATAAGACCTATCTGTGTCGGTGCGACGTAAAGCAAATAACAAGAAAAAACTCTTTTATTCAGCATGGCCTTTTTATTACCTGCTTAACCATCAATTTCAATATAGTATTGGAATGTGCAGCTGAAATGGAGGATACCATGCAGAGTATTCTCCTTTTTCCTGACCATTTTCTAGTTATTTGGAGTCGGTACTATTAGATAACTTGGCCCAGTTTTACGGTCGCCACCAAGCTTATGTGGACGAATGTACTAACTATTGTATGGCTTCTTTGGTGGTTGGTATTGTAATATAGCAAACCTTGCTCAAAGCGGAATCGCAAGGGACCAAAAATATTTTCCGAATTGGACAAGTTTCTGCTTTATACAAAACATCGTTTTATGCCTTAAAACAGTAAACAGTCATTTTAAATATTATGCAGAGCTTACTGTATCTGGCTACCAATGTCGCTTGGCTATCCAGATTGACGTGCGTAGTACTCTAGTACACCGATTTGTTAATTATCACTGCACTTTATTATATACAGATTGATAGTAAATCATTTTGACCTATCACAACACTATATTATACTGTTTCAGAACACTGGATATACGATCCTTTTTTTAATGCTATTTGTGCGGGGCGTCGACCTATAGAGATCTTTTGCCCCTACTTGCACCATGTGATATGAACCTGCGTGTGATTGGAATGGAGGAAGTGTAGAGTGTTCAATGTGCGGAAAGGAACGTTAAGGACGACACAAATACCCAGTCCCCAGGCCAGGGATATTAATCATTTACAATCAAAAACCCCTGACCCAGCTGGAAATCAAACCCGGGGCTGCCGGGGGACAGGCAGACGTGTTGCCCCCTACACCGCGGGGCCGGACTATACGATCTTTAAGTTTATTTCCAACAAAAACCTCAACACAGTACGTCACAGCATAAGCTTTCTTCCACAGATCAAACAAAGAAACATATTTTCTCCTCTTTCCAATCGTGCCTTTCTGAATGCAGTCCTGAACTGAGTACATTAGTTCGAGAAGAGTAGAAGAGTTATATATATTGGCAAATTGCTTTACATCACAAATGGACTGTGGGCCTGTTTGTGGGTCCGGATCTTGTTTTGATCTTCATCTTCTTGGTCGTCTCCTTATTCCTTTATCTTCTCCTCATTTTCGTCCTTTTTCAATGCTAGAAGGGCTGTAGCTGATTTGAAAATGTGGTATGTTGTAAGCTCTTGCTTGACACAAGTTGGATATTGCTGATGCGTCTTCAAGCACTTCATTCTTTCCACCATTCGTGTTATCACATTCTCCAAACAAGTGCGTCAGTTTGTCCAAACAGTGACATTGATCATACCAGCACCAGAAATGCACAAATATGGTACATAGGACTTCATCAGTTCCTAATATATTCATGTTCATAAAAACAGAATACCTTGAAAGACTAGAGAGGACATTCATATTCACAGGACATCTTCATTAGGCAGAGACGATTAGCATTACAGTCACCTAGGTTCAGCATGTGTCCTGTTGCCTAATAGGCACTGATAACTTGTTCCATGCGTGATGGCATCGACGCGTATAAAGCGCAATTGGCGTCCTGGCGTACAGCCATCCAAGCTGCGTTCACCTGATTCGAGAGTGGTGGTTGGCATTGGGTCACAGCGCCGCACCCGCCGTTTCACCATATCCCACACATTTTCGATTGGCGACAAGTCCGGTGATCGGGCGCGCCAGGACGACCGTCTGACATCCTGTGACAACAAGAAGGCATGAGTTCGTGCAACAACATGTGGTCGCACATCGTCCTGCTGAAATATGACGTCTGGTTTGTCGTGCAGAAAGGGTATGGCTACGGGCCGCAGGATGTCATTCACGTAGGTCAAACTGGTCACAGTGCCCTGGACGCGCACCACCTGTGATTTGTGGTTGTACCCAATAGCACCCCACACCATAAGGCCTTGAGTTGGCGCTGTATGTCTTGTGCGAATGCAGTCACTGTGATGCCTCTCCCCCTGTCTGCGGCGAACCAAAATGCGGCCATCATTTTCAAACAAACAGAACCTGGATTTGTCCGAAAACACTATCTGCTGCCATTCCTGTCCCCAGTGACGTCGATCCATAGACCATTGCAGTCTAGCATGCACATTAGTGAGAGGTAGGCGCAGAAGTAGACGACGCGCCGGTAATCCAGACCGTAATAAACGGCGACAGACTGTCACTCCTGATAGTGTACGATGTGTTATATTTTTCCATTGTTGCGCTAGAGCCTAGGAGGACGCAGATCTGTCCTGCAATGCCATTCGGGTGAGGTGTCGATCTTCTCGGGTGGTGGTCTGGGTGGTGCGACCAGACACATCTTGTTGTGTTCTTCGGCTTTCTGCGAACCATTCTATACACACCCGTTGAATTGCCGACACACTTCGTCCCACACGAGCAGCAATTTCCCGGATGGATGCATCACGTTCTCTCATGCCAATAATGCGCCCTTTTTCAAACTCACTCATTTGACGATACGGTTCTCGCATACGTCTGCGAGGCATCCTGCTCAAGTCACACTGATCCATTACCTTCGGTTTATAGCGACGAGAGCCGAAGGTACATTTTACCAGTCGGTGATGGTGCGCCGAGATATCGATGTGGGCCTTGAACGTGAGGACCGACATGGTTGAAATGATAATCATTTTTTCAGAACATACTAATGCACATGTCCGGTGAATTTGAACTTCCTATCTCTAGTCTTTCAAGGTGTTCTGGTTTTTATGATAATGAGTATATTTTCTGCATTGTACAAGTAGATTTTTAAAAAAATCTTTCATTTTTTCGTTTCTGTTTCCGTGTTTTCTAGATTCCACATTATACAAAAATTAAGAACATTATAACATTGTAAGCTTCGCCGGGACCGCGAAAATTTTCCGCAGTGGACAAGTTTCCGTTTTATTCAAGTTCCGATTTGAGCACGTTTTATTGTATATTGTATTTGGGTGTGTATTAAGACAAAAACAAACCTTTCGTCCCCGAGCCAGAGGAATTTATTAGGTGCTGCTAGAATCCCGTACCCGACCGGTAATCGAACCCGGCACTCTCTGAATAAAAGGCCTCTAAACTTACCATCATCTAAGGCAGAGGTCCTCAAAGTGGGGGTCACAGAGAGTGATAAACGAGGGCGCCGGCTCTGACTGAAATATTTACATTTCATATTCTGTAACAAATATTGCTATTTTCAGATTGTCGCATAACCTAGGCGGGAAGCTCTTCCACCCCATCCAGGAATAATAAATTCGTACTTTTGCTGTCTTATTTCACAAGAATTGACTAGTAGATCCTGCCAGCACGTATTCTGAGAAAAGGTGCGAGTAACATTTCCTACACAGCATCCTTTCACCCTTTCACTCGCCACCCGCAGCGATATCACTTTACCAAGCTCTTAACGTCCACTCATGATGACAATAAACCGTTTGACAACGTGAACGCCACTTCCTTACAAGAATAGATCATTCTGTTTCTGCCGTTCGGCTCGATTTCAGCCAGGTCTTTGCAGTCAGTTCAAACTCCACAGGCAGTGAGTGGACAGGTGTTTAGTGGAAGTGGTTAGTCCGTTTTGCAATAAACTGATATAAGTATCGCCATTAGTAGTAGTAAAAAGAGACTCCGTGGAAGTGATTTATCGAGTGCTTACCCTCCTTCGAAGGGCTGCCTGGCCGAGGCGGTAAAGGCGTGCTTTGTTCGTCCGGAAGGATGTGGGTTCAAATCCCTGTCGTGAAGTCGTGAAATTTAAAAAACGAGATTTTCACTTCCGGAGGTGCACATGGCCCTGAGGTTCACTCAGCCTACACCACAAATGAGTACCAGGTAAAGGCGGGCGGCCGTAGAGCCAGCCACTGTACCCCCACCAAGTGCCAAGGTCACGGATAGTGGAAGCCTTTACCTTCCATCCCTCCTAGGGCCTTCATGGCCTGTACGAAGATGACTTTGCTTTGCTTTCTTCTTGTTTGTAGCCATGAAAATGTACGTGATCATCCATGGAGAAAAGTTCGGCGAGTGTGTGAAGTCGATACTGCTCTGAGATGACACAATGAAATGTCGTGTGGCTTTTAGTACCGGGATATATCCCACGACGGGTTCGGCTCGCCAGGTGCAGGTGTTTCTATTTGACTCCCGTAGGCGACCTGCGCGTCGTGATGATGATATGATGATGAAGACAACACATACACCCAGCCCCCATGCCGTAGGAATTAACCAATTAAGGTTAAAATCCCCGACCCGGCTGGGAATCGAACCCAGGACCCTCTGAACCGAAGGCCAGTACGCTGTCCGTTCAGCCAACGAGTCGGACAGATGACACAGTGGCTCGTCATATTGCCTCTGACATAAAACATCATATTCTACCACGTCTTCATGATAGCCCGAAATTTGCCCTGCAATTTGATGGCAGTATTGGTATAGTAAATAGTGCCCAGCTGCTTGCTTTTGTACGCTACAGTCATGAAAATGAAATGCACGAGGATTTTCTACTTTGTAAAGCTCTGGAAGGGAGGACTACAAGCGAAGATATTTTCTCTCTTGTGAATTCCATTTTCATTGCCAGTAATCTGTCATGGACATTTTTTTGTTGACATATGTACCGATGGGGCGGCGGCATTTACTGGAGCTAGAAAAGGGTTTAGAGCCCGAGTGAGTGCTGTTACCAATTCTGTAAAATTCACACATTGCATTGTTCACAGGGAGGCATTGACTTCAAAAGTATTAGGCCCTACAATCAGAAGTCAATAAAGTTCTGAACAATGCAGTCAGTGTTGTAAATTGTCTGAAAGCAAGAGCTTTCATAATAATAATAATAATGTATTTTCTTTACGTCCCACTAACTACTTTTACGGTTTTTGGAGACGCCGAGGTGCCAGAATTTAGTCCCGCGGGAGTATTTTAACGTGCCAATAAATCCACCGACATGTGACTGACGTATTTCAGCACCTTCAAATACCACCGGACTGAGTCAGGATTGAACCTGCCACTTTGGGGTCAGAAGGCCAGCGCCTCAACCATCTGAGCCACTCAGCCCGGCAGCAAGAGCTTTAAACAGTATTCCCTTTTCCACTTTTTGTGAGGAGATGGTTCGCTTCTATTGCAAACGGAGTTTCGTTGGTTGTTTTGTGGTCGAGACCTTCGTCTCGTTGTGGAACTGAAGAATGAACTTCGTTTTTCTCCTATTGGACACATGTCCTACTCTCGCAGCTCTGTTTCTGGATGAAATATGACTTCTAATACTGTGCTACCTGGCTGACGTATTTGAGAAACTGAATAATTTTTACGTGTCACTTCAAGGACGAAATAGTAATATTGTCTTTAAAACAAGAAAGTAATTGCGTTTAAGAGAAAGCTTGAACTTTGGAAATTCAGATGGAAAAAAACTAACTGTGAGATGTTTTCTTGTCTGATTGAATTCCTGGAGGAAAATTAGTTAGATTTTGTTAAGATTATTGGAATTGCCGTAGCACACCTCGAAAACCTTCGTCAACAATTCCAGGATAAATATTCAAAACCTTCAGCTGAGTATGACTGGATTCGCGGTCCGTTCGATACGAACATAACAGCCCACTTGTCAACGGTAGAACAGTAGGAGCTAGTAGAACTCTCAAGCGACAGAACGCTTCGAAATGAATTTAAGTTGAAGTCTCTTGAAAACGTTTGTAGATTCGGAATGAATATCCCGATTTATCAAGGAAAGCAATGGACCTGTTATTACCCTTCGCTTCAACTTACCTTTGTGAGTCAATATTTTCCTCAATGGCATCCATCAAGACAAAGCATCGGTTTCGACTGCAGCCGGAAGGGGATCTGCGGTTTACTGTTTCAAATATCCAACCAAGCCTGTATCCACTTTCATCACAAGCTCACCCATCACACTAAGTAAGTGTCAGAGAATTACCGAATTCTGAACGACGTACATTTTTATTCTTCTGTTTTACTCTTTTTCGTGGGGGTGAAATGTTTAAACATAACAGTTTCCAAAAACACAGTTGAAAGCTGTATATATTATATTTTGTTTTTTAATTCACGAGATTTCAAATATGAAATACATTCTAAGTGAACTAAAACCAACACAGGCGCTGCAGCTTAAGAGCTAATTAGTGAAATAAACAAAAATTGCTCACTTCCAATAACTGCACATGCAACTACTGTTTTTTATAAGCCAGTTGTAATAGTTAACTTTCAACAATTTGGACTAATACAAATGCATTAATTTTTTACAAAAAGTTGTTGAACTCGGATTTGCTCTAAGAATAATATTTTTTTTTTTTTTACAAGTTGCTTTATGTCGCACCGACATAGATGGATCTTCTGGCGACGATGGGACAGGAAAGGGCTAGGAATGGGAAGGAAGTAGCCGTGGTCTTAATTAAGGTACAAACCCAGTATTTTCCTGGTGTGAAAGTGGGAAACCCAAAAAACCATCTTCAGGGCTGCCGATAATTGGGCTCCGAACCCACTATCTCTCAAATACTAATGGTGTATTATTATTATTATTATTATTATTATTATTATTATTATTATTATTATTATTACTGGTAGTTGCAGTAATTACACAGAGGCAAGTACTGTAGATCTCGTGATCAGTATTTGTGCAAAGTAGCCTATCAGAAGTGCTCAGGAAGGAAAGAAGACAAAGGGGAGAGCGGGGGGGGTCTAGTTAATTCATGTTTTACAAGGGGGACGTGACAGGAAATGGATCGGCCGTCATAATATGTGAATGCAAATCAAACACAGAAAAAGAGAGCAGCTCATTGGTCTTTCGGGAGTTTTATTAATAGACGGAAGTTATATAGGGTCCATCTCGGTGGTGTAGTGGTTACTGCGATTAGCTGCCACTCCCGGAGGCCCGTGTTCGATTCCTGGCTCTGTCACGAAATTTGAAAAGTGTTACGAGGGCTAGAACGGGGTCCGCTCAGCCTCGGAAGGTGAAGTAAGCAGAGGGGTTCGATTCCCAGTTCATCCATCCTCGAAGTGGTTTTACGTTGTACCGTACCCAAGGGTTGTAACCCACTAGGACGATGCCTCCATTCCTGTGTAAACATCCGACTAACTCAGGGTTGGGCAGAGATGTGGGTTGGTTGTCGATGGGCCAGGCTAAAAGTCGAAGTTTCTCACTTAATTATAAGTAAATGACAGGAAAATGGAGGTATAACTCGAATGAGAATCAATAATATGGGGTACGATGAGTTTATTCACAAAATAACCCCGAATCATACTAACAGAAAACCAAGTAAATCAAATAATAAAGATGACATTGATATAATCTCAAAAATTGAAGAAAGAACTGGACATTATAAACGTTAATTACTCAAAGAATTAAATGTGAAATGAAATTTCAAGCACAACAATGAATACTTGTGAACTTTTAGAAATATTCTTCATCTGATTGTCCATTGTTCATTTTATATAATAGTATACGCACGCATATACTGATACGTATTCATTTCGCATGGAGTACCACAATTTAAAGTATCACATTGATACGGGTTTTGATTATATCGAGTCGTCGCAAGATTAAACATTAAAGAAGAAAATTAAGATAAAAGAAAATTACGATAAAAAGAAAATTAAGACGCAATGGAACATGATAAGAATTATGAAAAATACTAGTGGCATTTCCCTACGCTATATGTACAATGAACACAAAATAAGCAAAGTATCACACATATCTACATCGGATAAAGAAAGGGAGAACTTACATACTACACTGACTCGACGTGAAACGCGGTTCACCAAAAGATCTAGTGAGAACTAGATTGACCATCAATATTACTCAGCACTCGGGCTGATCCCCATTAAACAACAAGACAACATATCCAAACAACATGAAATATCACAAAATACCATCCTGTAAGAGAAAACATATTATTATCCTTTATTATACATGTGGAAAGCAATAAGCAACATTGCCATCTTCTACTGCATTTGCGCACTCAAAAGCGCGATTATCCGTCACATATTTCCTGCTGTGCTGTGGGCTGAAAGGAAATGTTGAACTCAACACTGTACTGAGGCTTGGTTTCTGTTCGCCAAGATTGTATCACGGAAATACCATCTCATTCACGCTGTCTATGTAAACACGGCCAATAAGTAGGCCTTTGAGGTGATATAATCTTTCCTCGACTACACGGAAACTCACGTACAATCGTACTTCTTCCTAGCATGCTTCAATAATTTATTACACACATCAGACTCACTGGTCTGGCATCATTTTCCGTCAATTCTCATAATTAATATTCTCTCAGAAGACAATAGCAGGGACATATTCACTGCTCATCATTCTTTTCACTGCATCAGGCATGCAATCGGCCTGCATAATCAACTTCATAAATTGGCATGCATTAAAACCTCTCATATTTCTTTCAATTCTCATGAGCCTTTTCCATTATGAATCCCGGTTCGATTCCCGTACAAATCATTGTGCGAAACAGTTTCCAACCCACACTAGAAGATCCTATTCATTCAACGTTGCTATGCAGCTCAACACGTGTTAGTTTCTGAAATACCATGCGTCATGCACTCTAACTGTTACTAACTTTCTAAATGACCAAAATAATTTAAATTTACTCTCAACGTAGCAAGTGTTTAACTTGGAAATTGGATGATCTTGTCAATCTAATCCTCCTATCACTAATATACAAGGAAAAATCGGAATAATACTAAGCTAATTACCATGCATAATATAACAACAAAATAATCCTAACAACTCCCTCATTATCCCATCTAACTAATCGTAAATTAAAATAAAATTATAGATATCATGCATTCCTCTCTTATCCGTATTTACAACATTACAAAGGTGAAATAAACACATGCCGTCAGGCTTAATTTACGTTAAAGAAAAATCCCTACACTAAACTGCAGTAGTATTTGATCATAACCCATATAACGTGCCATAATTAAAACATGCGTCTTATCTTCGACGACTCTCAGGACATTGGCAACGGCTCACATCCTCGCCCTGGTATGTGGTTACTCCAAGTTGATCACTGCTCTAACACATAGAAACAATCTTCCTTCTTCCATGGGCGGTGCCATCTTCTTGCTGAAAGTTACTGAACACTGCAACACAGAAGGCTTTTGATGAATGTCTCTTCACCGCTCAATTCTGCACGTGCCGAACAAACCCTTGTTAGCTCTGAACTCAGCCAACACACTGACAAACAAATGCACTTGAAATTTAACAATTAGGGTTTCTATATACAGTTGTTAAGAGCGGCTCGCGGTACGGATCGTAAGTTCTTCGTGAAACGCGACCCACAGGAGAATGTAAAACAACTGAGCGTCTCTTCTTCACTTTCCAGTTTGCGGCTAATTATTACCGTCTATTTACCTGTAGTGAACTTTGCGCCATAATATAATCTGCAATTTAACACTGCACCAGTTAATACAGTCAATTGAACGACTAAAAACACTGTTTATCGGTCTTGAAACCATACACTGTTATTTATATATATTGAACCATCCTGTTCATTGGGGCAATTGGATTAATTTTAGTATTGGATATTGGAATCACACAAGGCCACCCACGAAGCCAGTGTATTACAGTAAATGTCATAAAGAAGTCCAGAAGAAGCGTTCTTGTGTGAAGTGTGTGCGAGCGTCATGATGAGAAATCTCCAGAAACCCATTAAAAGGAGTTAATGTCCCAAGCCAAGCCTCTTGATGAAGATTGGGGTCGCTTCCCAGATCCCGGCAAAACGTATATGAGGAGGGAAGAAAGAATTAAATTAATATCTTTGGTTACGGAGGAGTTGCATTGGATTTGAGACAAGAATTGCAACCTGTATAATTTCTGCTTTATGTTGATATGCATTAGGGCTGCATTCATTAATGCATTCGTTAATTAGAGCTCATGATATACTTAGAGCGGGAAAAAAATTTCGCGGGCGCGCGCGGATTGCACGCAACCAAGCGGCTTGATGACGCCAGCCGGGATTATAAAATAAGGCAGCCTGGCATATCAGAGTCATTCGTGGATAAGAAGACTGCTTGAACGAGTCGTCATACTGCGTGTCGGTACTGAGAACAACGCTTTGTCTTCGAGCAGAACAGACGAAGAGTACAGCTAGATCTGCGAGGAATTACCCCAGCATCAAGTCAGAACGAGTGTTTGACATCATCATTGCAAAGAAGCCACAACCAGGAGCTGAAGCCAACACGACAACGGGCATCGATCCAGGAACATTGGGAGCACCTGATCAGCACGACATCGAAGGGGACACCTTCCAACGACAGAGGGAGCTGTACGAAGACGCCACACAAGCAAGAATGTCTCCAAGTGGTCAACAGTATCTGCTGCCAGCTCCGCAGTCTATCATGATGTGGTAGATCCAGTGGTCCACAGGGATGGCCGCTCCGTTATGTCCCGATAAATAAGGTCAGAGCTTTCCAATTCTGTTTCAAGCATGTCATTTAAATTTAGATAGGAATATGGGGGCCGTCAGTCCACAGATTTGTTGTGGTAGGAAAATTTTCCTTGTAATTTAGAGCTAGGCCTCAAACTCGAACCCCGTACTTTAAGATAGATGTTATTTGTTGAGTCCTTGTTAGCGTGTTCATATTTCATTTTGATTGTGTTATTATAACGTACGAGTATTTGTAAGGGTCTGATCGAACTCATTTGGTCATAGGAGGTTAGTCTAACAGATAGGTACTTTTATTAGATCGCATTTAGGCATTTGTTTCTGCAGACGTAGATGTGTATAGTTGTGACCAAGACGTGACCAGTAATTCACCCAGATTCACTGATAGAGCGAGCGAGTCCGAATATTTAAGAGATTTGAGCCCATGAGAGGCAGAAGTAAGATTTGCAGTTGACATGAGAGAGCCCAACAATTGAGAGTTTATTGAATATATTTTGGAAGTGCCTAGTATGGCCATGTGATGATCGCTTAATGATTAGTGTTTTTGTAGCACCAGGATTTAGCCCATGAGAGGCATAAGTAATATTAGCGAGATTGCTGGAGATATTGAGACGAGGGCAGATAGCCCAGGTATATTTAAAAGAGGGCTTTAGCAGCTGATTACGTGAGGTGTTCTTTTGAAAGGCGAGAATTTAGCCTGTCGCCCATTTGAGCTCATAAATTAGGGGGCTGCCGCAAGTGAAGTGGTGAGGGTGGAGGTCGTTGAGCTTGACGTCACAGGCTTGTGAGTTGGTTATTGTCGTCTGCAGTTTGTCAAGTGTGCCTGGGGGGAAGAAACGACCTTCATGTCTTGAAAGCAGGAAGAGATCTATTTTTTTCTATGTCCTATTTGTTTTACGTAAAATTTTAACACTGACCCGTTTTATACTGACACCCATGTATATGTTGATTGTGTCCTTTTATATTGTTTGCATAGGTATCTTTGACGCCTTACACGTCATGGGACTAGGGTTCGTGACCGAGTCAGGTCATTGTAAATTTTGTGGTGATTTTTGTTTGCACCGGGGTTCGACGGCGCGAGGCATTGTAAATTTTATGGGAATCATTGTTTATGAGTAGTTAAGCAGAGATCCATCTTTCTATACTTCGTTACTTACACTATTGTAACATGCTTGTTGCAGTACAGCTGTTTCGTGAAGGCAGTGAACTGGTTGTCATCGGCTCAGCGTCATTTTACCCTATCATATTGAAAAGCTCTTTCATTTGTATATCATTCAATTTTGTGTAATAAATCCCTATTTGTTAAACTTTGAATGCAGCGGTGTTTTCTGTTAGATATTTTATTTTATTTGATTTAGCGAATTATTACCTGAGTAGGCACATGTCCTAGTGTTTTATCTTTATGTTGCCCCGTTATACCCATGTTATCCCTGAGAAGAGCGCTTACCGGCTGAATGAAGAGGACTGTGTTCAGGTAAGACTACGTGCACCAGCTCACGTCTGTGAGAGTTCTTTCACTACTGTACTCTGGGTTCGAGACCGGCTTTCGCCTGGACGGAACTTTAAAGTGCAGTAGGGCACATAGTATAATTGGCGCGGGCCATCGTGGGGCTCGAGATTTCTGTAAATGAGGGCTACCCAGATAGTGTAAGGATAGCGTTATAGTATTTATGGCCAAGCAACGAGTGGCCCGGTATTTCAGTAAAAGGGATCATTGCGCCTTTGTCTACATTGTGAACTTGGTGTGGCTAACTGAGGACCCGATATTGCAGTAAGGAGGGTCATACAGCTTGTTTTATTATGCCGTCAGGTGATGCTTGATATTTGTGTAAACGAGCTCACACAACCAAGTTGTATTTTACTGATTTTCCCAATAGAATAGGGCTATAGGTCATAACGTGTGTCTATAGAAGCAGGACCTGATATTTCGGTAAATAAAGGTCGTGCAAGGCTTGATTTCAGGCAGATGTTATGATAGCTGCATTCAATTATGTGTTGTGCAGGTATACCATGGTTTGGTCTATGATCTGTACTGTTAGCTTGATGATATATTTGGAGTATGTTGTTAAACTTGTAAGGTTGAATGACTGCCAGTTCAGAGAGGTATTTTGTGATGTTATGTCTTTGGTCTTACCATTAGTATATGGATATTGCTGTTGATGGTTTTTAGCGAGGATGTGCTGATTTTGTTGTTTCCTTGAAGTGATGGATGATATTCGTGCGGGCATTTGACCTGCAGGGTGTTGTGTTTTACAAGTGTATAATCGGATAGCTAGGATTTTTGCATGTTGTAGTTTTGCTGTTTTTATGACATTCTGTTGGAGAATTTTTTTGTTTGTGTTGTATATATATGTTGTATCATAGTGCGGTGCTGACGGTTACCCGATGTTTGAATGACATGATATTAGATTGAGGTAGCCAATTTAGGCTTTGAAAGTTCGAGAGTTTAGCAGTAGGAACATTTTGATAAATTAGAAAGTGTAGGAAATTTATAGTATTTGAAATTTAATCGAGGACATATGGAGCGGTTTTTCCCGCCGGACTTTATGACAAGTGAGTTGAATGTCGGTAGACATAGGAGAGGTGCTGAGGCAACTCAGCGAGCAGATAAAAGAACAGGGTGCCAGAAGTGAGGCGCAGTTAGTGGCGCTTAAAGAGGAACTTAAAGAGGAGATAGGAATGATTAAAGGACAACAGACTAGGGATAGTGAGCGATTCAATGAACAGTTTGTGACGCTTAAAGAGGAACTAGGAGAGGTTAAAGGACAAGCGGATAGGAACGGTGAACGTTTGAACGAGCAAGTCAGTAGAAACTTTAAAGAGCAGGAAATTAGGATCTCGGAGCAAGTGACGGGACTTAAAGAACACTTAACCGCGAAACTCACGGAGAAATTCGCGAAGTGCGAAGAAAGGGTGACCGAACAATTAGTACTCACCGAAACACGGGTAGCTAACCAAATAACTGAGCTAAAGGAACACACTAGCATTAGTTTGGAGCAATTGGCCTCTGAAAATGAAGCGACTAGGGAAACCATAGCAGAATTAGATACTAAAATAGAGAATGTGCGGCTGTGCTGTGTTACCACGACCGAGAAGTTGAGTCAACAGATGGAAGAATCGCACAGAACGGTAGAGAAGCAAATCCGGGAAGTCAAGAATAGTATCGAGGGAATAGAACAGCGGATGGAAGAAAAAGATAAGGAGACCCAGTCCGAACTAGGAACATTTAGAGAAAACTTGGGGGCATTAGTAGTCCGTATAGACTATACTCAAGAAGAACTAGTCAAAATAGAAGAAAAACTAGAGGCTAGGACTCAAGAAGTGGTAGACAAATATGAAAGGACGACCGAGAAAAATAAGGCTAAAATTGCTGGACTAGAATTGGATTTACAACAAACTAGGAAGGAAATCAGCGCGGAGGTCCAGGGTTTGAAAAAGTGCCGTGAGCAGGAACAACGGACAACTGAGAAACGTATACTAGGGTTAGAACATGAAATGGAGAATATACGTGATAAGTTGGACCAATTAAAAATTGAGGAAGACAACGGAGTAAAGAAGCGGAAGCTGAGTAGGACTCATAGCCCGATGGAACGCCAGTATGGAGATGACAGCCTGAATCAAAGTCAGGAAGAGGGACATGAGATACTAGGAGAATCATTTAGGGCTAAGCCAAGGATAGGAAATTCAATCTTATTCAGTCAGGACAGCGTTTTCCCGGGTTACCATTGGATGAGGGCACCCGAGGAGAAACCGAAGAAATTTGAGGGGAATGGAGAGGTCACGCCCCGTTCATTCCTTAAAGAGTTAGAGACCTACATGGACGAAGGCCAGATACCACCTGAGCGCAGACTACGCACGGCAGAAAAGTATCTTGGAGGGATTGCTGGAGCCTGGGTTAAGGCGTTTGGGCAGTCATTTAAGAATTATGATGAGTTTAAACGGGCATTCCTGAATAAATTCTGGAATCAGGGGCATCAGTTGGCGCTGAGAATGGAGCTCTACGCACGAAGATATGCGAATAGTACTCCCACTAGACTAAGCGAGTTCTTCATTTCCCAATATTTACGTTTGCAAGAGCTAGATCATCAGCCCGAAGAGATGGAAATCGTCACAACCATTATCAGACAGCTGCCTGTAGAGGTGCAGAGGGCTCTTATCGCGGCAAATGTTACGACGGCGGTGGCCGCGGAAGAAATGCTTAGGCTCTGGGACCAGACGTCTGCACTGCATCAGCCACGTATACGGGCCATAGAGACTGTCCATAATGTGAACGTACAGGCAGAACAGCAGACAGGAGAAAGAAGCCACAAGGAATGTCAAAATTCCGGCACTCAAACACCGACCCGGAGGGAACGAGATGAAGAAAATCCTAGACCCAGAGGAGATACGAACTGGCGACCTCGAAGATGGAGCACGTGGCAGGAGGAACCAGACCGATGGAGAGGGCAAGAACGCCGAAGAAATTCATTCGAACAGCGGCGGAATGACCGGCCGTACTGGAGACGAGACGGTGAACGTTACAACCCCAGAAGGAACAGCCAGCGGTGGAATGGGAACCGAGCGAGATATGACAGGCCTAGGGAGAGTTCACTGCGCCCGAGAAATGGTGAGAGACAAGAAGGCGCCTACCACTCGAGAGTAAGAGAATCAGGGGATATGTCAACACGCGACACATGGCAGGAAGCAATCCGAACTCACAGTGCTGCCAACTCTCCTGGAGCTGCGAGCTTGGCATACCAAGAATTTCATAATGGAGCTAGGCAGAAGGGTCTCAACCCAAATGCACCCAGCTTTGCCGAGATCGAGAGGGAGGATAAAAAAAACGAGAAATTTAGTGCCAGGAGATAGAATATTTCGCAAGGATGCTGGTTGGATGACTATAGCTATTCATCATTGGGTTATCACTCCTGATGATCTACTAGAGGATCCTAATAAAAGTAAATTGCCCCGACCGAAAGAATTACCTGTAATTTATACGAGAATTCACGATTTAAACATACGCTGTCTGGCGGACACTGGAGCCACGATCAGTGTCGTATCACAGGCCTTAGTTTCGGAAATTCAAAGCAGAGTTCGTATCCCGTCCATACCTATTTCAAAGGTCAAGATTAAGGGGATTATACCTGACAAAGTAACGTCCTGTAAGGAGCAGGTACTACTTGACATCCAGATTGGAGATTTACTGGTGTCCCATCCATGTATTGTGCTTCCTAAAATGGAATACAATCTTATATTAGGAGCCGATTTCTTAAGAGAATACGAAGCTGTTATTGACATGGGTACAAACTCTATCCAGTTGAAATTAAATGGTAACCAGGAACGAATAGAGTTAAACAAGAACCAGGATTACCAACCCGGTGAACGTATTTGGACAATGGACATGCAGACGGAAGAACTTGAGTCAGAAAGGTGGCTACAGGGTCACGAAGAAATTATTCCGGAGTTCGAAATTATGGTATCCGAATTGGAAGAACAGCGAGAGAAAGAAAAATTTTTGGAACTGTTGCCGAGTAAAATCGAAGAAGCAAAGATTAGTCCGGAAGACAAGTGGGCGAGTTGGTGTTAGTTAAGACACCCACTGTCTCGAACCCTACGGAGAGATACTATCATAAGTTCGCTGAGCTATACACTGGACCGTATAGAATAATTCATAGTTATGAGAATAACTCATACAAGGTACAAAGCTTGGACGCTACTGTGACTAAGGTCTTTAACTCATCAAATCTTAAGCCTTTTTTCCAACCAGGCCAATATCAATTAGACAATCAGGAAGAAGAAGAAGAAGAAGAAGGAGGCGAAGAAGAGGAAGAAGAATTTGGGGAGGAAGACACCAGAGATATTGCCAGAGAGGAGGTGGTCAATCCGGAAGAAGATGAACATGACGACGAAGAAGAACAACCAGAAGGACCCGATGGTGAAGAAGAAGAAGAAGAAGAAGTAAATATGATATCTCCAGGGAACCAGAAACAGCTATCTGAGCGGCGCGAAGAAACGAAGTGTCAAGACTGCGAGAGTAACCACCGGAGATTTCTAGCTCGGCTGGATGCCTATTACCAAGTTAGGAAGGATAGGGAGGCTATCATGGCTGTAACTGAAGATAGTCCCGTGCCATGAAGTTGTGAATATTGACAGCATATATGATTGCAATGAGTAGATGATCTCAGCATTTAGGAAAATAAAATTCTTAGCAAAATTTTATTTTGTCGTTCACGGGGGGCTATGAACCATCCTGTTCATTGGGGCAATTGGATTAATTTTAGTATTGGATATTGGAATCACACAAGGCCACCCACGAAGCCAGTGTATTACAGTAAATGTCATAAAGAAGTCCAGAAGAAGCGTTCTTGTGTGAAGTGTGTGCGAGCGTCATGATGAGAAATCTCCAGAAACCCATTAAAAGGAGTTATGTCCCAAGCCAAGCCTCTTGATGAAGATTGGGGACGCTTCCCAGATCCCGGCAAAACGTATATGAGGAGGGAAGAAAGAATTAAATTAATATCTTTGGTTACGGAGGAGTTGCATTGATTTGAGACAAGAATTGCAACCTGTATAATTTCTGCTTTATGTTGATATGCATTAGGGCTGCATTCATTAATGTATTCGTTAATTAGAGCTCATGATATACTTAGAGCGGGAAAAAAATTTCGCGGGCGCGCGCGGATTGCACGCAACCAAGCGGCTTGATGACGCCAGCCGGGATTATAAAATAAGGCAGCCTGGCATATCAGAGTCATTCGTGGACAAGAAGACTGCTTGAACGAGTCGTCATACTGCGTGTCGGTACTGAGAACAACGCTTTGTCTTCGAGCAGAACAGACGAAGAGTACAGCTAGATCTGCGAGGAATTACCCCAGCATCAAGTCAGAACGAGTGTTTGACATCATCATTGCAAAGAAGCCACAACCAGGAGCTGAAGCCAACACGACAACGGGCATCGATCCAGGAACATTGGGAGCACCTGATCAGCACGACATCGAAGGGGACACCTTCCAACTACAGAGGGAGCTGTACGAAGACGCCACACAAGCAAGAATGTCTCCAAGTGGTCAACAGTATCTGCTGCCAGCTCCGCAGTCTATCATGATGTGGTAGATCCAGTGGTCCACAGGGATGGCCGCTCCGTTATGTCCCGATAAATAAGGTCAGAGCTTTCCAATTCTGTTTCAAGCATGTCATTTAAATTTAGATAGGAATATGGGGGCCGTCAGTCCACAGATTTGTTGTGGTAGGAAAATTTTCCTTGTAATTTAGAGCTAGGCCTCAAACTCGAACCCCGTACTTTAAGATAGATGTTATTTGTTGAGTCCTTGTTAGCGTGTTCATATTTCATTTTGATTGTGTTATTATAACGTACGAGTATTTGTAAGGGTCTGATCGAACTCATTTGGTCATAGGAGGTTAGTCTAACAGATAGGTACTTTTATTAGATCGCATTTAGGCATTTGTTTCTGCAGACGTAGATGTGTATAGTTGTGACCAAGACGTGACCAGTAATTCACCCAGATTCACTGATAGAGCGAGCGAGTCCGAATATTTAAGAGATTTGAGCCCATGAGAGGCAGAAGTAAGATTTGCAGTTGACATGAGAGAGCCCAACAATTGAGAGTTTATTGAATATATTTTGGAAGTGCCTAGTATGGCCATGTGATGATCGCTTAATGATTAGTGTTTTTGTAGCACCAGGATTTAGCCCATGAGAGGCATAAGTAATATTAGCGAGATTGCTGGAGATATTGAGACGAGGGCAGATAGCCCAGGTATATTTAAAAGAGGGCTTTAGCAGCTGATTACGTGAGGTGTTCTTTTGAAAGGCGAGAATTTAGCCTGTCGCCCATTTGAGCTCATAAATTAGGGGGCTGCCGCAAGTGAAGTGGTGAGGGTGGAGGTCGTTGAGCTTGACGTCACAGGCTTGTGAGTTGGTTATTGTCGTCTGCAGTTTGTCAAGTGTGCCTGGGGGGAAGAAACGACCTTCATGTCTTGAAAGCAGGAAGAGATCTATTTTTTTCTATGTCCTATTTGTTTTACGTAAAATTTTAACACTGACCCGTTTTATACTGACACCCATGTATATGTTGATTGTGTCCTTTTATATTGTTTGCATAGGTATCTTTGACGCCTTACACGTCATGGGACTAGGGTTCGTGACCGAGTCAGGTCATTGTAAATTTTGTGGTGATTTTTGTTTGCACCGGGGTTCGACGGCGCGAGGCATTGTAAATTTTATGGGAATCATTGTTTATGAGTAGTTAAGCAGAGATCCATCTTTCTATACTTCGTTACTTACACTATTGTAACATGCTTGTTGCAGTACAGCTGTTTCGTGAAGGCAGTGAACTGGTTGTCATCGGCTCAGCGTCATTTTACCCTATCATATTGAAAAGCTCTTTCATTTGTATATCATTCAATTTTGTTTAATAAATCCCTATTTGTTAAACTTTGAATGCAGCGGTGTTATCTGTTAGATATTTTATTTTATTTGATTTAACGAATTCTTACCTGAGTAGGCACATGTCCTAGTGTTTTATCTTTATGTTGCCCCGTTATACCCATGTTATCCCTGAGAAGAGCGCTTACCGGCTGAATGAAGAGGACTGTGTTCAGGTAAGACTATGTGCACCAGCTCACGTCTGTGAGAGTTCTTTCACTACTGTACTCTGGGTTCGAGACCGGCTTTCGCCTGGACGGAACTTTAAAGTGCAGTAGGGCACAATATCTACGTGGCAACATTCACGTACAAATATCGGAGCACTACCGAACAACGTTCACATCACGTCGGCTTCCACGATCAGAGTGACGCTCTCCAAAGCTTGGAATCTACGGATGCGCGGCTAGCGCCGTTGTACCTATGGGATTCCCGCATGTTTAAAAGAACAGCCAATCAGCGTCCTTGCCATTCACAATGACTTGATATTAATTACAACACACCATAAAACACTCTCCAAATAACATAGAATTTCTTCAGATTATTTCTATAGCGTACTCCTGATTATATTTCACTTGTAGACCTGTGGAAATCCGTCAAATAACAGAACTGATTTCAAGCAATTGTCCATGTTGGTTAACCTGGGATTATGACTTCGCGCAATCTAGACTCCATAGTTGCCACACCCACGCGTTCTCATTGGGTGAATATTTCTCTTGGCCAACATCTTCTACACGTGCCGAGATGTGCTAACTTCTGGTGACGCTAAGCCTTTCTCACGGTCCCGAGGAAATATCGCGCAATATCCAGCGACTTGATGTCTCCATGGACTTCCGGTCTCAGCTGGCCTGCGATTCATTACTTTTATCATACATGACTGAAATTTATTTCAATAAAAATTATATATTATGTCAAATAATAATGTGAGTATCTCTTATGGGCCGTCAGCATACGGCTCATCGTGGTTTCCCCACTTCTGCTCCAGGCAAATGCCAGGATGGTACCTAGCTTAAAGCCACAGCCGTTTCCTTTCCTCTTCCTTGTCTATCCCTTCCAGTCTTCCCATCCTCCCACAAGACACCTGTTCAGCATAGCATGCGAGGTACTGGTCCTCCTTCCCCGTTGTATCCCCTACCCAAAGTCTCACGCTCCAGGACATTGCCCTTGAGGCTGTAGAGGTGGGATCCCTCGCTCAGTACGAGGGACAAACCAACCTGGAAGGTAAACGGATTAATAAAGATAGATTGATAGATAGATAGATAAATAGATAGATAGATAGATAGATAGATATGGAAAAAGGGGTAAGTGTGGCTTAAGCGACTGAACTCATGTGTTCATGAATTTTGTAGTGAGGTCGACGAAGTGTTACCCGCAGCTGACCCAGTCAGACATACTTCCGTTTCAGAATTACAAATGTAAGATCGGCAAATTACACGGTTAAATTAAGCCGTTAAAAATTTTCCACTCAACTGATTCTATGGCGACAGTCTTCAGTGGAACACGAATTTACAAAAGAATACTTCAACCGGTTCGTTAATTTTTACGTACTGTACATCCAATTGTACAATTATTATCCCCGTTGCAGCTTACTTTAATTAAGTTTATGCTGAGGATATGAACGATCATGTTACCAAATAAACAGAAAATACTGGACATTTTAAGGTTAAAGAACGCAACAGGATCGTTATTATTTCTGGCTTTTTTTCAATTACTTGAGGTTGGTACGGTATGAAGTTTTTCTTTTTTTTTACAAGCTGCTTTACGTCGCACCGACACAGATAGGTCTTATGGCGACGATGGGATAGATAAGGGCTAGGAGTCGGAAGGAAGCGGCCGTGGCCCTAATTAAGGTACAGCCCCAGCATTTGCCTGGTGTGAAAAGTGGGAACCACGGAAATCCATCTTTTGGGCTGCCGACAGTGGCGTTCGAAAAGACTATCTCCCGAATGCAAGCTCACACCTGCGCGCCCCTAACCGCATGGCCAACTAGCTCGGTGGTAGTAAGTTTAGGTCCGATTTTATGGCCGGATGCCCTTCCTGACGATATCCAAGAAAGCATTTCATTTTAGGTGATTGTCGATATCGTGATCATAGCCATGGGTCTTTCAATTTTACGTGAAATCCGAACCACCGGGATGTGACCCTTCATTGCAAAAATCCTACATGCATATATAGTGATATATTCACTATTGCATATTTTATTGGTGGCTGGTAGTGTGGTGTGATGTGATGTGATGTGAGTGATGAATATGTGCAAATGGGAAACCACGGAAATCCATCTTTAGGGTTGCCGACAGTGATGTTCGTTAATACACGAGCACGAACAGTTAGCCTCCGAAGCAGAGAAATTAACGAGACGCTCTGAAGTTCCCACCCAGTCGGGAATCAAACCAAAAGCCCTCTGAACCGCAGACCACAACGCTGTTCGTTCAACAATTGCCGTCTGCTATGCTCATAACGCCTCGTCACTTCAGTCGGTACCCTGGACACGCAGTAGTGTTACAATCCTCCGCTGCTGATTTCGTAGTGCAGGAAGGATGTCCCTTGCTGTCTTCCAGTATGATGCAGGCAGCTAAAACACTTAATATCCTCCGACATAAAGGTTTTCCATTTAGGGACTTAGGGTGTTCAGGTTCTGTGTTCTGTTGTTTCGGAAGCATTTTTCGCAAGTGAGATTGTAATTGCTAATTTACTACTACTACTACTACTATTAAATGCTTTCATTCAGGCCGGGAGATTTGTATCGGACAAGGTGAGAGAGTTGGCGGCCGTCACCTGAACTAGGAACGTCCTTATATTCGCCTTAGTGCAGGAAAATGGAAAACTACGTAAAGACATTCTTAAGACGGCCGACGGCGGAGACCAGTCCTCTCCGTCTCCCAAATACAGAGGCGTAAAGCTACGGTAGAGCCGTGACCATCCCTCCTCTGATTGGTTGTCCGGTCGGAGTGGAGAGCTGTCGGAGCACGGACCAGCCGTTGCCACTTATGGGCCGAGACCCACTCTGCATCTGCCGACCTGCTATTTTATCTCTCTATCTCTCTATCTATCTATCTATCTATCTATCTATCTATCTATCTATCTATCTATCTATCTATCTATCCATGTTTTCATTCCCTAACCTGAAGGTGAGGGGCGGGCCATCTAGAGGGTTACGCCCTCCCTCTGGCCAAGATGTGCGGGCGGATTGGGGAGATGTAATGGAGGAAGAAAGTGGTTATAGGATGTGAAGAAGGAGGAGACTGTGACGGGTGGGGGGGGTGGCCTCTTAGCTATTTTGTTTGCAAGTTCATTTTATTTCATTATTATTTAAAAGGAGGTCTTAACATGAGAATTTATATATACGTTTTACAGTTTAACCGTACTTACGATATTAACATCACGTAAAGAGTTTTTCGTTTGTTCCTTCGCTGAGGTGCTGTATTTTAATGGCGGGGTAGCAAATATGTGAAGAATAGCATATAATTAACCTGGTACACTCACAAGCCTACGTTTAACATGATGTAAGTTCAGTCGGTGATTGCACAGACTGGAGAGGATCCGATTCTATGAACGAGTTGTTTGAACTCAGGGGGCTATGAATGTGTTCAAACAAGGTTTTTCAATGGTGTAAAGGTGAATCACGTATTTAGGCCGAAATGGGTGTTTAGGATGAAGATTAAATATTTGGTTTGCTTGATTCGCTGCGGCTTGTAAGCGAGTGAGAACTGAGGGTCTGCTATAGGGGTGGATATTTAGTAATGAAGTGGTGACAAAACGAATTAAATCCTCGACTGTAGGTAACTGAAAAAGGGAATGGCTAGACGATGTAGGTGGATCATTGGTTCTGATAGTGACTGTGAGTTCTGGTTGATTTTGCACGCGGCGACGGCGACGGCGAGAATACACTGTGTGATTTCCTCTACATGTATGGCAGTGGGCGGTTTGGTGCTTGTTGGGACACCTGGGTGTAGAGTGATCTTGATTGCAACGGCCACATTTAGGAGTCTTTGCGGTACACTGAATGGTGGTATGATTATTGTAAATGAGACAGCACTCACACTGGATGGCTTGTGGTGGTTTGGCGTGAGATCGTTCCACTTTATAGTGATGTAGATGAATGGAGACTCCGCTAGCTCGACATCTTCGGGTGATGGAAGAATATTTCTCACTGTATAGTTGGGACCTGTTGAATTATTGATTCTGAAAGCCTTCCTGACGGGGATGCCTTCCGCATTGAGATCTGAGGTGGTAGTTTCTTCTGCAATAGAGAGGTCAACACCTTGTATTACACAGCTGAGAAGGGAGTAGCGCTATGGGGAGGAGGGAGTTTTGATGGTTAGGGGTGGGATTAGTTGAAAAGGGGTACTTGATCAAAGTTAATGGGTTCTTATTGCAGTGGTGAGATGGGTGGCCGCAGTGTCCCCATTAACTTGAATGACGACTCCAGTTGTCGTTCATCCGATGCCCGCTCTGTCCTCACGGCGCATATTAAATCTGACAAGGGTTGAAAAAAATGGCGTGGGGAGATTTGAACTCGGGGGCAGTGTTGGAGAGTAGAAATGAATGTGTTTCTGAGGGGTTAGGTTGAAGACAACGGGAGTGATTGATGGAATGACTTGTGCCGGATACAGATGAGAATGCGAGCTGAGAAGGGGTGGTGGTGGCAGGGGTAGAATTGGGAGCAATGCGTTGATTGATGATGTCCTTGGACGGCGGCGGCACACTTGTAATGTCTGTCGATGGTGCAGGTTCCAGGTCCAAAGGAACGCGTCGTGGAGCTTGTTCTTCCTCGGGAGCAGACAGTGGAGAAAATACCTTAAACGTGAATTGAACTGTAATTTTGTTCCATTACGGAGCTGGTGTCATGGGAAGAAATCTGGCCTGGTAATCAGGAGATGCAAAACTAGATATTACGGATGAGTGGTAAGCAGCTGCGTCTGTTTGACTGAACTCAGTGGCGGAGGCGCTGATGGTCGTGGTTTTGCTGGCCGTTGTTGTAGTGGTGACCAAACAGTAAGGTGAATAGCGATGCATGACGGCGATTGATCTTACTGGAACTTAGGGGATATGGTATTGCTGACGATAGGCTCGCTCTGAGGTGATACTTCTAGGATTTTCTTCTGTCCACCTACTATAGTCACAACCGTTTTTAATAGGGAATACTCTACGTGCCCGAGTTGTGGTGAAGAATGCCGTTGGTTGGTGAAGGATGTATACCTACTACTTTAAATCACTACTAAAACGTTTTCATTTCCTCCCTGAAGGGGACGGCGGACCTCCTAGGCGGTAACGCCTTCTCTTTGGCCAGGGAGATGTGATACCTTGAAGGAGATGTTCGGAAACGGTGTGAGGGTTGGCTTCCGTGGCCTATACTAGGAACTGTCCTAGCATTTCCTTCGGGTAGGAGAATGGAAAACCACGGAAAACCATTTTCATTGCTGACGACGGTGGGGACCAGCCCCTCTCCGACTCCCAAATGCAGAGGCGTAGAGCCGCGTCCACCCCTCCTCTCCTCGGTTGGTCGGTTGGAGTGCAGAGCCGGCAAACCACGGACCAGCCGTCGCCATCTATAGACCGAAGGCCACTCGGCATCCACCGGCCTGCTATTTTATATAACTGCTTGCTTAATTGCTCGTTATGACTGCTGTCAGAAGATGAGGTTCACGTTAGCAAGGGGATAGTTGCAAGTACAGGCAGAACAAATTTCTGTCATAGTTTTACACACTACAAACATTGCAGTTTCGCACACGAATTACCATATTATTGAAATTATTCACACTAAGTCCCTCAGTTTGGATAATGCGGCTTATATGAAGCGTCTCTGATGTAAATTAAATCGGTCAGTGGGGAACTAATTTTACTCTTGCCGATCAGCCTACAGCACAGTTTACACTGAGATTCCTTCTGCACTTGATGGACCATAAAACCTACAGTTGGAAAATGAATTAAATTATTATACACAAGAATTCAGTTCTACAATATCTTCATACGGCCGATTCCTTTGTTTATCAACACAGCCTATCAACAGAAAATAATTTACAAACTATGAGACTGGCAAAACATAACAAGAGAAAAAATAGCGTGTCAAAGTTTCACATATTTGTAGTAAGCAATATCTGGAACAAGCGTCCATCTTGTCACCCGATTGACCACCTAACCTGGTATCTTCCCACCTAAGTTAATTTAAGTCACTCTTCTAATAAACTTACAATAAAATTTGCACTAAAGGAAAACACAGAAATAAATTAACTCTTCTATTAACTGTCAAGATTCAGAGATCCAGTCTCGTAGGATTTTCACCAGCCCACCACTTTGTGCAACCACGGTTTTGTTACCAATCTTCGCCATTTCATTGCTTGGAGTTAGAGTAATCTTCTTCCTCCTCCTCTTATTCTTCTTCTTCTTCTTCGACGACATGCATTTGTATTCTGTGGATTCTCCTGCAACATCTCGCAATCGTCCCTCAATGAGCTGACTGTTGCTGTCTGGCTTCAACTCTAGCTCCAAAGGGTAAGACTACTAAACAGGGCATACCAGTTCGCCAGTAGGTTTGACATGGACAACTTTCTCATGCCCATCCCTTCCCTTAATAAATTCGGCACATCGAGTTAATGGGCAATCGGAGCTGTTCTTATTGTCACAGCCAATCAACACAATCTCACCCACTGATATTTCTCTTGTTATATTATTGTTGGCTAAGAACAGCAACTGAACCAAATACTCTGAACGAAATCGTTCACGCAGATTTTGCGTCAACTTGTTTCGGTTCTGCAACCGACGGTTGAGATCAGTTGCTGCTTGCAAGTCAAAATCAGGAACTCCTGCGTCTTCTACATCTTGCAAGAACATGCTGGCTGCGAGAGGATTGAAATCCATGGGATCTTGGCAGACATAGGTCAGTGGACGAGAATTCATAATGTTCTCGCAGTCGCAAAAGATGGTTTTTATCTCTTCGCAATCTACAGGAACACGACGCAGCATTCTCCGCAGAAGGTTCTTGACAACAGTAACTAAGCGCTCCCACTAACCTCCCCACCATGGGGCAACTGGTAGATTGAATTTCTATCCAGTTTTCCTTACGGAACTGTATTCTTGAATGATGGTCCAATTAAGTTTCTGTAGTGTATTGTATTCCAATGAAGTTGACACCTTTATCACTTTGTACTGTGTGAGGTCTCCCTATTCGGCTCTAAAATCTTCTGAAAGCCAGCACAAAGCTGTCAGTATACAACGAAGATACCGGTCATGTCCACTCCTGTTATTTCAAATACCTTTGCGTTACGCACTCTATACTCTGGAGAATAGTATGTATTTCTTCATCCTTCTTGGGAGTGTGCCTCTTACGCAGAACAGAGGAGTTAAGAACCACTCTCACAGTTTGCCTGCTTCCCAGTATCCAAAACTGGTCCAGCAGAATTGACATGATCATTTGCACTCCTGTCTGACAGCTTTTCTGATATACACTGCCGGAGAAAAGCATGCAACATCCTCAAGGACAAGGTCATTTTATTCACAAGCGAAGTGACAGGTAGTTCATCATTGCAGGAGTGTATGATTACAAATTCTGACCAAATGAAACACACACGTCACACTAAAGTGTGCCTAAACAGTTGCTTCAATACACAGTGTAACTCCCCTCTGGCGGCAATGCGGGCTTGTAATCGCACATGAAAACGATCATAAGTGTGCCGAGTGGCATCCTGCGATAGATTGTGCCCAAGCATCATGCCCTTTTGATGCAATTCGGCAATGGTTCTTGCAGTCTGTCGAGAACGCGTAATTTCCCGCTACATCATGTCCCATACGTGTTCAACTGGCGAGAGGTCCGGTGATCTTGCTGGCCAGAGCAGTTGTTGTACGCCACGTAGAGCACGTTGCGTCGCAGCAGCTGTATGTGGACGTGTATTGTCCTGCTGAAAAAGCGCATCACCTTTCTGTCGAAAATCGGCAGTAGCACGGGGACATTCTGCTGTGCAATGTAGAGGGCACTGGTTACGTTACCGTGAGCACGAGTTGTAACTGATGGCCCCCCACACCATGAAGCCTGGAGTGGGATCTGGGTCTCATGGGCAAATTTACTCTGGAATAGGCTGCTCACCAGGTCTACGCCGTACGCGTGTACGTCCATCAGTTGAATGGAGACGGAACTTACTCTCGTCACTGCAGACAACAAAGCGCCATTCCTCTCTCCAGTCGAGTCATTCACGTCGCCAGAGTAGCCGTGCTTGGCGGTATCGTGGTGTCAGTGGTAGCCTAGCTAGAGGCATACGTGATCGTAATCCTGTTGAAGTAGACGGTTTTCATTGATCCTTGGTAACACAGCAGGTGCAACATGGGACCGGATTTTGTTCCTGCATGATGTCCGATCGTCCACTTGTAATAAGCTCACCGGACAAAAAATTACTCACCCCTGGAATAATCATTATAAGCATAATTTAATACCGTTTATCTCCGCCTCTGGACTTGATAACCGTCTAGATTCGGTTAGGAAGTGAGTCTATAAGGTTGTGCAAGTACATCGCATCCAGGCTAATCCACTCGCTGTGGATTTTATCTCGAAATTCCACCAAATTGCGGGGATGATGATGTCTGCATTTTACCCGATGTTCTAACATGTCCCGCAGATTTTCAGTCACTGTCAGTGTTGACCACTGACTGAGTGACGGAGCTACTGAGTCGACTGGTATACCGAGCCTCTTATCGAGATTCGAGTTTAAGTTGACTCACACAGCTCAATGTCGTCCAAATTGGCTGAACAGCAATGAATCTGGTTCGCGTCTGTCCAGACTCGTCCATTTTTTAGTCTCTCTTCTTTGTTCGTTCTAGCAGCAGGCTCGTTCTCTGACCAACCTAGCTTAGCTGTAGAAGTAGAGAGGTATAATCTGACGGAAGGAGCTCACACTCGTTCATCGCACTGCTCAAGTGTTGACTAATGACGTCGGAAACACTCCTAGTTTGTTTGGATATTATGAATTGTGCACCTATAGGAACCGTCGTGCTGCCATAGTGCTTTATGGCCCAGTAAGGGAAGCAATGGCTAATTGCAAACATTGAGTAAATACATTTATAAACTACTTGAAAGAGGAAACATATGGTAACAGGATTACACCTGTAAAAGAAACAGCACAAATGGTAACAGTAAAAGAAACAATCACTCTTCGCCATGCCTTGTACATCTCACGATGGCTCCAACATCGGTCTTCTGCGGTTTCCTTATAACCCCATAAATTTTGGTGGTGCTTTTGAGGATAGAACCAGCCTCCGGGCTGAAGGCTTACCAGACAGACTACACGAACATACATATATCATAAAACCGAATTCAGAGTACATAGACTCAAATCGATAACTGAATATAGCCAGCAATAACCTATGTATATATGTAAACTTAAGTGCACCTTTCTCATTTATTATTATAGTCTTCTTGCTGCCAATCCGACTGGCCAAAGGCGGTCTTTCACGATCAAAATCTGTGTAAACACAAGATACCACAAATGCTACAAATACTGTGTTCGCAGGCTGTGCGGGAAGAGTTGTGAAACGTATCGCATAACAAAGTGCAATAATAGCCTAAAATTAGTAACTGAATATAGCGAGGAAATACTTATGTAGAAATGCTCACTTGAGCGCACCTTTCTCATTCCGAGAGAATAACACACTCTGCAATTTGGAGAGGATTGAAGGAAAATCGTATCCTTAGAGTTTTGTCGTTTGATGATACTGATTTACAAGGTGGGTGGATTTACGACTGTAGATGATAGGAATCTTCTGTCAGTGAGAATGAATCTTCAACTATTTTCTAGCGTTGTTTCCGGGATTGGAATAATGCATGATTAATCCCTTTTACATGCTTTCCAAAGGGAATGATTACTCGGCCATTTTCATGATTTGCTTACTGTATCGTGTGATTATCTCTTCCATGAGAAACACTAATCGCATATCGCGTGAGTGTAATGAGTATATATGTTCATGGATAATTAAGTGGCATTGGCATTCCGTACTTACATGTTGCTGGCACACTGAAACAATGAGAGGTGGGAGAAAACATTACCGTTGTTATTTATATGCCAGTCGGGCTGAGCGGCTCAGACGGTTAAGGCGCTGGCTTTCTGAGCCCAAGTTCGCAGGTTCGATTCTGGCTCAGTCCGGTGATATTTTAACGTGCTCAAATACGTCAGCCTCCTGTCGGTACATTTACTGACACGTAAAACAACTCCTGTGGGACAAAATTCCGGCACCTCGGGGTCTCTGAAAACCGTAAAAGTAGTTAGTGGGACGTAAAGCAAACAACATTATTATTATAATAGTACCTACATTACTAACATTATTGCATATTTCGTTCTAAACTGAGGAACTTAAAAATTATACTAACTAAGCCGTAGTATTATTTGGTGGAAAGTAAATCCAATAACGTTATTATTATTATTATTATTATTATTATTATTATTATTATTATTATTATTATTCATCATCTGTTTACCCTCCAGGTTCGGCTTTTCCCTCGGACTCAGCGAGGGATCCCACCTCTACCGCCTCAAGGGCAGTGTCCTGGAGCATCAGACTCTTGGTCGGGGGATACACCTGGGGATAATGACCAGTACCTCACCCAGGCGGCCTCACCTGCTATGCTGAACAGGGGCCTTGTGGAGGGATGGGAAGATTGGAAGGGATAGACAAGGAAGAGGGAAGGAAGCGGCCGTGGCCTTAAGTTAGGTACCATCCCGGCATTCGCCTGGAAGAGAAGTGGGAAACCACGGAAAACCACTTTGAGGATGGCTGAGGTGGGAATCGAACCCACCTCTACTCAGTTGACCTCCCGAGGCTGAGTGGACTCCGTTCCAGCCCTCGTACCACTTTTCAAATTTTCGTGGCAGAGCCGGGAATCGAACCCGGACCTCCGGGGGTGGCAGCTAATCACGCTAACCACTACACCACAGAGGCGGACATTATTATTATTATTATTATTATTATTATTATTATTATTATTATTATTATTATTATTATTATTATTATTATATTTATGTCAGTCTCACCGGTTCCTTTTTGAATGGTCAGTGAAGTATAATATAACTACTAAGTTTTTCAGTCTGTCGAAGTACGAAATGCACCACGTATAGGTTAACATTATAACATAGCTGTTAAAGAATACATTTCGCCGGGCTGAATGGCTCAGACGGTTGAGGCGCTGGCCTTCTGACCACAACATGGCAGGTACGATCCTGGCTTAGTCCGGTGGTATTTGAAGTTGTTCAAATACGACAGCCTCGTGTCGGTACATTTACTGGCACGTCAAACGACTCCTGCGAGACAAAATTCCGGCACCTCGGCGTCTCTGAAAACCGTAAAACTAGTTAGTGGGACGTAAAGCAAACAACATTATTATTATAATAGTACCTATATTACTAACATTATTGCATATTTCGTTCTAAATTGAGGAACTTAAAAATTATACTAACTAAGCCGACACTGAAAAGCAATGGCTTCCTTCTTACAGAAAATACGTAGCAAAGCGGCCCTTGGTTCAGAGCACCCTAGATTCATTTCCTGTGTGAGCCGGGGATTTTTGCCACGTCTGATAATTCCTCTGGATCAGGAGATAGGTGTTTGCCTCTGTCTTAATACAAATCTGCATTTCTATATAACGCATCACACTACCAACCACTACAGGAACGTACAATAATGGATATATCCCTCCACGTAAGGTTGACGTCAGGAAGGGCATCCGACCATAAATCTTGGCGTAATCCACGTATAGTACCGACTCCAAGTGATTGGGAAAATGCCGAGAAGAAGAAGAAGAAGAAGTTTATGCCAGTCTCACTGCAAGCGAACTTACTATTGTTGTAGTATTCATAAGCAGATAGCAAGTGGAACTGAGGCGTATGATTGATCTCGTAAGACTACGAGGAACTGGGTGCAATGAGAACTTTTAGTCAAGAAATGCTGTTTGTGAAATGTGGTTATCTGTGAGAATGAACTCTTTAGTAATATGCCCTTTTACAGTAGCTCTCACTTTATTATTGGAACGTGACGATTTGGTGCCTGGTACATATCGGCAAATGTAAAATTGGTTAAGAGCTTCTGATTTTTAAACCGTTAGTCACGAGTACTGCCAGGTACGTCTGTTAAAACTGAAAATAGTTGACCGGACATCCTTCATTCACGTTGGACATGTCCTCCACAACCACTTGCACATACATGAAGTAAGCAAACGCAATGTTATGCTACAAGAGGACATTTAACTACCAAAACATACACAATAAAATAAAATAAATCTCTTTTATGTTTTTAACACACCTTTACTTCATTTTTATATTGCATATATATATAGTATATACGTAAATTAAACATAAAGACGTGTTCGTAATGAAACATTTTCTCCCAACATTTGGACATAAGTATTCAAATAAACAAAACACAGCACTCTAGTACTTGATTATTATGCCTTTCCTGTGAATAACTGCTGCCAAACGTCTTGGTATTGAATGTACGTTCTTGTTAGTTAAGTCCGAATAAATTTTATTCCATTCCTGCAGAATAATGTCTTTCAGTCTTGTTTTGCTTCCTGATTCTATCATCCAATTCTTGCCAGATATTCTTGATCGGGTTCAAGTCGAGTGACTGGGGTGGAGTTTTGTGTGTGTGGGCTGTGTTGTAGATGATCCATAACCTAGCAACTTCTGAGGTGTGCTTAGAATCGTTGTCTTGTTTGAAACGAAAATTATTTCCAAGATTTAGGTTTTGAGCGCTTCTCTGCAGATGTTCTTGAAGTATGTTCTTATAATCATACTTGTTCATGTTGCCATCAATAAATGCTCCCTTCACCCACACCACCTGACGCAAGAAATCCGTATCCCATTACTCTGCCGGACCGTAGCTTCCATATGTTTAGGATCCCACTCAGTATTCTTCTGACAGAGCTCGATAGCTGCAGTCGCTTAAGTGCGGCCAGTATCCAGTATTCGGGATATAGCAGGTTCGAACCCCACTGTCGGCAGCACTGAAAATTGTTTTCCGTGGTTTCCCATTTTCACACCAGGCAAATGCTGGGGCTGTACCTTAATTAAGACCACGGCCGCTTCCTTCCCACTCCTAGCCCTTTCCTGTCCCATCGTCGCCGTAAGGCCTATCTGTGTCGGTGCGACGTAAAACAACTAGCAAAAAAAAGTATTCTTCTGTCTCCACACGTTCAATCGGCATTCACTTCGGAATACATTGAACTTGCTTTCATTTGACCATAACACAGGATCCCAAAGCTCATTGTTCTTCCTTACATACCCACTGGTAAATAGTAAACGCTTTTTCTTGTTTACTTTATGGCTTTCCCCTTGGTGTTCTGGAATTGTACCCATTATTGTTCAGAACCCTACGAACTGTTCCTTCATTAATTCCCTTCCCAAAATATTCTTCCGGATGCGCTCTAATTTCTATTGCTGTTATTCCGGGATTTTGTTTCACCATTTTCAGCACTTGTCTTTTATCTCTAGAAGTAAGTTTGGTGGTTCACCATTCCTAGGCTGATTTACAATGGTTTTCCTCGTTTTAATAGCGTTGGATTCACACGGATTTCTGCTAACAGCTTCTCCAATTTCTTTACCTGTCTTATTTTGTTCATGCATACGCAAGATGATATTTCTCTCCTCTAGAGTCGTCTCTGTTCCTTTCCGCCCCAGTTGGGCTGTGGCCACTAGAGTAGAACGCAGCCCGGAAGGCGGTTTGAAGAGGGTTGCGCAGTAACATTCGCGCGCTTTGTAGTATGACGTGTTTTCCGCTGAGCCAATAGAATCATTTCAGTAAGAGGTGCCTGTTTGTGCGGGTCACGAGTGAATGTTTAGAGTTTTATTTGTAAATATCATAATCAACGAATTTAGGGAAATGTTTGCATGTGTACGATAGATCCAGGAAGAGCAAAAATACAAGTATTCCGTCGACAGGCGAGGGAAATAGTATTTAAAGTGTATTTGTATTTGGTAAGCATGCAGCAGCAGGCGTTCATAGGCGGAGAAGGCGAGAAACGCCATGTTGCCACGCTTCAAAAGAAGACAGCACTCGCGTGTGGTATCGGCCTGCAAACAGTACAGAGGATAAAACAAGCTTCGGAAATAAAAATAATGCGGTGTTCAGGTCGCCAGAGAAGAACCCTTAGAGGAAGAAGCCAGTGACGCTCCTCCATTATTTCAATAAAAAATGTTCTGCGTACAACAATATTTGATATGTATAAAAATGGCGAATATCCTACGGCATTGAAACTGGACCATCCATTTACCTTCCTTAATATCTCGAAAATTTTCCTTAACACTTCGCGGGGTTTGAGGTTAAAAATTAATTAGGACTTTCACGAAACTTTTAAGCCCACAAAACATATAGGTCATCGCTTTGGAATTCAAGATATAACTGGATGAAACATGTTTACACATTCATGTTGTTATGCTGTCTGCCCTTCGCTTTTAATTTCTCTCACCTTATTTTTACTTTCCTTAATATCTCGGAAAATTTTCCTCAACACCTTCGCGTAGTTTGATATTAAAAATTAATTTGGACTTTTAGAAAACGTTTAAGCTCACAAAAAATATAGGTCATCGCTTTGGAATTCAAGATATAACTGAAAGAAAAAATGTTTACACATTCATGCTGTTATGCTCTCTGCACTTCGCCTTCATTTCTCTCAACTTCCATATAACTTCTTTAATATCTCAAAAATTTCACTCAACACATTCTCGGGGTTTGATGTTAAAAATTAATTTGGACTTTCACGAAACGTTTAAGCCCACAAAACATATAGGTCATCGCTTTGGAATTCAAGATATAACTGGATGAAAATATGTTTACACATACATGCTGTTATGAGTAGCCACATTGGCATCACCGCACCTCATACTTCTGTCTCTCTCTGCGCAACGAAACCGTCTTCCGGGCTGCGTTCTACTTCTAGTAACTGAAGTTGCTTGTGTACTGTATGACAGCAGATACGAAGGAGGAGTTCTGAAGGTACAAATATCAACATTTCCAATATTTACTTTGTTTATTTACTGCTGTATCATAGAGCGCGCTTGAATACTTGTGTCATGAACGTTGTTAAGGGAAATCACATGTTAAATAACACACACATATTCTTATCATTTGTGTACAGTGTGTGTGTTTGAAACACACGATAACACATCACTGGAATCATGAAATATTAATACATACTTCCGCCTTCTGTGTCGATTAATTCAACGTTTAAAGCTGTATTTGAATACTTCTGTCCGCCTCTGTACGTGCGTGATGACTTTTTTTTTGCTATTTGCTTTACGTCGCACCGACACAGATATGTCTTATGGCGACGATAGGATAGGAAATGTCTAGGAAGTGGAAGGAATTGGTCGTGGCCTTAATTATGGTACAGCCCCGGCATTTGCCTGGTGTGAAAATGGGAAACCACGGAAAACGATCTTCAGGGCTGCCAACAGTGGGACTCGAACCCACTATCTCCCGATTACTTGATACTGGTCGCCCTTAAGCGACTGCAGCTATCGAGCTCGGTGATGACAACATTAATGTTGTATGTTCACCACTCAGTTATACAGGCTGTAGGAGAAATGGCTTCTAAACAATCACTGGCGGTGGTAAACTGGATCAGGGCAAGGAAAGTGAGGACAGCCGGGCTGAATGGCTGAGACGGATACGGCTCTGGCTGTCTGATCTCAAGTTGTCCTGTGGTATCCGGTCGTATTTGAGTGTGCTCAAATACGTCAGCCCTGTGTCGGTACATTTACCGGCACGTAAAACAACTCTTGCGGGACAAAATTCTGTCACTTCGATGTCTCCAAAAACCTTTAAAAGTAAAACTAGTTTCAATAACAATATAATGAGAACAGGAAACAATCGTCTAACTCGCAATTCTTACCCGAGTCAACTGGGGGAAAAGGTAATGTACAGTAGTATTGCGACCGTAATTTATGAAGTGAGACTCTACGGGGTGGTTCTGCTTGGTTTCGGTTCTAGAGTAAAAAAGTTACAGTGTAAAATTTCTACGTCCGGTTTTTGACGGATCTTGACGTTTCAAGACCACCAAACAACAAAAACAAGTTTTGAAACATAACTCTGATTTAAGACGACGCGACGTGTGGGCTCTCTTCAGATATTTGGGCTGCAGTCCTCGTCTAAAAAGACCTCACGTTGGTTGCCCTGTTTGAATCTAAATGGAAATGTTGAGTTACTGCGTTGGTTACTATCCTAATATCAATTGTCCTTATTCCATTTATCACTACCTGCTGTTACTGGATGACTTTTTACCCACACGCTGTAGGTAATATGCCCTGGGAGATGTCACATTGCCTGTATTACATCCTGAAAATTGGTTATTTAAAAACCAATGGATCCACATGTTACATGTCTCTCTCCATTATGGGAATTCATACCTTCATTGCACTCTGTGTCTTTCGGTGTGTCACTCATTTTATTGCCGAGTTAGAAATGCCAGGTGAATCAGCTTCCTTTACCAATATTTTGTTCTGCAACCCAACAAACGTGTGAGATCTTCATGCGATCGATCTTCCTCTGCTAGTATCCCGTATTGCAGTAATGCATTGTAAATATATCCTACAAACGATTCTGAACACTATTATCGTTCTCGCAATGTGGCTATAGACCGTTCGAAAAATATAATATCTCTTCAATCAATAGTAAAACGCGATATTAACACATAAAACTACGATAGAGTGACGTGGTGAGCGTACGAAACAGCGAACAGGAGGAGTAATGTACTCTAACAAGTAGAACACCAGACGTCTTTCTACAATTATTATTCATACTTTACCTGACGAGAGCTGACCCGGCGGTGTAGAGGTCGCGTGCCTGCATTCTACCCGAAGACCCCGGGTTCAATACAAGGCCAGGTCCTATTACAATTGAGGAGCTACAGTATACGACGGTGAGATGGGGGCCCGGTCTAGGAAGCCAAGAATAACGGCCGAGACGATTTATCGTGCTGACTACACGACACCTCGTAATCTGTAGGCCTTCGGGCTGAGCAGCAGTCGCTTCGTTGGCCATGGCCTTCCAGGTTTATTGGGCCATGGAGTTCGGTTTGGTTTTTACCTGATGAGAGGTCTTTAAATCAATGTAAATTTGCCAACATCTTACAACCCAATATTCGGTCAGTGAAGGAGCCTCCGTGGCTCAGACGGCAGCGCGTCGGCCACTCACCGCAGGATAACGTGGTTCAAATCCCGGTCACTCTATGTATGATTTGTGCTGGACAAAGCGGAGGTGAGACAGTTTTTCTCCCGGTACTCCGGTTTTCTCTATCATCTTTCATTCCAGCAACACTCTCCATTATCATTTCATAGCATCTGTATGTATGTTGGGTATTCAGCCCGAAGGCTGGTTGGATCCTCAACAGGTTCACCATTAGCTGTCATAGATGGCCTAGGTGTCACTGAAGAGGCGTACTAGGGAAATGAGAAGTGAGGTAGTTTCCCGTTGCTTTAGTCACCGAGCCAGAAGTTGCTATTACACATCATTCTGCCAAGCCAACTGAAATGCTTGCACCAACCGACCCTATGAGCGACATTTTCACACCATTCATAGCAGGGACTGGCTTCATAAGGAATGGCATTACTAGCGTCACTCATACCTCAGCACTTTCATATTGTCAAAGCCAACGAAGAGACTGAGACAGGTCAATGAAAGTAACAATTTTATTCTAGCCCATATCAGAAGACATAGCACACTGTAATCACTACATCTTGTCAGCAAAGGCATTCGTAGCATCTATCAGTCATTAATAAATCACCTTGGGAGTGGCGACCTCATTGTAATAATAGCCTATAGATGGTGCATTCATTACATCACTGATCCTGTCAAAGACTGGAGAATAGGTTGTAGGCTTTCGTTTTCATTCTGTCAGTGAGAAGGAAGGCGCTGAAAATTTTGAAGCCGGTCTTAAGGATTACGCGATAATGTTCCAACTGGCCAGATAGCTCAGGTGGTAGTGTTCAGCGCCTTCTTTATCTCAGCTGACTTGTCCGGCTCCATGGCTAAATGGTTAGCGTGCTGGCCTCTGGTCACAGGAGTACCGGGTTCGATTCCCGGCAGCGTCGGGAATATTAACCATCATTGGTTAATTTCTCTGGCACGAGGGCTGTGTGCATGTGTCGTCTTCATCATAATTTCATCCTCATCACGACGCGCAGGTCGCCAACGGGAGTCAAATCGAAAGACCTGCTGCACCTGGCGAGCCGAACATGTCTTCGGACACTCCCGGCACTAAAAGCCATTCGCCATTTCATTTTATCGCAGCTGACCGAATGTTGTGTTGTAATTATTTCGGAAAATTATAATTGGAGTAATTACCTCTCGTTGGGGATATAATTGATTAAAAAAACACATCTGGTGTTCCCCTTGTAAGGCATATTGAATACAAACCTTACTCACAGCTGTGGTGTAGCACATGCTGTCAAACGCTAGCCTATCAATTAACGGAACGTAGTATTGACAGTCGTCCGCCTCTGTGGTGTAGTGGTTAGCGTGATTAGCTGCCACCCCCGGAGGTCCGGGTTCGATTCCTGGCTCTGCCACGAAATTTGAAAAGTGGTACGAGGGCTGGAACGGGGTCCACTCAGCCTCGGGAGGTCAACTGAATAGAGGTGGGTTCGATTCCCACCTCAGCCATCCTGGAAGTGGTTTTCCGTGGTTTCCCACTTCTCCTCCAGGCAAATGCCGGGATGGTACCTAACTTAAGGCCACGGCCGCTTCCTTCCCTCTTCCTTGTCTGTCCCATCCAATCGCCCCATCCCTCCACAAGGCCCCTGTTCAGCATAGCAGGTGAGGCCACCTGGGCGAGGTACTGGTCATTCTCCCCAGTTGTATCCTCCGACCCAAAGTCTGAAGCTCCAGGACACTGCCCCTGAGGCGGTAGAGGTGGGATCCCTCGCTGAGTCCGAGGGAAAAGCCGAACCTGGGGGGTAAACAGATGATGATGATGACTGTGTACAGCTAAACCAGGAGCTCCATGAGAGGAATATCAAAGCTGGAATGAATTTCTGTCTGTGGCTGTTATGAAATCTGGGAAATGTCACAGTATTCTCAATGAAAGGCGGTAAAGGCGTGCTCGGTTCGCCCAGAAGGACGTGGGTTCGAATCCCCGTCAGGAAATCGTAAAAATTATGAAATGAGATTTCCACTTCCGGAGGTGCATATGGCCCTGAGGTTCACTCAGCCTACACCAAAAATGAGTACCAGGTTAATTCCTGGGGGCAAAGGAAGCCGGGCGTAGAGCTAACCACTCTACCCCATCAAGTGCAGAGGTTACGGATAGTGGAAGCCTTTACCTTCCACCCCTCCAAGGGCCTTCATGGCCTGTATGGAGAAGACTTTGCTTTGTTTTTGCTTTTATTCCTATTGAAAATCCTGTTCTCGGACGAATCGCGATTCCACAATAGCCTTATTGGACCGTACTTATTTGTGGGCCATTTACTAGGCACACGCTACCTGCACTTTCTACGCCATGAACTCCCATTTCTGTTGGAGGATGTGCCACTTGGAGAATGTTAAACGATGTGTTTTCAACAGGATGGCACTCCACCATATTCGATATTATCTGTCGTAATCATCTGAAAGAGACACATTCAGGAAAATGGATGGAAAGAGGAGGGCCTGTCTCTTGGCCCGCCAGTGCGCCGGATTCAACCTGATTATACTTCTTCCTGTTGGGGCCACCTGTCCTAGACGGTAAAGGCGCACTCGATGCAACTAGAAGGATGAGGGTTCGATTCACCATCGGGAAATTCAAAAATGTAAGAAACGACATTTCTACTTTCGGAGATGCACATGGCCCTAAGATACGCATAGCCTACATCATAATTCCTGGGAATAGTAGGTTCGAACCCCACTGTCGGTAGCCCTGAAAATGGTTTTCCGTGGTTTCCCATTTTCACATCAGGCTGTACCTTAATTAAGGCCACGGCCGCTTCTTTCCCACTCCTAGCCCTTCCGTGTCCCATCGTCGCCATAAGACCTATCTGTGTCGGTGCTACGTAAAGCAACTAGCAAAAAAAAATCCTGGGATCAAAGGCGGCCAGGCGTAAAGCTAACCACTCTACCTCACCAAGTGCCAAGGTTACGGATAGTGGAAGTCTTTACCTTCCACTCCTCCTAGGGACTTTATGGCCTGTATGGATATGACTGCTTTCTTTGATATTTCTTCACGTGAGGGCATTTGAACAATTTACCACCAGAAGTCAGAAAATCTCGAGCGCCTTCGAAAACTCATCACCGAAACCTGCAGATCAATAACCCCGGCAATGCTACAGAGTAGTAGAATATCCATTAAGTGAAGTGCCCATATGTGCAAACACCACATTTGCTAACGTAACTAACCATTGACTGTTAGTACAGTTTGCCCACCCTGCCGCCACTATCTATCCCCTCTCACCTTTCATTCGCTGAAAATGTACATGAAGGAGGCTATCTCGCGTAAATTAAGACACAGTAAAAACGAAATACAAGGTCCCGGTTCAGCATAGCAGGTGAGGCAACCTGGGCGATGTACTGGTCATTCTCCCCAGTTGTATCCGACGACCCAGAGTCTGAAACTCCAGGACACTGACCTTGAGGCGGTAGAGGTGGGATCCCTCACTGAGTCCGAGTGATAAACCGAACCTGGAGAGTAAGCAGAATAAGAATACAAACGAAATAAATAAAAATAAAAGAGTATTCCTGGCCCTGACTCGAGCCTGTCATACATAATACTAGCGCAACGTAGCGTTCGGCTTGTTCTTACCACCTACGCTATACTGCACCGCAGTACAAGGCGTGTAGATTACAGCTCACGTGATAGTTTCAACACGGTCGCAACGTCTAGTTCGTGTTTCACAGACGTTCATTTACATATCAGATCATTTAGGGCGCGCACTCGTGCTTTCTACTATTTAATAATATTATAGCATAACAACCTCTTATTTTTTGTGTAGGCCGTAAATACAAAGATTTATTTTAACGTGTTTACTGTGTGTACTGGAAGGGAAGATGTTTTAAGGAATTAATTGAAACTACGCTTTGCAGAAAAATAATATTGATAAGGACAGCAGATTCACCTGGTTTATCCTCAGAGAGAGTGGTCATACTTAGGGTGCAGCTGAAAACATACTGAGAATATGCATGTTGTCATGAATTGAATAGAGCCTCCGTGGCTAAGACGGCAGCACGTCGGCTGGATACCGTGGTTCAAATCCCGGTCATTCCGTGTGAGATTTGTGCTGGACAAAGCGGAGGCGGGACAGGTTTTTCTCCGTGTACTCCGGTTTTCCCTGTCATCTTTCATACCAGCAACACTCTCCATTCTCATTTCGTAGCATCTATCAATCATTAGTATATCACTTTGGGAGTGGCGACCCCATCGCAATAATAGCCTATATATGATTCATTCATTACATCCCTGACCCGGCCACTGACTGGAAAATAGGTTGTAGGTTTTCATTCTTCATGAATTGAGTGTTCAACTAATGAAATGTTTATTACTTGTTCCGTTCAAAGAAATTTCAGTACCAGATTATTATACTAACGGCTATTATTTCAAGACACAAGGCAACGTTTTTTCACCCCCGCAATCCGTGTAAAAAAGGAGAAATCTGTCCGAGGAATAAAGGAAGTTATGGGTCGTACACTAAATTCAAGTACTGCAATCTAAATCAAACAAGAGTTCCATACCGAGAACATTACCACTTAGAACAGCTTCAGATAAGAGTCCGCTTGATCTATGACTCAATAAAGGCCAGAATACATGGGTTGAACGGATATAACTCTGTAAGGGACGAGTATCCTTGCTCTTCTCATTGAGAGCACTCGAGAGTCTGCCCAGAAAGTAGATTTGTGGAAATGAAATAAACCCTGTTTGCTTGTGATTATGCTTGTTGTTTAACGGGGCCTAACATCTAGGAAGTAAATCCTGATTATATGGTGCACATTAAGATGAAATTGATAAAAGTGATCAGAATAAGCAAAATCCAGGGGTTTGCCAGAAATCTCCTCATAGAAATTTCCCTCAATTGGGGTCCATCTTGTTCAGACTTCCGTCACTGTTGTTTATAATGAATCGTCCACCTGTTTGAGCTCTGGTTAGGACAGTTTGAGATTTCTTCATGTTTTCGTCGAGTGTTCTGAATGTTTATTATTGAAGAGTTTGAAGCTGAAATGTTCATAATATAATGGTTGATTTTGTCCTGTGAATATAAGTATTGAGCATCCAAAATTTGAGGAATTTATCAGAATCTGCGAACAAGCACTCCAATCTATACCGACAGGTTTACTTTAAGGACCTGCAACCTATTATTATGAATACGGTTGTACCAATTATTTAAGATTTTCTCATGCTAAATATCCAATCCCGAACCCCGAAGGGCATCATCGTCCCTGAATATATGACGTACAATGTCACTATTCTTGTGCACACTACAATTCAGATTATTATTATTACTGTTACCGTGTTTTGGTGGTAGGTAGAGGTGAAAGAAGGTGCGGGCGTGAATGAGTCTCAAACTACGGAATCAAAGTTACTGTAAAATTTAACAAGGTTATATTTTCTTTTCAAAATTAAGTAATAACAAAGAACAGGTACTTAGTAGCCGAAACACAATTTGAAATGTACAATTACAGAGATTACAGAATTTGGGCTTCGAGCCCTGAGTTCACAATTCTTGAGCAACTAGCCCAACTGTCCGATATACAAATTTTAACAAAGGGGCAGAAGACCCCAATCAAACCCTGGAGCACTTGCTCCAAATTACACAGTAGAGCCTCCTCGAGGCATACAAAAATTGAATTCCAAAAGCGCAATCTGCTCTCAAAGTGTAAGCCAATCACAGGCCACACCAAACTTCACCTTCAAGCTGTCCTCTAAGGACATATACACAGGGGTAAAATACCCAACCTACTGAGGTCTATTAAATGAAAAAGAAGGTTAATTAAATGACCTCTAAAATAACAATTTGGGAGGAGGCAAACTGGCACTCCTAGTACACTTTGCTTAAGACCTTTTTTGGCTCTAAGGCCACTGATGCAAGGGCTAATCCCATACTACAGAGGTGACTTAAGAAACTACTAACTTACATTACTGAAGAATAGGTTGCGAAAAATAAGTTCACCTCAAACAATGTGAGTGGGAGCTCGAGAGGGTTAACACTCTCTATCCCAGTATGTCGCTTTACAAGAGAATAGAAGAAAAGAGAAGTTACATTTTAGGAAAAGGTTACATAGGGGAACGCTTAGAACCTGCCCCGAAAGTTAAACTGCTGAGCTGGCAAAAAAAAAATTTATTAATCGGCCATTACCTTATTGTTGACCGCTGCCGAGGAAAGAGGCGCTTCCCGCCTCCTGCTATGTACTTAATACACTGAAAGATGGAACAGAAGTGGCTCGGAGACCCTAAAATCAGCAGTTTAAATACTCTCGCAGAAAGTTCTAGGCGTTAGGGGAAAGAAAACACCCTCCCACAAAGATTTTATTGGGTAGGACCCCGCAACAGATTCAAGTTGGGGAAAGATACACCAGATTGGTCAGAAATTAATTGAAAAAATTCGTGATTGGATACATTCAAAACACGGGGAAGAAAGGGGTAAATATTGCCAACTTAAACAATGACAGAAAGAAATTTAACAAAGAACAAACTCCTGAAATTAAATTTTCTCCACCAAAATAGTTCTTTGACTCCACACTAGGGTGCACTATTGTTGATCTTCAGTAGTGTCCTCTAGAAGAGAAAGTTCACACTTCTTAATACAAGCAAGACAAAAGTACGTCGAAAATGACACAGTTCACAAACTCAAAATTTTCCAGGTAGTGACATCTTCTGAGAAATTTGGAAATTAAGACCGTAGATAAAGTTCAGACTTCCTCCAGAAGAGGAGTTTCAACTGGCGCAACTTTTAAATAAACGGTGTGGAGGTGTACCGCCCGGTACAGACCTCCCCCCCCCAAAAGTTCCTCCACGGGGTAACACAGAAGAACATAAACTTTTGTTTGAAAATAAGTTCCAAGTTTTGATGTTGATATTAAGATAACTTGCAGAAGTATTTGAGAAATTTCTTAATTCGGTTCCAAAATTTTGTTGTTGGAGGTGAAGTGAAGTCTTTAGGTTTATAGAAGTTGAATTTCTGAAGATAAGCTTTTACTACTTAAAAGTGAAGGAAAAATTTGCAATGTCCATCAGATATTGCTGTTGAATTCCCAAATGTAGTTATCTCTTATAGTAACTGTCCATGTAGTTGATGTTGATGAAGTTGGATGGCCGGACCGGCCGTTGCAGCTTGCGTCCAAAAGGAGGCCGCTCGGACCCCTTAAGTACCCTGAGATACCGCTCGCCCGCACTATGAGGGGAGCAGAGTGTTGAAACACGCCGCGCCCGCGGTGAACATATACAGGCTGCGGGCCAGAAGCAGGTCGTGCGCCGCACATCAGCCTTGGCCGGGAGGAGAGCTCCGGCTCGCCGTGCACATGTCGTCCTCGCTGGAGAGGAGGGGGCCCATCCCCCTCCCCAGTTGCTGCACGGCGCTGCGCGGCTGCGGGGGCCCTGAAACATTAAGGCTAGGCGGCAGAATTGTGTTGGACCATCGTCTTTTTGAAGGCACAGGCATTATGGAGAGGTTGAGGGGCCAGCGGCGTGTAGATATCCGTGGCATTTAATCTTAGCAAGCCACAGTGTGTACAGCAGGAGACGGGAGCGTGGTAATGGCCGAGGCAAGGACAGAATGGCAGTTTAACAAATCGGGGGAGGTTTTACAAAAGGCTTACATATAAGACAAAATATTATGGAAGGGGCAGAATGCCTAGAAATTGAAAACTCAAAAAAAAAATATAACCTTCATATCCTTATCAAATTATATGAAGCAAGTTGACACAAAGTTTACACCGGTTTCACCTGGGACAGGTGAACCCTAAATATCCTCTCGGTGGCTGGATTGCTTACTAACAATGTAACCGGCGTGAGAAAATCGAGAATTATACAAGGCCCATGAAATCTGGGGGCAAGCTTGCCCGCGGGAACAAAATTCTTGACCATAACCTGGTCACCTACCTTCAAAGGGGTGGGTCTCCGTCCACGATCATACCTTTCCCTAACCTTTTCATGAGACACTTTAAGATTGGCTTTAGCCTTCTTCCAAAGATCTTTAATGTTGTCCGGATCTATTATCTCGGGTAGAATGTCATTCAGAGACCAGAGATTAGAGAGCGGCGAGTTGGGAACAAACTTGAACATTAAAGAAGCTGGAGTGAACTTGTGAGATTCATGAACCGCTGAATTCAAAGCAAAAGCTATCCAATGCAGGGACGTGTCCCACCTGGAAGGATCTTCATGATGATAGGCAATGAGTGCGGACCTGAGATTACGGTTAACCCGTTCAGCCAGAGATGGTTGAGGGTAATAAGCAGAAGTAGTTACATGAGAGATGGATAAGTCAAAACAGAATTTACGAAATAAATTAGATGTAAAAGCCTTAGCATTATCAGATACAATATATTGGCACGGACCAAAAGAAGCAAAAATAGAATTTAGGCAAGCAATGGTAGACTGAGCGGTAGCCAGCTTAGTCGGAAATAACCAGGAAAATCTGGTAAAACCATCTACACATACAAAGATGAATTTGTTGGCATTTCCCTTCGACTGGGGGAAGGGTCCTACATAATCAATATACAGGCGTTCCATGGGGCGCGACGCTTGATGGGAAGACAAAAGGCCTACCTTGGTGGACATGGTTGGTTTACTAATCAAACAGGATTTACAAGCCTTTACTAATTCACGGATTTCACCGTCCATACCTTTCCAGATGAACATTTCACGAATCTTTTCACGAGTTTTAAAGATACCCAGATGCCCTCCTAATGGGGTTTCATGATAATACTTGAAGATCATAGGCACAAGAACAGCTGGAACGACAACTTTCATCATCTTATCATGCCTCGAAGGGCAACATAAAACACCATTCCTCAGAACATAAGGGACAACATGTTCCCCAGAAGAAAGGGTTTCCATTATCGGAGCCAGCGTCGGATCTTCACGTTGGTATTTCTCGATATCCCTAAAGAGCATGGGGGTATCAGTTAAAATGGCACTAACATCAAATAGTGTGGACTCGGGAGGTGATGAACGGTCGACCGGTTCATGGTTCTCAACGTCGTTTGAAAACATACGGCTGAGTCCATCAGCAACAACATTTTCAGTACCTCTGATATGCCTGACATCGAATTGGAAGGCAGAAATACGGATGGCCCAGCGGGCTATACGACCAGTACGACGCGGCCTACCTAAGACCCAGCTTAAGGCTTGATTATCTGTCTCCAGGTCGAATTTGACATGTTCCAGATAGAGACGGAACTTTTCTAAGGCGAATAAGACTGCCAACCCTTCGAGCTCATAGATGGAATACTTGGCTTCTTGAGCCGATAGAGTCCTAGATGCATAGGCGATGGGGCGCCTCCCTAGTTCAGTCTCTTGAAGAAGGACTGCCGCTACCGCCGACGACGACGCGTCCGTTTGGACGATGAATTTCTTTGAGAAATCAGGCATGGCAAGGACAGGGGCATTACAGAGAGCTAATTTCAGATCTTCAAAAGCGGCTTGTTGAGAAGGTCCCCACTCGAATTTGATGCCTTTCCTACGAAGAAGGTTCAATGGCGCCGCTCTATTAGCAAAGTTAGGAATGAACTTTCTGAAGAAATTCACCATACCAATGAACCTGGCGATACCTTTAATGTCCTTGGGAGGTTTAAAATCACGGATGGCCTGTGTTCTAGAATGATCGACTGCTACACCATCAGGTGACACAATATGCCCTAGGAATGACATAGAGGGCTTAGCAAAAGCGACCTTGGACAACTTGACAGTTAACCCAGCCTTACGAAGGCGATTCAGAACTTCTCGCAGATGATCTAGATGTTCTTCGAAGGTCTCCGAAAACACGACGACATCATCCAAGTAGTGATATAAGTACTCAAATTTGATGTCGGAGAAGACCCTATCTAGTAGCCTAGTGAGTACCGCTGCTCCCGTGGGGAGCCCGAAAGGTACGCGGTTGTATTCATATAAATTCCAGTCCGTGGCAAACGCTGTAAGGTGTTTAGACTCTTCAGCAAGGGGAATTTGATTATAGGCCTGATTTAAGTCCAAGATAGTAAAGAACTTGGCCTTACGAAACCATGAAAAACAAGAATGAAGGTCAGGAAGGGGCACAGATTGTAACACCACCTTCCGATTGAGAGCCCTGTAATCAATGACAGGCCTGAAGCCTCCTTGGGGTTTCGGAACTAGAAAAATAGGCGAAGAATACGCCGACTTAGAGGGCCTAATAATACCGTCCTTCAACATCTGATCGATGATTTCTTTTAGAGCCTTCATTTTAGGTGGAGATAGCCTATACGGTGGAAAGCGGACAGGAATCGAATCCGTGACCTCAATTTTGTATTCGATCAGGTCAGTAACACCAAGAGTATCAGAGAACACCTCGGGAAACGACTGACACAATTTGCGAATACTATCAGCCTGCTCCTCAGGTAGATGTCTAAGGTCTAACAACATCTCATCCTGGGTAGGCGAAATAGAAGAACATGACACAGAGTTACACTTTAATAAAGGGATGTTACAATTAGAGGCAAATTTGAAAGTGCAAGACCTACTCTGAAGATCGAGCACAAGACCAGTGTGAGAAATAAAGTCCGCTCCCAATATAATGGGGCAAGACAAGAGCTTGGCCACAAACAATTTAACTTTCCATGTAAACTTAAAAATACGAATTTTGACCAGTAAGGAACCTAGAATTTCTAATGGAGATGTATTAGCCGAAACATATTTAACAGGAGAAGAGTCATAGGCAGGTAGTTTACAAACAGATTTCAATTTAGAATACCATTCAGCCGAAATAATCGAACAAACACTGCCTGAGTCTAAGAGAGCTGTAATAGGCTCGTTATTTAACTCAATCTTAAGAAAAGGAACCGGTGCGGGGGAATCCGCCGCAATCCTGAGACACTCTTTGGGACCTTCAAAAGATGAATTTGAAAATTGCACGTTCCCTGAATTTACAACCTGTTTACCCGGGGCTGAGTCTCGGGAAGATGGATTAGTCGACTCAGCCGAAGCCACTAGTCACTTTTTATTATTGGCATAGGTGGAATTTGCACCAGAAGTTGAGCAGGAGGGGGTGCTATTCGAATTTGGGCAATTCTTGGCGATATGTGAGAAAGCCCCACATCTAAAACAGCCTTGTGCTGAACCAGCTCCATTATTTGCCCTACTAGACTTGATCAGTGGACACTTATTGCGCAGATGGTCAGGCGACCCACAAGCATAACATTTACGGGGTGTGACTGGTCGGCGAGGTGGAGGCCGAGTATTACTAAACGAAGGAGGGGGTTCTTTCGCGACACGCAAAGAATCAGCGTATCTAACTCCTTCCGCTGAGACGGCCAATGCTTCAAGTTCAGAAAAAGTTTGCGGGCACGCCGCGAAACACAAATATGACCTGTAGGGTGGTGAAATCCCTTCCACAATAGCTTGTACAATTTGATCCTCAGGGAAGTGAAGAGCAAACACCCTAGTATAAAACTTAATGTCCTGTATGAAATCGGCCAAGTTTTCATCCAAGCGTTGTACACGGTAATAGTACTTCTGAATAAGGGAGGACCTGGCCCTAGCCGGGATGAAGTTAGCTAGCAAATGGGCATGGAAATCCTCAATAGATGATTGCTCGGCAATGGCTCTTACGATTTTATCAGAAAGAATACCAATAGCATACGGATAGATAATTTGCAAAATTTGACATGGAGAAAGAGAAAACACAAGGGCATGATCCTGAAATTCAACTAGAAATCTTAAAAAAGAAATTACATCACTGGTGGTATTAACGGAAAACTTAGAGATCCCTCTGAGCAACATTGCCAATGGATGAGGCAAGCTGCTAAACCCGGGTGACATAGTCGGTAAAGGTTTCAATGGCAAGGAAGTTAATTCAGAACGGATGTTACTCAACGATGCACGGCGTTCAGGCTCGTTGTCCAATGGGGCAGAGATAGTTTGAGCAGCAACGGTTATCCTATTAACTTCTCCCTTGGGAGGCGCTTCCTCACTACCTGCATTCACTATGGTGGGTTGATCAGATTTGGGAGGAAGTTCCCCAGTCAACAATTGAGTGACTTTACTAGACAATTCAGAAATAGTTTCAAGGAGCGTATTAGCTTCCTTCCTCTGAACGTCATTCACCTTTAGAGACAACAGATCATTAACTCTATTTGAAAAATGATATAGCCTGCCTTGCACACGCTTAATTTGATTAGGAGACGGATCATTTTCATCAAAAAAACTAACTACAGAAGCTAGCCCAGTAATATTCTCGACGATCGTGGAAAGAGAGTCATCAATTTCTTTCTTTCCCAAATTGGGGATGGAAATGGGCAAATCTAGGGACTCTCTAAGCTTGTTAGTGTCTACTGCAACCGTGCCTCCAGATTGCACATTTCTGATAGTTAATTCGTAGATCAACTCCTCTTTGCGCAAATAATTAAGATGGAGGACATCGCGAGGGCCTGGCATGATGACAGAACAATTTAGAAAAACTCAAAAGATTCCAGCAACTGGGAAAATAGTTAGAGTTCGGATCAAAACAATGTTTAGCCGTCAAAAGGGGCTAAATTGAGACCCATTCAACCACGCTCTGCTACCACTTGTTACCGTGTTTTGGTGGTAGGTAGAGGTGAAAGAAGGTGCGGGCGTGAATGAGTCTCAAACTACGGAATCAAAGTTACTGTAAAATTTAACAAGGTTATATTTTCTTTTCAAAATTAAGTAATAACAAAGAACAGGTACTTAGTAGCCGAAACACAATTTGAAATGTACAATTACAGAGATTACAGAATTTGGGCTTCGAGCCCTGAGTTCACAATTCTTGAGCAACTAGCCCAACTGTCCGATATACAAATTTTAACAAAGGGGCAGAAGACCCCAATCAAACCCTGGAGCACTTGCTCCAAATTACACAGTAGAGCCTCCTCGAGGCATACAAAAATTGAATTCCAAAAGCGCAATCTGCTCTCAAAGTGTAAGCCAATCACAGGCCACACCAAACTTCACCTTCAAGCTGTCCTCTAAGGACATATACACAGGGGTAAAATACCCAACCTACTGAGGTCTATTAAATGAAAAAGAAGGTTAATTAAATGACCTCTAAAATAACAATTTGGGAGGAGGCAAACTGGCACTCCTAGTACACTTTGCTTAAGACCTTTTTTGGCTCTAAGGCCACTGATGCAAGGGCTAATCCCATACTACAGAGGTGACTTAAGAAACTACTAACTTACATTACTGAAGAATAGGTTGCGAAAAATAAGTTCACCTCAAACAATGTGAGTGGGAGCTCGAGAGGGTTAACACTCTCTATCCCAGTATGTCGCTTTACAAGAGAATAGAAGAAAAGAGAAGTTACATTTTAGGAAAAGGTTACATAGGGGAACGCTTAGAACCTGCCCCGAAAGTTAAACTGCTGAGCTGGCAAAAAAAAAAAATTATTAATCGGCCATTACCTTATTGTTGACCGCTGCCGAGGAAAGAGGCGCTTCCCGCCTCCTGCTATGTACTTAATACACTGAAAGATGGAACAGAAGTGGCTCGGAGACCCTAAAATCAGCAGTTTAAATACTCTCGCAGAAAGTTCTAGGCGTTAGGGGAAAGAAAACACCCTCCCACAAAGATTTTATTGGGTAGGACCCCGCAACAGATTCAAGTTGGGGAAAGATACACCAGATTGGTCAGAAATTAATTGAAAAAATTCGTGATTGGATACATTCAAAACACGGGGAAGAAAGGGGTAAATATTGCCAACTTAAACAATGACAGAAAGAAATTTAACAAAGAACAAACTCCTGAAATTAAATTTTCTCCACCAAAATAGTTCTTTGACTCCACACTAGGGTGCACTATTGTTGATCTTCAGTAGTGTCCTCTAGAAGAGAAAGTTCACACTTCTTAATACAAGCAAGACAAAAGTACGTCGAAAATGACACAGTTCACAAACTCAAAATTTTCCAGGTAGTGACATCTTCTGAGAAATTTGGAAATTAAGACCGTAGATAAAGTTCAGACTTCCTCCAGAAGAGGAGTTTCAACTGGCGCAACTTTTAAATAAACGGTGTGGAGGTGTACCGCCCGGTACAATTACTATTATTATTATTATTATTATTATTATTATTATTATTATTATTATTATTATTATTATTATTATTATTATTATTACGGGGTTACCCGTGTACGCAGAGGTGAAAGAAAGTGCCGGGGTGAACGGGTCTAACTACAAAGTCAAGAATGGAATATAAAACTTTAACCAAGGTTATATTTTCTTTTCTTTTTTAGAATTTCAAACTTAACAATATTTTGCTAAGTGAACACAATAATATATCAGGTACCATGACAAACTAGAAACAAGACAAGAAAGATTTTTACACTCTTGGGCTACAAGCCCCTAGTTTTACAATTTTGAGCTCTTAGCTCAATTTTACCAAAGCACAAATTTCAATGCAAGGGCAGAAAATCCCCAATACATGGAGCACTAGCTCCAACAATGACAATTTCAGGCCTCCCAGAGGCACTATTACAACGCTTGAAAAATGAGCTAACGTGCTCTCAGTTCACAAGCCTACTCAAGGCATTTCCAACAGTATCTTATACTTTGTGGCCTTCCATGGCCAAACTTACAATTGAAACAGGGGTATCTCGTACCCAACCTACTAGGCCTTCATGGGACACGAATAATGGTTAAGTAAATGGCCCGAAACGGCAAATAGAATGGAGGCGTGAATTTGCACTCCTAAACAGGCATTCTTACAACCTAAAAGGCATTAGGCCGATGAAACAGGGGCTATTCCCAAACTATGGAGGTGACCCGTATAAGAAAGAAATTTAAAACATTAAGGAAGAGAAGAAAATCAGTTACCAAACCGTAGTCATCTCAAACCAAAAATGAAGGGGAACTCGAGAGGGTGCATCACTCTCTATCCCCGAATTACGGGTACAGATTTTATTAAGTTTTTACATAAGCCGGCAGAAAATTACACTTTTTTAGAAAAGTAGGTTACATGGTAAAAGTTTCGGACCTTTCCCGCGGGTTAAACTGCTGAGCTAGCAAGAAATAAAGATGTTAAACGGCCATTACCTTGCTGAAAACCTGATGAAAGAGGCACCTCCCGCCTCCTGCTTCACATACACACACTTACTTAGATGTTGATCAAGTGGCCAAGAGCCGTGAAAATCCGCAGTTTATAAACCCTCGGGGAAAGTTCGAGACCTTTCATGAATAATCAAGACACACTCACAGAATTTTATTGGAGAATACAAAGTTTACACTCAAAATCGAAGAAGAAATACGTGATTGGTTGGAAATTAATTACAAAAATTCTTGATTGGTTAAATTAAAAACAGGCGGAAAGAAAGGATAAATATTGCCAACCCAAAAATGAATGAACGAAATTTAGTAAAGGAAAAACTTATGAATACAAAATTTCTTCAAAAAGGTCCTTCACTTCGCACCAGGGTGCATGATCATAGTTTTTTGGTAGTGACCTCTCTGAGAGAATGTCCAAATTTCTTGATGAACGGAAAACGAAAACAAGTTGAAATTCACACAGTACTGGCAACTTCATAATCACAAAATTACGGTAGTGACATCTTCAGAGGAAATGTTTAAATAGGTCTAGTTTCAAGTTCAGTGTTTCTCCTGTAGAGGAGTTTTAATTGGCACAAGATTTAAATGTGCGGCGTAGAGGTGACCTCCCGGTACAATTATTATTATTATTATTATTATTATTATTATTATTATTATTATTATTATTATTATTATTATCTAACCCAGTGCCATTGTCCGCTTACAGTAGGATAACCATGTTTTTGAAATTGTAATGCAATATTGTTCCCTACCGTATTTAAATGAAGAATTACATAAATAACTTATTATATAGCAAAAGATGACATGACATAAAAAAGCTCGTAATGTCCCAAGAAGTTTCATGAAGCAGCGCTGAAGATGGTTTTCCGTGGTTTCCCATTTTCACACCAGACAAATATTCGGGCTGTACCTTAATTAAGGCTATGGTCTCTATCTTCCGAATCCTAGCCCTTTCCCCTCCTTCCGCTGCCGTAAACATTCGATATGTTAGTGCGACGTTAAACAAGTAGCAAAACAATAATCACGAATCCAAGTTAGCCTACTTAATAATTAATGATAAAGAACGAAAAATACTTGCAGGTCAAATGCATAAACCATGACAATTACAAAATACTTACAAATGGAACTAAAAACTGGAATTACAAGCGTAGGAATTCACATGATGTTTACATAATATTACTTAAAATATTCACTAACAGGCAGCGTTATCGTGTAATTGGGATTCACACTAAGTTTACAGGATATCATATAACTCAATTTATTCCACTACGAGGGGTGCAAAGAAACAAATACAACGCAGCCTCATGGGCTTCACACAAGAGTTTGGGAATATAATGGAAAATATACCATTGAAAGTAGTTCTCATAATTATTACAACTCAGTCACATTGGCCCTAACACTAAGATTAACAATAGATTGAACTGTACAGTGGCTTAGTACAAGCTTCATCTTGCTTTACAGAAGTGGCACATAAAATATTCCACAGATCTTACAGGATACTGGAGTCCATGTTTTAAGCGTCCTGCATTTTTGGGAAAGGACACTAATGTTGCTTTACAATACTTGTGAGTAGTACCATAATGTGTGGAACACCGTGATACTTTTCATTTGTACCGCAACATGATAAATACCATGGTTCTATTTTACTAGCGATAAGTACCATTTGGAGAGGCCGTTGACCTGGATTTTGGACTCCTTTACACAACATGCGTCCCCGATTCAGCATTGTGCTTTAGAAGCAGTCCCTTGGTCAGTAATACTATTGTCTATGATAGTTTCTGGGAAGGTGGGGCATTGCGGGTCGGATCCACTGATTGTTTTAAATTCATAACCATCCATTGATTCTTCCTAATCACATTTTTATTCTAGTGAGTTGATTTTTAACTTTTGAAATTGTCATTACATTTCGTCTCATTTGGTACCATTAGGGGCCGATGACCTAGATGTTAGGCCCCTTTAAACAACAAGCATTATCATCACGAAACTTCAGAAACACACAGGCCCTATTGAAAATAACGTAAAATATAATATTTTTGGTTCTGTGAACATTTTGACTCAATTAAATAATGAATACCGTGTTCCTAATCAGTGTCACAACGAACTTGTAGATAAGAACAGACACATGTTAAACAGGATAATTAACTGTGTTATGTTTTGTGAAACACATGAACTACCTCCTCGAAGTCATAACGAAGGTGATAATTCACACAATCGGGGGTATTCTTGGATCTGTTGTCGGAAATAGTGGCATTACACAGCACTCTACACGATCACCTTCTCCATTCTACAGGAGGCCTATCAAAAATTATCTCGAAAACAATTCAGAATGAATTACTGGATTGTATGTTTGCGGTCAGTAGAAAGACGATAGTACAGGAAATACAAAGAGCTAAATATGTAACCGTTCAGGGAGATGAAACTTCAGATATATCATGCATGTCACAATTAGTTAATGTATATTGTTGCGATATGTTGCTCGTAGTGGCCCACTTGAGAGATTCATCTCCCTTTTCCGTATTCAAGATCGAACTGCAGACGGTTTAACGTCACTTCTGAAACAACAATTAGAACCGTACAAGCTAGAACAGAAGTTAATCGCTCTGTCTTATGATGGTGCTGCCGTGTTTAACGGGAGGAGGGGGGGATGGGCTGCAGGTAAAGGTAAGAGATACATTTACTCATGAACATTTCATCCACCGTTACGCCCATCAGCTAAACTTGGTAATAAAGAAAGCGTGCTCGACTGTGAAATCAGTGCAGTTGTTTTTCATCAATATATCGGGATTTTCATCGTTTTTTTTCTGTTTCTTCCAAGTGCACTGATTTGTTATGATCTGTCTGTGGCAGTGCGGTTCCGAAAACTGTAGAAGCGCGCTGGAATTTTCATAGCAGAGTTGTTAATGCTGTTCCCAGCAATAAGGATGCTATTCTTGAGCGTTTTGACACAATTCAAAATGACGGTGGTTGGGATGACGTTACAGTTAGAGAGGCAATAGGACTATGTAATCTTCTGAATGATAACGCATTCGTATATTTTCTCTGATTTTTCAGTTCCGTTCTGATACACGTAGACATTCTGTACAGCACTCTACAGAAATCATCAGCCAAAGTCCTTAATGTTCGTACTGCAATTCAGAATTTTGAAGCTGCAATAAATGACATCGGAAGGAATTTGCCTGAGTTGGAACGAAATTCTGAACGCCCAACAAAACGTGCGGGGAAAGAAGTGAACATAAGTGCCGATGCTAAAGAAGCATGTGACATAATTATGAATCAGATGAAACGCCGTTTCGGAGAAGCGCAGCACACACAATGCTTTTCTTTAATTGATTCATAATTTTTCGTAGAACATAAAGTTGGTTTTCCCAGGGTACCTGTAATCAGTGCAGTGAAATATCATCCCATGCTTATGAAGGATAAGTTACAAAGTGAACTAACTGTGCTATATAGGAATGATATATTTGCGAGTGTAAGGAATGTACTTTCTCATTGGACCCTAATGAAAGAAAACAATCTGGAAACAGCCTTATAAGAAGTGCACAAACTGGTAGAAATAGAACTTACAGCCCCAATTTCAACCGCAAAATCACAACGTTGTTTCAGTACTCTAAAAGGAGTTAAAACTTGTCTAAGGAACTCAATGGGACAAGAACGGTTAAACGCATTAGCTGTGCTTAGTAGTCATAAGGACGTCATTGCAGAGATTCTAGAATTCAAACGAAAAGTTATTGATCATTTTTACATCGCAGGAGAATCGATGAGCGTAGTTCCTTTATAAATGAGGTAACTTTTAAAGTATTTTACTATTAACACGAATTAGAATCAAGCATGCTTAACTGTACTGATACTGCCGATAAAATATAATGACAAGGTTTAATATGGGTGTATATACCACAGCAGAAGCAACAAAAACTACATAAATAATAATAATAATAATAATAATAATAATAATAATAATAATAATAATAATAATAATAATAACATATAACAAAGTAATAGTCCCACCTGCCATTTGAGCCACGAGCCGCTACTGGCTGATCCATTTTCAGGAATCGACTCAAGAGCGATAGACAGTCCAGCGTCTTCGCACGGGAATTAGGTTTCTGCTCCTTGGTACCCTCCTTTTGAAATTAGAAGGCGTTTATACTTTAGTAATACCATATTTTCCACATTAGTGTCCCATTTCAGATCCTTTTTCCTGAATTCCTAGGAATTAATAGGAAACACTTTTCTCTAGGCCGTCTGATCCAAGCTAGTATTGAAGCCTTCTAGCCTTTGTTTTCTCCTTATTGGACTTATTTACTGTTAAGAATGACTTGATGACGGCTTGGGGAGAATATGAGAAACTGAGAGGAGTGTTTAATTCCAAGATTTTTGTCGGGCTCCATGGCTAAATGGTTAGCGTGCTGGCCTTTGGTCACAGGGGTCCCGGGTTCGATTCCCGGTGGGGTAGGGAATTTTAACCATAATTGGTTAATTCCCCTGGCACGGGGACTGGATGTATGTGTCGCCTTGACATCGTTTCATCCTCATCACGACGTGCAGGTCGCCTACGGGAGTCAAATCAAAAGACCTGCACCAGACCTCTCCGGATGCCACACGCAATTATTGTTAATTCCTAAGAATTTGTGATTCCCGTTACTGGATTGAGGGAATTAGTTTAGCTACCACTTTTTTCACAATTTATGGCTGTGAGGCGCTATTTGTGCCAGGGGATACATCAAGGTAGACATCCCCTTTGGAAAACATTGATCGTTACAAAACCACCCCTATTACAATAGGTCATCTCTCCATGACAATTACGTCAACAGAACTATATTTAAGGCAGCGAACAGTTACACCATTTCTGGATCAAGTATCGACCCACACAAAGGCAATGCGATCTGGCAGGATCAGGTGTATATCAGTGACGTCCTTCCGGGTGCCTGTCCTTAAGAGTTCACTCTTTGGAATACTGTCGTATCCGACAGACGTTGTCGGTCGTCTCAGAATTTTTTTTCGGTGGATTCCCGCCACAACGTTAGCCATTCTGAGGATAAGTATTTGGTGGCCCTAATTAATTACGACACACTCCGATATAGATAATGGACTTTCAGAGTTTTTCAGTTTGACTTCATGCGCACTAGATACAGTATACAGGACTACTGAACATGAGGTCCCAAGCCTCTTACATGAAGCATTAGTAGCCTCAAAATCAGCAACAACCGTTCTCGATCACTGATATTCCTTAGGATACATGAGAGCATGTCTAGTGACCTTCAGAGAAATGTGATCCGAGTATTGACTTTCATAATACGTCTGGAGAATACCTATTATGGACTCAATAATACACACTCACAATTCACTGTAGTGTCTATTGTCGCGGCCACCAAATTAGGCGGATGAGGAAAACTGCGCTGTCGTCAGATATGCGAACGGCGAAGCAACAGATGGTCGAGAGTCGCTTACCCCTGGGCACGGATTGGCAACGCTTATCGTGCAGTGCTGTCAAAGTGAAGCCCATCCGCTCCAGGCCACCTTCCCCGAGTCATTCCCTGTCAAGCAGCTGTTGAGCTCACATCGTAAGTGCAGTTAAAGATGGATAGTGAATGTGAATTGATTTGGGCTCAAGTCAAGAGAGAAGTGGCAGAGAGGAACAAGACATTCAAAATAAAGGGCGTAGAAAAACTCACGTCAGAAGCCATCGACCGTGTGACTGCTGCAGATTGGGAAACGTGCTTCAATCGCGCGGAAATGTTCAAACAGACGATTGGGCCAAGGAAATAGTAAGGGACGAAAGAAAGGAGCCATTCATTATCAGTGTAAAAGACGACTCGACAGATAGTGAGATGAGTGATGACAGTGACTAAGACTGCCTTGAAGCCGGAAACCGATTCTTACTTCATTGTAAATTAATGAAAACCTATTCTTTAAAGTAGTTATTTTCCTATATTACTCGGTACAATATACAGTATTCAAATATTTATAATGTAATAAAACTGATACGGATTAATATGTAATCCGAAAGTATTTACGGGGTCCTGCAGCCTGTGCTGGTGCGCGCGCCCCGAACTGCCTCAGCTAGCGACATTTACATGATCGCTTTCCGGGCCATTTTCCAGGAAAATTACAAGACTCACGGAAATATGTTTCAGATAAAAAATATAAGTCAGGCGATTTTTTACATTTTGCCCGCAGATAAAATTTTATTGGCTGAAGAAATAAAAACTTGGCCGCTTACTGAAATTTTCAATACCGTACATGATTCTACGGATTTAAACGTACTCGTTCAAGATTTTATTTTTCATAATTATTTAAAGTGGTTTATATGGAAAATAGTTATACCACTGGAATCAGCAGTCTTTTCTGAAGCTTGTAGTATAACTTGTCTCGAAACATTGTATGAAGTAACATCAGAAGCTTGGGAGAGAACAACTTGCCTCGCGCTCCGAAATGATGTGTTCTGTTAGACATTTCTTCGCCAGTTGCTACATAACCTTGGCCACAGCGTAATTTCTCTGACCCGCCCAATTTCGTGGCCGCGACAATAGTATATTTTCATGATGAAGAGACTCATCCTCGTCTGGTAGATCGTTCGATCACCCGTGTGGAGACTCCCAAGATGGACGCTACCACCGTCATGGAATTTCAGAGGCACACGACAGGATTTTCGGGACGTTCGCGATGCAAACATTAAGATAATAGAGAAAAGTAGTGCAGCGGATGCTAACACTAGACAGTTATATGACGATATCATAACTCGCAATGTTTGCTTGCTATCTCCCATCCGTGGTCTGTTGTATAGCTTGGACCAAGACCGTTTACAATAACAGACCTTAATACAGCTATCAATATTAGCTAAAATGGCGCTTTTGCTGCCTTAGCTAGTGCGAGGCCTGGCACCGGGCAGAAAGTTCGCAGTCTGTACGGTATCTGTTCATAAGCTTAACGTACGCTTCCAATCCAAACGTGTTATTCGGAACTGTTAGTGTTTCACGCATCCATTAGAGTTTCTGTAGTTGAATTACTATTTGTTCTAATGATTCTGCTCGTATTGTCGAAGTTAAACACAAACATATCGTTGTACTAGTCGTGTATAGTAACAAGAATCGATATTTCTAGATTTTATGTAAACGATGGGTTCCATAAAAATAATTTTAAGTGGCTGACGGACACCTCTGTGTATAAACAGAAATAAGCTGTTTGCTGAACCCCTGCCAGTCAGCACTTTTAAATCTGGCTTCAGTTTGAAGTTACAGCTAATGACTTGTGTGTTTTTCTTTTTTTTTGGTGTTACGTGACACCGACTCGGTTAGGTCTTGTGGCGACGATGGGGAAGGACAGAGTTAGGACTGGGAAGGAACTGATCCTGGCCTTAATTAATGTACAGCCAGGTTTTCCTGGTGTGAAAACGGGAAATCACAAGGAACTATCTTCAGGCCTACCGACGTAGAGGTTCGAACCCACCATCTCCCGAATGGAAACGCACAGCTTTGTTACCCAAACCACGCAGCCAGTGAAGGTTATTAATGTACAGATCAGTACTTCTCGTAAAAGTTTATGGAAATCCTGCAGGTAACTGTGCGAATCATGATCTAACGAACATTTTCCTATGTTACACGATTTTGTATTAAGAATTATGGCTAATTTTTACCTGTGTTTATGTCTGCGTAAAATATTTCTTCAAAACTGAACTAGGTTTAGACCTTTACGTTTATTCTTCTTAATACGGATAAGTTGGTTGATAGTAATCAATGTAACCATAATTCCTATTCCCATACATGAATACGTGCCACAATTTGTCCTCTTGAATTACAAACATGCTCGTGGAACGATCTTTCCTACTTTCAAAAACTCCATTCAAGCTTACTCGTCTACTAGTATCATTCTACGCCATCTCATCACAGACAGCACGGATCATACCGCTTAGTTGAGCAGCCTGTCTCCTTACTCCAAAGTCTTCCCTGCCCAACGATTCCTACATTTTCGTAATTCAACTCTTTTATCGGAAATCACCTGAAACAAATCGTGCTGCTTTCCTGTGGATTTCTTGCTATTCACGTATCAAGTAGTTCTTGTGCGAGTCCCATACACAGGAACCATACTCTAGTTGCGGTCTTACCAGTGAGTTTTAGGCCTACCGGTATGTCCTCGTGTTTACAACCTTGTTACAACGCCTAAACATCCTCATAAGCATATGAAGAGATCTGTAACCTTTATTTAGAACCTCGTTAACGTGATTACCTCAATGAAGATTTTTCGTTACATTAACCGTGATCCTCGTGGGGGTACTCTTACCTCATCAAAACGATAATTAAAACATGTTTGTTTACAAGTTGCTTTACGTCGCACCGACACACATAGGTCACATGGCGACAATGGGGAAGGAAAGGGCTAGGAGTGAAAGGAAGCAGCCGTGGCCTTAATTAAGGTGCAGTCCCAGCATTTGCCTGGTGTGAAAATGGGAAACCACGGGAAACCATATTCAGGGCTGCCGACGGTGGGGCTCGAACCCACTATCTCCCGAATACTGGATACTGCCGCACTTAAGCTACTGCAGCTATCGAGCTCGGTGTAATTAAAACTGAAAGGACTTTACTCCCTGGTGAAACTTACAACCTGACATTTCATCCCATTTACCATTGTCTGCTGTCCATCGCACAATATTGTCGAAGTCTTTTTGCAGTTGCTCACAATCCTGTAACTTACGTATTACTCTATACAGTATGATATCATCCGCATAAATCCTTATACGGTATGTGATTCCAGTTCTATAATCATATAATTTTATGCATAAAACATAAGGATCCAATAAAACTAACTAGTGGAACTCCATCTTAATCTTTACTGTATAAGTCAATGGTTTGCCTATTTTAATTCTTCTTATTATTAATATCTTCACCCTCCAGGGTTGTTTTTCCCTTGGACTCAGCGAGAGATCCCACCTCTACCGCCTCAAGGGCAGTGTCCTAAAGCGTGAGACATTGGGTCGGGCGATACAACTGGGGAGAATGACCAGTATATCGCCCAGGCGGCCTCACCTGCTATGCTGAATAGGGGGCTTTGGGGAGGGGGGATGGGGAGATTGGAAGCCCTCGTACCACTTTTCAAATTTCGTGGCAGAGCCGGGAATCGAATCCGGGCCTCCGGGGTTGGCTGCTAATGACACTAACCACTATGCCACAGAGGCGGACCTACTTTAATTCGCGGAGTTTTATTTTCTAGAAATATGGCCGCTGATTCAGTTACTCTTTTTTAGTACAATAGCCCTCATTTTCCTTAGTGCCCCCACCCCCGGTCTATTCTATCAAAAGCCTTGGTTAGGTCAATAGCGATACAGTCCATTTTATTTCCTAAATTCATACTTTTGACAGACATGTTCAGTACAGTGGAATGCCTGCATTAAGCGGGATTTACATTAGCGTGGTACCGCGATTGAAAACGGGTGTGGACGTAGGTAAGCCATGATCACTCCTTGTATAAACAATGCGACCGTGCGTGTGCAGGCGTGAACAGACGCCTCATAGTCACCACGCTTCTGCCAATCAGGCGTAGCAAATAATCAAAGTGTATTCGATTTTTCACCTTAACCTGGCGTATAGGGAGGCGTTTATCAGTTTTGTGTTGCACATATGGAGGGAAGGTAATCTGAAATGTCCAAACAAATTCCCAACAAAGTTTCCTTGAAGTTAGCTGAGAATAATACCGTACGGTTGATTCAACTGTATTAAGCTAACCTTGTTTGTATGATATTAATTCAGATGACTGCAGAAATCGTGATATACCAGCTGCAGCAATGAAACTTATCATTGTGGCAACACTGTCAGTTGACGGCTTCGGTGCTAAGGTAGTTGTATTAAAATGAAGAATTATAAGGAATTCTTATTCACAAGAATTGAAGATTGCCAGCAGTGAAACGTCCAGCGCGCCAGCCGACGATCTTTACGTCCCAAAGGTATTCCAAGTCTCTTCCTTTCCCTGTACACTTTTGACATTTCGAAGTCTTTGCATCAAGCAATAATTCTAGTTTAATAACTTTATCAACAGCACTGCACATCAGTAACACTCCTTTCATTATGGCGCTGCTGAAACAGTACCGTATCGTAGAGAAGATGAAGTGTGTGCTCTCCTCTTTTCGCCCACAAGACGACTGAAGAGTGTGGTGGTCCTTCCACCAGCGGCAGCACAATCGGCTGAGTCGACAGCAGTTGAAACTTGTCATTAGTGCACGTTACATTTGTGTCAAGTTATCGGGATTTATATTGCTCTTCATTGTCACTGTTCAGAGGTTTAGGCATTTTAAATTATTCGTGTATTCATTAGGGAATAGTACGAGTTTTGTAACGTCGTAAATATAGTAGTTTACATCGCAATTGTGCTTGTAAACTGTGCGAGAGGTACTGGCGCAACATATTCACATGTTTCGTTCCCGGATGTAGATCTCGATATGACCAGTCTCCTCAGTAGGTATTTCTGTAGGCCCCCTGGAACCCCCTGCGGGTGGGGGACGCACATGTAGAATACACCCGCGGTATCCCCTGCCTGTCGTAAGGAGTGACTAAAAGGGGCGACCAAGGGATGATCAAATTATAACCTTGAGACTACTTGTAATTAGTACCATCACGCAGGGAACACTATGGGTCGCATATACTTGCGCGTAGTACTACTATGTTAGGTACGCAATAGGTTTGTGGTTAGGAGCGACAGTGTGTGAATCAGGATGAGGGTCTCACAGTACCTGTGATTCGTACCCCTATATGAGCAACACCATGGGATGAGCGACACCATGGTTCTGCCTTGCCTGTGCTTAGTTCCCACTATGTGAGAAATACCACGGGATAGTTCGGGTCCCTGTGGTTAGCCCACTTATGTGAGGAACGCCATAGGTTTACGTTGCCTTTTTGGGTATGCGTTGCCTGTAAATAGCGCCGCAATGTGCGAAACACCGTAGGTCTGTGTTACATGTGCGCATTACACTACCTGTGAATAGTATCATAATGTGTGGAATACCGCGAGTCTACGTTACTTTGATTAGACCGCCAAATGACAAATAGCATGGCTCTACTTTCTAAGCGATAAGTACCATTATGAGGGGCAGATGATCTGGATTTTGGACCCGTTTCGACTACAAGCATAATCGATTCAGTATCGTGCTATAGAAGCAGTCCCTCGGTCGGTAATACTATTGTTTTGTGCCAGCTTCTGTGCATGTGAGGCACTGTGGGTGGGTTCCACTGATCGTTTTAAATTCCTATCCATCCACCCATTCATTCTTCGTCCTCACGCTTTGAATTCTGGTCAGTGGAGGATTTTGGACTTTTAATTTAATTTGTCGTATCATTTCGTCTCATTTCGTACTATTAGGGGCCGATGACCTCGATGTTAGGCCCCTTTAAACAACAATCATCATCATCATCATCAGACTCCCTGGAGAGAGTAGTGTTCTACTGAAATGTGAAAAGGCTGCCCGAGGGAAATACAGAAAGCTGACTCATAATTAGTTCGTGTGTGATATTCATTTTTTTCGATAACTTCTTAATAAAAGTACACGCATTTATGGCGAACGGTGAAAGAATAGAGATACCAAGACTGGGATGGAAATTAAAACCAGCATTCCCATTCGAAAAAATTGGTGAAGGGCCTTAAATTTCCGTATGGCATAAATGATCATACTACTGCTGCCACAGTACAATTTTTATTGGGAAGAAGGAGCATGAACGTCTAGGGATGCTGATATTTGATGAGGCAAAGCTTAGAGAAGAAATTAGCTTTAACACAAATTCGTTACAAGTGAACGGTGTTGTTGATTAGGGAGCATTTACTTCAGATTAAAGCAAGGATCAGTTGGCAAATCATATTCTAGTTTTCATGTTTGTTCCCTTCCTGTACAACTGGATCCAACCCATAACAATATATACTAGCCGGAAGGCCACCCCTGGTGACATAATTGCAAAAATACTCATTCAGATCGTCATATAATTAGAGCAAGAATCATTGGTTTCACGTTGTATGGTAGCCAGTCGCATACAAAGTTTTTTGCTATTTGTTTTACGTCGCTCTGATACAGATATGTCTTATGGCGACGATGGGATAGAAAAGGCCTAGGATTGGGAAGGAAGCGGCCATGGCCTTAATTAAGGTAGAGCCCCAGCATTTGCCTGGTGTGAAAATGGGAAACCACGGAAAACCATCTTCAGAGCTGCCGACGGAGGGGTTCGAACCAACTATCTCTCGGATGCAAGCTCACAGCTGCGCTCTCCTAACCGCACGGTCAACTTGCCCGGTATAAAAAGTTTTAAAAATGCTTATGACTATAGGGCAACATAAAGAATCTAAACTGTTCGGTTTCCAATCCAGCTGACTCGAGCAGAAAAGTGTGAGCATTTTCTGATGCGCCTCATATAGAGTGTACAGTATACGAAATAATTTCCATGACAATGTACATGTTAAATATGATGCTGATATGCTTGGTAATTCATTTTACAGGAGAGTTTGTGAATTTTCCGGATTGAAAATCTATATATATATAAAGTAACTTGTCCTGACTGACTGACTGATTCATCATCGCCGAGCCGAAACTACTGGACATAAATGAATGAAATTTTGAGGATATATTCATATTAAGGTGTAGGTGCTCGCTAAGAGAGGATTTTTGGATATTCCTTCGCTAAGGGGGTCAAAAGGGGGTGTGAAATTATAAAATGAGTGTATCTATATCTCAAAACTTTAAAAGTTTACAGATGTGAAAATTGGTATTTAGAATCTTCTTTAAAAATAAGGAAACCCGTATTTTTTTATTTTCAGAAAATCCCAATAGGATGGGTGAAAGAGGGGTTGAATGCCTTTTAATCAGGATACTGGTACTTATATCTCTGAAACCGCAGACATTACAGACCTGAAAATTGGAACATTTGTTCGCTTTTAAAAATTAAGAAGCACGTATTTTTTTGTTTTTGGAAAATCCAATTAATGGGAGGGTGAAAAGGGGGGTAAAATTTTTAAATGAGTGCATCTATATCTCAAAACTTTTAAACCTTACAGATGTAAAAATTGGTATTAAGAATGTTCATTAAAAATAAAGAAGCACGTCTTTCTTTGTTTTCGGAAATTCCCAATAGGAGGGGTGAAAAGAGGTGAAAAAAGGGTTGAATGCTTTTAAAGGGAATACTTATATCTCAGAAACTGAAGATATTACAGACCTGAAAATTGGTGTTTGGGATCTCCTTTAAAAATAAAGAAACACGTATTTTTTTGTTTTTGGAAAATACAATTCATGGTGGGGCTGAAAAGGGGGTGAAATTTTGAAATGAGTGTATCTATATCTCAAAACTTTTAAAGCTTATAGATGTAAAAATTGGTATTTAGAATCTCCTTTAAAAATAAAGAAACACGTATTTTTTTGTTTTCGGAAAATCCCAATAGGAATGGTGGAAAAGGGTGAAAAACGGGTTGAATGCCTTTAATGTAGCTACTTATATTTCAGAACCTGAAGATATTACAGACCTGAAAACTGGTGTTTGGGAACTCCTTTAAAAATAAAGAAACACGTATTTTTTTGTTTTCGGAAAATCCCAATAGGAATGGTGGAAAAGGGTGAAGAACGGGTTGAATGCCTTTAATGTAGCTACTTATATTTCAGAACCTGGAAATATTACAGACCTGAAAATTGGTATTTGGGATCTACTTTAAAACTAAAGAAGCAGGTATTTTTCCGTTTTGGGAAAATCCAAATAATGGGGGGTGAAAAGGGGGGGTGAATTTTTAAAATAAGTGTGTCTACATCTTAAAACTTAAAATTGACTGAAGATGGTGTTGAATTCTTTTAATTAGGCTACTCATATCTCAAAAATGAAGATGTTACAGACGTGAAATTTGATATTTTGAATCTGCTTTAAAAGGTAAAGAAACGCGTAATCTCCGAAAATCCTATGAGGGGGGGGGGGTGAAATTATTGAAAAATTAACAGACTTAATTGTATGAGAATACTTACATCTAATAAAAACTATATTTGTTACAGGCGCGAAAATTTGTATTTGGATCTCCTTTAAAATCAAAGAAAAACGCGTTTTGGGGGGGAATAATCTTGGGGGGCGGGAGTGAAAAGGAGTTGAATTCCTTTCATGAGGACACATAAATCAAAAACTGAAGAAGTTAGAGTCGTGATAATTGGTATTTAGAAGATACTTTACTATTAAAGAAACGAGTTTGTTGCAGGAAATTTCACTTGGGGGGGGGGGGGGGGGTGTGAAAGATGTGAAAAAAGTGTATTATTTTTATGGGGATACTTATATCTCAAAACTGAAGTTTATAGACGTGAACATTGGAGTTTGGTATCTCTTTTAAACATAAAGAAACACGCCTTCTTTTCTTTTTTTGTGGGGGGGGGGGGGTAATGAAACTAACGACGGTGGGGTGTAAAAGGAGTTTAGACCAATTGATTTTACTGTTCATTCATTCCATTCCTGACCCTGTCGAATGACTGGAAACAGGCTGTGGATTTTCGATGTACTTATTCTGAGCATAAACCGATCATTTTTAATCTTTCCAGGGTTCGATTTCAAGAGCCATCTTTTCCTTCGGAGAACGTTCTTAGATTACAGTAGATTCTCCTGGCATATAAATAAAAATTAAAAACATTTGAAATAAACGATAGGAATGAGATTGACTGTCCAATTGTTCACCTCTATAATAAGGTCAATAATGCACGGAAGTATGTCATTCGTATCGCCAGAAATTCCGCGTACTTGCCTACGCGCGACAATGGTGCTGGTCACAATGTCAAAAATGACAATGGCAGCAGATGGAATTTACCGCCAATTAGCGGTGTTGCATCTTGCTGTGGGGTCCAGAACATCTATAATAATAATAATAATAATATTCTGGACCGTCGTCAAATGTGTGGACCGCGCTGGAAACGGGTCTGGACGGGTAATGACTACAAATGCAGTCCGGCCGCGGGTTCAGTACTGCCAAGGCACCCAAGAAGTCACCACGCCGAATCTCCTCATGAAGTTGATCCATATTAAAAATGCTTATAGGAAAAGATGGCAAACATTTAGGGACCGAACTGACCGGGTGGAATACATGGTCCTAGCCCGGGAAGTACGAAATCGATTGCTGGAAAGAAAGATTGAAAAATGGGAGGGAACTTGCCGTAATCTCTCAGAAAACGAGTCAGATCTCGAATTTTGATGGATTATATATAAATCGATATCCATTCAATTCTAAATTTCAGTATAATACCGTAGCGAAGCACGGGTATCTTGCTAGTTTGCTATAAATTAAAATCTGCCCATTTGAATCCTAATTCGTTTTAACGAACTAATGTGAAGCTGGAATTTCAAATTTTCAGTAGATTTCCCGGTAATGGTGTATAATTCTATGAGGATATTAATTCAGAGGATTTTAAAGACATGAAGCAACGAAAAATTTCACAAGAGATTTCAACTGCCTGATATACGAATTAAATTCATCCATCCCTACTCAAGCACTGTATAAAGGATCACAGGCAGATGTCACTTTAGTGAAGTGTCGGAATATCCTCACAGATACCCAAAATACATTCGCTTCGCAAAAACACTTGAGCCCTTGGGAGTTACCTTAGAAAGCACTGTAGAAGTGTGTGAATATTTATAGGGAAACAATTACAGCTGCGTTTTGACAGAAAATTTTAATCTAGATCAAGATCGCCATTTTTGTATCCTGCGATCACTATGTTGTGACAACCATCTCTCCACTACTGACTTCCTACCTTGCATATGTTGCTGCCCACTTACTTACCAACCAAACTTGCTTTATCCTTTGGCGGAAACTGTCAGTACAGAGATGAGTCCTCCTTTACGTCTCTTGTTGATCATATGCATATTCTTGCAAGAGCAATTGATTACAGAAATCGTGCAGTGAGCAAAAGCTGAAGATAAAATTAGAGAAAAAGTTGTGAATCTGGAAGATGAAATTCAAATACCGGACTGGGAAAACAGTTTACCTGACGGAAGTCAGCAGAGTTTTGGCAAAGAATGCTTGTTGTATCATTTAGCCGGATACAAAGTGCGAAATACATCAAACGTATTATTATTGTTATTATCATTGGCGTATGGGTTTTAGCGCCGGGATGTGTCCGAATTTTCGGCTCGCCAGGTGCAGGTCTTTTGATTTGACTCCTGTAGGTGACATGCGCGTCGTGATGAGGATGAAATGATGATGAAGACGACACATACACCCAGCCTCTGTGTCAGTGGAATTAACCGATGATGGTTAAAATTCCTAACCCTGCCGGGAATCAAACCCGGGACCCCTGTGACCAAAGTCCAGCACGGTAATCATTTAGCAATGGGGCCGGACACTTCAAAAGTGACGCAGTGTTCATTAAGCCTGCATTTCCTCCACGTCAGCAGCGCGTCGGCCTCTCACCGCTGGATACCGTAGTTCAAATCCCGGTCACACCATGTGAGATTTGTGCTGGACAAAGCGGAGGCGGGACAGGTTTTTCTCCGGGTACTCCGGTTTTCCCTGTCATCTTTCATTCCAGCAACACTCTCCATCCTCATTTCATAGCATCTATCATTTATTAATAAATCACTTTGGGAGTGGCGACCCCATCCTACTAACAGCCTATATCTGCTTCATTCATTACATCCCTGACCCGGTCAATGACTGGAAAACAGGTTGTAGGTTTTCATTTTCCTCCACGTCAAACGGACTGATAATGTACCGGTACGTGCTTCGCTAACACTAATTAATGATTACGGATATACACAGGGAGGCACATGTCTTATGTAGCCTATGCATCGGAAAGTGTTTATAATGTGCTGTTGCGTGAGAAAATGGTCACTGCGGAAATGCTATCGTATACTAATAGTTTGTCGAGGGATTTTTTTTTTTTTGGTATTTGAATAGTTCAGAAGGTATCAAAAGTGAAATCGTCGCAATTGGGATGCTGTGATGCGTTGTGTATGTTACCTAAACTTGTATTTACATTCTTGAAGTGTCGATTCTTCTTCCGTACAAAGGAGATACGAAGATAGCCGGCTACCTCCAAGACAAATAAATCATCTCGAAAAATACTCCAAAATTTCCAGCTGCTGAAATCATCTTAAAACGTGTGTTGCATGCATCAGTTTATTACGTAGATATAAGCAACTGTAGTACTGTACGGCACGACACAGGTGTTGGCAGTGCCATCAGTGCGGTGGTCCACGGTAACTCACTTCCCCTTCTATACGCTATGACAGTACTGAATGAGTCATTCAATTGAAGCTCATGAGCCCAAGCGTGTAATATATCCAAAACACTCGAGTGTTGCAAACCTTTAAGAAGAGGCATGTGAATACGCCACTTTCCAGCTTGGTCACAGCTCTTCATCACGGCAAATTTTCACGCCTCAATCGTACAACGTTAATGTAAACACCGATTTTATCCAGCCCACCCTAGACGTAAGAGAAGGCAGCGCTTGACGCCGTCCTCTTGATAAAAACAAGCGCAGCTACGTCCGAAATAAGTGGAGTGAATAAATTCTGTCAACTTCGCCTCTCTTGGAGTCCGCCCGTGTTTGGTTTAGTGCAGTAGCACCATTACAAAAATGTTATAATTGGCAATGTTGCACCCATCACACTTCAGCAGCATTGAGAGTCTAATGGGCTACGCAAATATGATACTTATCATTAGCTTGTAGAGAAACATAAGTTATTAAAGATTTGAGGGCACATGTTCATTAGTGAGTGTTTACTCTTCAATTACTTTGTTGTGTCATGATCCATTCATTGACAGAAGATGATGGTGTCTGTTTCAGGTGCGGCCCATGTGTGTCTCTGACGTCAACACAGGGGCGCTGGCCTAGATTTCCTCCTCCTGACAGCTCAGGTGAGTTGTCAGCCACTAACTTAAAGTATTATTAAAAGTGCTTCGGTTTAACTTATGTTTTACTGAATTTTAATGTTGCTCTAACATCTAAAGTTTTTCGGTGACCAACATGGGCCAGTACTGGGAAGGTAGCAGCTGTGGATTTAATTAAGGTAAAGCCTCGGCATTTGCCTGGTGTGGAAATCATCTTTAGGGCTGCCCACAGTCGGACTCGGACCTGCCATCTCTCGAACGCGAACTTGCTGCTACATTACCCATACTGGGTAGCCGCTCCTCTTGCAGTGATAGTTTCTATGCGCGATGAATATTATCCGATACTAGGCATGAATAAAGAGCCAGAACCCTGTATAGACACGGAGATGTAGAAATATTCCGAGTTCTATAGCTTCCCAAGTTTCAAACCAGGCAAATGCTGGAGCCGAACCTTAGTTAAGGCCACGACCACTACCTTCCCAATCCATTACCCTTTCCCATCCTTCCATTGCCGAAAACCTTCGATGTGATAATACGACGTTAAACCACTGGAACCCCCACCACCACCACCACCACCAAGCTGGAGATCATCAATTCCAATTCACTTTTGCTTGCATCAGTAGTACTGTATATAAAAACGACGAATACCTGTAACTTTGTGTTGCGTCATTTGTGACCTAGTAGTAGTCTATAAAGGGTCATAAACACCATTGACTTACAAGGAACCTGAACCCGTCCCACTTCGAGGTCGGAAAGGCACACTATCGTTGATATTGTTAAAAAGCGTCACACAATATATACTTAACATGCACAATACTACCTGCTGACGGATAACCTTGTCCACAGCAGAAAGATTGATATTTAACTTTCTGCTGCGGCTTTCAAGCGACCGCTGCTCAGCGCGGAAGCCTGCAGGTTACGAAGTATCGTGTGATTGGCACGACAAACATTCTCGCTCGTTATTCTTGGGTTTCTCGACCGCGGCCGCTATCTCACTGTCAATGGCTTCTCAGTTGTAATCACGTAGTTTGAGTGGACCTCGAACCAGCCCTCTGATCCATCTGATCTGGTCGCAAATCGAACGCGGAGCCTCCGTGTAAGACGCAGCCGCGCTACCCCTACACAGCGGGGCCGGCAAACTTATGAGTTATGACTGTTCACACGACCACTAAGGTGAAACCAGAACTTTTACATAAGAAAATACGGTGTTGCAATGAAAACTGTCTCAACATATTAACATCTGAGATTCAGACTGGTGACTGATGCTTGCCAGGTCGAACATGTACAAGCTGCTTGCATGGTCAAGAACTATGTGCGCACCTCACATACTGCAGCTTACTTATCGGAGAATAAAAACGCCGCTTCGACGGTCTTAGTTTATATGAGAGACCCTGTATATTTTCTAGGATATCGGGTTATGTTCAGTTGCATAAGGGGACCAAATGTGGCACTCGCTTCATGTAAGATAATGAGAAGTGGAGAGAGAGATAAGTTTACCTTTTATGGATACAAAGGGGTAAATTGTATACGAATGTGATGTTCCTGACGGCGATTTCGCTCCGACAAACCTGTCTCTTTGACAGATGTTGGACAGTTTGTGGCCTATGTGAACTTGATATTTAAATCCAGATTGTTCGGTATTCAATAGTGCAGCAGATGAATAATTAGGAACGATCTTGTCAGTGAATTCAATACCAAATTCAATCTCTTCTTGCGATTGAGCTACAAAGTGCTTAACTTCGCGACTAACAGTCTTGTGAACTGTCTTGAAATTCCAAACCTAGGTCGATACAGCTTTGAAATCACTCAGTGCAAGCTCTCTAGTTTTCTATTTTTTACCTTTTACTTTTGGTCCTACACACGTTAGAGGAAAGATCCTCACATGGACTATGTGTAAGTAAGGGTAGCATCCTGATACACAGAATTTACCGAGCACAGAACATTTTGAGCAATCCTCGGGCCTATGGGAGTAATGGAGTCCCATTGCCATTTGGCAGACGTGGGAGTTCTTGAAAACAAATTGGCGAACGAAATGGAATGCGATGGGGAGCTATCAATATTAATAGGGCTTAAGGAAGAAAGAAAGTAGAACTGGCTGAGTCAGTAAAGAGGATGCATGTGGATGTGCTAGGAGTAAATGATATTCGGGTATGGGTAGATAACGAAGAAGAGACAGGAGATCATAACGTGTACAGGACGGGTGTTCATCAGGAATACTATTGAGCGCAACGTGCCTGTAGTTTCTATTAGCCACGTAAATGAGCGAATGATGTGGGTAGATTTTTCAGTTGGCGAAACTGGGACGAGAATTGTCTCAGTGTATTCACTATGTGAGGGTGCAGACGAGGACGAAGTTGACAAGTTCTTTGAAGCATTGAGTGACATCGTAGTCAGGGTCAACAGCAAGGATAGGATAGTGCTACTGGGTGATTTCAGTGCGAGAGTTGGAAATAGAACTGAAGCATACAAAATGCTGATTGGTAAATGTGGGGAATATGTGGAAGCTAATAGGAATTGGAAGCGTTTGCCGGACTTCTTTGCTGGTATGGGTTTAGCGGTTACGAATATATTCTTCAAGCATAAGGCTATTCACCGGTACACATGAGAGGGTAGGGGTACCCTATCCATAACAGAATATGTATAACCGACTTCGAATTCCGGAAATCTGTTAGGAAAGAACGGGTTATCCGGGGATTCTTCGGTGATACAGAACACTATCTGATCTGTAGTGTACAAAATATATGTAGGTCTAGGACAGAGAAAGTGAAATCTGTCTGCAAACGAATAAGGTCAGATAATCACCAGGACGAGGAAATTAGACATAAGTACATGGAAATGATTAGTGAGAAGTTTTGAACAGCGGGCAGAAAGCAGGTTCAGGATAGAGAAAGAGAATTGGTGGCATACAGCGATGCTGTAGTAGAAACAGCAAGGAAATGCCTAGGAACAACTGTGGGTAAAGATGGGAAAAAGTGAACATCTTGTTGGAATGATAAAGTGAGAGCAGATTATAAATGTAAAATGAAGGCGTATCAGAAATGACTCCGAAGAAGGGCTGATGCAGGCGTAGATGAAAGAAGCAGAGTGAAACAAATACACAGTTTTAAAAAAAATTAGAGAAGCATGTTTTATAACGTCTAGCATGTGAACGTTAATTTGGTAGATGGGCTTCCAATGGTCGTACAGCATACCTTGAGACATTAGCAACTCAGGGTATGTCAAATCGAAGTTTTACTCCATCTGTAGGTGTAGACATGTATTAAAATATCAGGTGACCCATCGAAATAAAGTGAATGGTGGTGCGTCTGTGTGTCGTTGTAAGGTGCACAGACTGCTGCTGTCATTCGCGCACGTTTTAAGTAAACCAAAAAATCTCTTGAGGCATCTTAACGAGGTTCAAATCACAAAGGTCGTCACTTTGATCCAGGAAGGATGGACTATTCTTCTTGTTGCTGTGGATCTCAATGTCTCTCCGTCAGTTATACAACACTTGGGGAATCGCTGCATTGAGACAGGCCAGTTCACAAGGAGGGTTGGAGAAGGTCGTGGACGCATGACAACCCCAAAGGATGACCGATATCTGACCATCTGTGCGTTCGGCGTCGTTCAGCAACTGCCAGAGAACTGCAGCAAGACCTCAGAAGGGTCACTGGAGTCACGATATCTGACCAGACAGCAAGGAACCGGTTAAGAGAAGTGTCCTTACGACCCAGACGTCCTGTTCGAGTGCCCCGTTTAACGCAGCAACATCGCGCAGCTCGCCTTCTGTTTGCCCGTACCCACGTCATCTGGCAACTTCGAGAATGGTGACCTGTGTTGTTCACAAACGAGCCCAGATATCCCCTGACACAGCGTGATGGACGTCAACGTGTATGGAGACGCCGAGGTGAGCGGTACATGCCAAATGTTGTCCAAGAAAGTGACTGATTTGGACAAGGTTCTGTGCTGGGGTGGGGTGGCAGCAGTATTGATGGCCGTACGGATCTTGCATCGTCCGTAATAATCTTGCCGCTGCGGGGTACATCGAGCAGATACTGCTACAGCATGTGTTGTTTGCTGCATAGTGTGTTGGCCCTGAATTCGTACTAATGCACGACAATGCCAGGGCCCATGTAGCACGCATCACCAGAGCTGTCTTGCGAGAACTGGATATTCGAGGGATGGAATGGCCAGCAGTGAGTCTCGACCTTAATCGCATCGAAAATGTTTGGGATAGGCTTGACAGAAGTGTTCGTGAGCGTCCCATTCCACCACAGACTCTCCAAGACCTCGAACAGGCTCTCATTGAAGAATGGGACCTGATACCGCAACGTGACCTCCGTCGATTTATGCGGAGCATGCCACGCAGGTGTCAAGGTGTGATAAATGCTCGTGGAGGACATACACCATATTAAAGCTCTCCAACTGTTATAAAAATCCACCCTGGATGACATTTGTCATTTTGTTTTCGTCCCTATTTGGTCATTTCCGTTTGTATTCTGAAAATGAACGCGAATCCATCGATTTTCTTTTGCATACTTCAACGGTAAAGAATAACGGTTTAGTTGGTAATATACCTGGTTGTGAGGTATTGTTTTGTGGAGCATGGCATACGTTCAAATATATGTTCCTCTAATTTTTTGAACTGTGTAGTTGTTGAATACAGAAAGTAGTCTTGGAAAGATTTTGGTTAAAAACCTGGAAAGGCAAAGTCAAGCAACAGCAAAAAACCTTTCTGGTCAGTAATAATGTTAGGAAGGGAGGGAAAAAGGAGATGAGTAGTGTTTTGGGTTATTCAGGTGAACTCATAACAGATCCCAGGGATTTCACTGGACTGATGGAAGGAGTATTTTGAAAATCTTTTCAACGTAAAAGGCAATCTTCCTGGTGACGTCGCGAACAACCGTGCTCATGGGGAGGAGGAAAATGATGATGGTGAAATTACGCTTGAGGAAGTGGAAAGGATGGTAAATAAACTCTATTGTCATAAACCAGCAGGAGTAGATGAAATTAGACCTGAAGTGGTGAAATATACGGTAGTGGGAATGCAGTGATGAATTGGCTTCATAGAGTAATAAGATTGGCATGGAATGTTGGTAAGGTCCCTTCAGATTTGACAAAAGCAGTAATTGCACCTATCTACAGTATAAGCAAGGGAACAGGTGAGACCGCAACAGCTATCGAGGTATCTCATTGATTAGTATTCCAGGCAAAGTATTCTCTGGCATGTTGGAAGGGAGGGTGCGAGCAGTAGTCGTGATGAAGTTGGATGAAATCCAGTGTGGTTTTCAGACCACTGAGGGGCTGCCAGGATCAGACTTTCAATATGCACCGGGTAATTGAAAAATTCAACGAGAGGAATATACAGTTATATTTATGTTTTTATTTATGGGAACAATGGCAGGAGGGTACTTGGAATTAGAAGATACAGGCTAAGTTAGGAATTAACTCTATGGATGAAACTGTACGCATAAACTATTTCCAGTGGTGGGGAGCTGTGAGGTGAATGGGGGAGGATAGGTTACCTGGGAGGATAATGGACTCTGCTATGGAGGCTAAGAGAAGTAGAGGGATAGCAAGACAACGATAATTAGACTCAGTTTCTAACGATTTAAAGATAAGAGGCATATAATTAAATGAGACCATAGCAGTAGTTGCAAATAAAGGATTGTGGTGACTTATAGTAAATTCAGAGGCTTGCAGGCCCAACGTTATAAAGCATAACTGTTCATAATGATGATGTATGTATGTATGTTCTTTCCTTGTTAAGAAGTAAGCCATACGTTCCAGTGTCGACTCAGTTAAACATAACTTAAAATCTTTTCAGTCTCTCGAACACACAAGTTCAAAATTAATATTACACTGTAAAATACGCTACCTGTAAAAAAAGGCACACTATTGAACAAGGAGTAAAAATACACACTAGCAAGCAAAGAAAGACCTGTTTCGATCTTAAAAGTACGTCATCATATTATATGAAGTCATTCCCAATATTTGGAAAAAAATGTTTATTTCTATTCATCACCTACGAAAGTGAAATCTGGAACTTATCTTAATGAAGTCCTGCCTTGCCTCCTCTCCAGGATTGAAGCCTCGCATTGTATATTAGGAGCTGAATCGTGGCTAAGAAATGATATTATGGATTCAGTTATTTTTTCACTGAACTGGAGTGTTTATCGCAGAGGCAGGATGGGAACGGTAGAGGGGTATTCATACCGGCAAAAGAGTAATTTGTAAGCTACGAAAAAGTTAAAGGTAAGAAACATGCAATTCTAGATGTAAGGCTCATCTCTAAAGATAATAGGGTACTTGATATTTTGGGGGTGTTCTGACTGGGAAGGGGTGGGTCTGACGCAGTATTGTTTCATAAAATACTCCGATATTTGTGGGGACGACACAGAAAGGAATCGGATTGTTGCGGGTGATCTCATTTCACCAGATGTTAACTGGGAAGGGAATGTGAATGACAAAAAGCATAATCAACAAATGATAAATAAGTTAACGTGGGAAAATCATCTGAATCAGAAAGTGATGGAACGAACTAGAGGGAAATATATTCTAGACGTGGTGATGATACAACCAGATGAGCTCTATAGAGAAAGTGAAGTGATAGATGGTATAAGTGATCACGAAACAATTTTAGTTGTAGTTAACAGTAGATGTGATAGAAAGGAAGGTTGTAAAAATCAGAACTGTTCGGCAGGACCAAGTGGTTGATAAGACACACGTGGGGGTCTGAATTATAATATTTTCTTTAATAAATGGTAAACAAAAGCGTAAACAGGCTATGGGATGGATTTAAAGCAATATGAGAAGAGCGAATAAAGGTGGTAAAAATGAAATGGCGTAAGGTTTGTAGCGCCGGGAATGTCCGAAGGCACGTTCAGCTCGCCAGGTGCAGGTCTTTTGATTTGACTCCCGTAGGCAGCCTGCGCGTCGTGATGAGGATGTGCCAGCCAATGCGCCAGTGAAATTAACCAGTGATGGGAATTGAACCCGGGACCCCTGTGATCATAGGCCTACACGCTAACCATTTAGCCATGGAGCTGGTCGTAAAGGTGGTAAGTAATAGACGCAATATAACATAACTAAACAGATTAAGAAGAAAAGGTGCCCTTTAAAAAGAAACAGATTTAGAATTTGTTGTGGAAGTAAGGTATGATTGAAGCAACTTGAATTTAGCGAAGAAGTCTGTAAGTATAACATGCTGGCAAGCATAATAGGCAGTGATATGAGTTATAGCGGAAAATAGAAGCGTAAGTATTTGTAGTTGCATCCTCTGTGGTGTAGTGGTTAGTGTGATTAGCTGCAACACCCGGAGGCCCGGGTTCGATTCCCGGCTCTGCCACGAAATTTGGAAAGTGGTACGAGGGCTGGAACGGGGTCCACTCAGCCTCGGGAGGTCATCGGAGTAGAGGTGGGTTCAATTTCTACCTCAGACATCCTGGAAGTGTTTTTCTGTGGATTCCTATTTCTCCTCCAGGCAAATACCGGAATGGTACCTAACTTAAGGCCACAGCCGATTCCTGCTCTCTTCCTTGTCTATCCCTTCCAATCCTCCCATACCCACCAAGGCTCCTGTTCAGCATAGCAGGTGAGACCGCCTGGGCTAGGTACTGGTCTTCCTCCCCAGTTGTATCCCGACCCAGAGTCTGAATCTCCAGGACACTGCCCTTCAGGCGGTAGAGGTGGGATCCCTCGCTGAGTCCTAGAGAAAAACCGACCCTGGAGGTAAAACCGAATAATAATAATAATAATAATAATAATAATAATAAGAAGTATTTTAGTTAAGAGCAGAAACGCGGTCTGGGAGGGACATATCAGGGATCATTAATGAATAAAGGGGAGCATAGGACTTACAGACGGCAGAAGTATTCAGTCAGCAGTGTGTAAAGATACTTGGATATGAGGTAATGTCTATGTAGAGGAAGTAACTTATACTACCGAAGTACTCAAATGTATCGATGATAACGTAGATATTTACAAAAAGGTTCAAACATTGATAATTAGAAAATCAGCACGAATTCTTAAGATTTCTGTGCATGTACCGAATTTACTGGGTTGAGATTTAGTACCGTATCTAAGTTACTTATTTGATTACCATTTGCATGAAGAAGCTGTACGAAATGAATGGAAAGTTGCTTCAAGTCGCCCCGGTGTGCAAAGCAAAGGGTGGTAAAACATAAAGTAGATAATTACAGGCCAGTTAGCTTGACATGCGTTGCATGAAAACTCTGAAAAAGCATTCATTCTGTTTATTTTAGACACATTTGCGAAATTACTAACTGGTTTGATAGACGGCAGTTTGGGATTAAGAAAAATTATTTCAGTGAGGCTCAACTTGTAGGACTGCAGCTAGGTTTAGCATGTATGTGTTTCAGAGTATGTGTTTTAGATTCAGGTCAAATGTACTGTATCGCTATTAACCAATCCCAGGCTTTTCATACGGTTTATTTTTTGTTCTTTTCGTTGTTATTGTCAATCAATCAGTAATTCAATCAATCAATCAATCAATCAATCAATCAATCAATCAATCAATCAATCAATCAGTGAGTTAGTCAGTCAGTCAATTAGTTATCACTGACCTCCTTTGCGGCTGTCGCCGAGGTGGCAGATCTCCAATCAGTAGTTTTTTTTTTTTTGCTAGTTGCTTTACGTCGCACCAACACAGATAGGTCTTATGGCGACGATGGGATAGGAAAGGCCTATGAATGGGAAGGAAGTGGCCGTGGCCTTAATTAAGGTACAGCCCCAGCATTTGCCTGGTGTGAAAATGGGAAACCACGGAAAACCATTTTTAGGGCTGCCGTTAGTGGGATTCGAACCTACTATCTCCCGGATGCAAGCTCACAGCCACGCGCCTCTACGCGCACGGCCAACTCGCCCGGTAATCAGTAGTTTACATAGTATTTTAAATAATTTCAAAGAACATGGAAATCTATCTAACAATCCCTTTCATAAATTATTCCAATGGATAATTCCTCTTCATATAAATGAATACTTGCCCATTTTGTCCTCTTGAATTCTAAAAGCATCTTCATATTGTGATCTTTCCTACAAATGTAATCTCAACAGGAGCTTATTCGTCTAATAGTGTCATTTCAGATTATCTCTACACGGATAGCTAGAAACATACTGTTTAGTCGAGAAGCTCGCCTCCTTACAACAAAGTCTTCCCAGACCAAAAGTTTTCGACATATTCGCAACACTACTCTTTTTGCTGAAATCATCCAGAACAAGTCGTGCTGCTTTTCTTTGTACCTTTTCCTGTTGTTGCAACAAGTAATCCTGGTGTGGGTTCATTACACAGGAACCATACTCTAATTGGGGTCTTACCAGATATTTATACGCCCTCTCTTTTACATCCTTACCACAACCAGTAAGTGCCCTCATAATTAGAACTGCGATTTCTATGAAATTACATCTTTTATTGCTTGCTATTTAGAAGCTGCAAAAAGTTATATACTCATAAACCAGAACGTTAGGGTTATTATAACTGAATTTCATTTTACAGGTATTTTCTATTTGTAGATGTTCCATATATTCTTAATTATAATACAAAAAATTATATATTTTAGCGTTTTCGTTTTCTCGTATTATGCAAATTGCTGTGTTGAAGTTTCACACTTAATGGGGGGCAATTTTCAGTTGCCCGAACAGGGGGGATTAATATACTGTATAACATATTTATGAGTGACAGGTATTTAAGTGGTGACAAGTGCAGGTAAAGGCACCTGATAAATCGGTTCTTCCAAAGGTTCCAATTAATAATAATAATAATAATAATAATAATAATAATAATAATAATAATAATAATAATAATGTTAATGGCTTTACGTCCAACTAACTAATTTTACAGTTTTTGAGACGCCGAGGTGACGGAATTTAGTCCCGCAGGAGTTCTTTTACGTGACACTAAATCTACCAACACGAGGCTGACGTATTTGGGCACCTTCAAATACCACCGATCTGAGCAAGGATCGAACCTGCCAGGTTAGGGTCAGAAGGCCAGCATCTTAACCATCTGAGCCGCTCTGCCGGACCAAAATTATATTATTGTCTTAGAGGATACTATGGAAAATACTAAGTGCTGTGGATATGGAAATTCGTGGGATTCAGTAAATTACAAAAAGTGTTGAAGAGAAATCCTGGTTATTCAACATTTCAGAGCGTGTGCCGAATTCCAAATGGAGATAATGTTGATCCATTCGAGGACATTTCTCCAGCAAAAAGTCCTGTTCTTAAATTTTCCCCGGTTACATAATGTGTCGTTGAAAGGTATTTCTCTGAATGTAGGCCTACCAACATTCTGGGTAAAAAACGTCTTTCAGTGATCCAAGAGAACATTAAAAAATACATAATATTCACTATGCTACAAAAAGTTAATGTGTTCATGTATGCAAGGAGTGTTGTAACAAAGAAAATTATAAGTTTATATTGAATATGTGTCTGGTATATTCATATGACTCCAGAGAACATTGTGTAACACATAATTGTTCACTGTACTACAAGATTTAATATATAGCGTGTTTTGTGTGTTGTAACTGACAGAATGGTAAGTTTATAGTAATACAATACTAGACCAGAGTTAAGATCAGGTTTATCCTCCGCAACACCAAGAGAACTCCACCAAAATTCAAAAGGTTCAAGATAGATGAGCTCAGAATCAATCAAGAAATCGAAGAGAAGTATCAGAAAGAGCTTGAAACCTTGGAACGTTATGAGTGGAATGAAATGGCTGGAAAAATACAAGAAGCAGCTGAAAATACATTATGCTTTGCAAAAAAGAAAAAAAAACACCCGTGGTGGAATGACGAGTGCGAAGATGCACTGCAGGAAAGATCGAAAGCATGGAACAGATGGTGCTCCAACCGTAAGGATTTTGAAGAATTTAAAGAGCAGAGAAAATATACAGCCGTAATCTTTAGGAATGCTAAACGAAAGTACGAGAAGGAACAACTGAACTATATTGAAGAGAATTTTCAGGAGAATAACACCAGAGAATTCTATCGAGTTTTCAAGAACAAAATTAAAGGTTTCACCCATAGAAAACTATGTTTCACTAATGATTAGGGAAAGCTCATCATGAGCAACAAGAAAAACTATGAACATTTGGCTCAGTACCTCTAAAAACTTTTGAAATGTAATCCCCCTGAGGAAGGACTATGCTTTGAAACACCTAGAGGAATTGTCCAGAACTCCTTTCCCCTGATAGAAAGGAAATAAGAACTGTAATTAAGGGACTGAAAAACAACAAGGCACTGGGGAAGACTTCATAACGTCAGAATTATATAAATATGCTAGTGAAAACATGGTCAAACAGTTGGAAAGACACTTTAGGCATATTTGGGAAACAGAACATATTCCAAAAGTTTGGAAGAATGCGCTCAATCACCCTCTACACAAGAAAGGGGGCAAAAAGAACGTTAGTAATTACACAGGAATCTCACTTCTCTCCGTCGAATATAATATATTTTCAAAAGCACTCCATCATAGAGTAGAGCCTCATCTGGACAAGCAGCTAGGTGTATACCAAGCAGGATTTCGGAAAGGACGCTCGTGTGCAGAACCTATTTTCATCTTGAAATCACTGATAAATGTAAGGGCGATGAGACGGAAGAGCTTGGTCATGGCTTTTGTAGATTTCAAGCAAGCATACGATTCTGTAGACCGTACAACTCTTATCAGTATTCTCAATGAATTAGGATTAGATGATAAATCCGTAGCTCTGATACAACAGGCTATCACGGACACATACTCCCGAGTAAAATTTATGGGGAGCTCTCAGAACAGTTTGAGATCATAACAGGGCTCAGACAGGGGGATGACCTCTCCCCACTACGGTGGTAATTCTAAATTCCCATGGAGAGAATTAGATACTTTTCCACCAATAGAGCATATCAAAAATCAGATAAAAAATTAGATGTTGGCTTTTCAGGCGTTTGCTCTATTAACCAGCATTTCGTCTTAGGTCTGACACTAGACTCGTCAGAGTGGGATGTGTCACACCCTACCCACTGATGCTGGGGTGTATGCAGGTGAACTTATCAGAAGCCTCTTATGTGGCACAGTCTGATAACTGCAATTCCAAATGGAATTGCTAGGCGGGCATTAATTCCATTGTGGAGTTTTATCTTCCGTATGCAGTTATCAGACTGTGCCACATAAGAGGCTTCTGATAAGTTCACCTGCATACACCCCAGCATCAGTGGGTAGGGTCTGACACATCCCACTCTGACGAGTCTAGTGTCAGACCTAAGACGAAATGCTGGTTAATAGAGCAAACGCCTGAAAAGCCAACATCTAATTTTTTATCTGACTCTCCCCACTACTTTTCAACTGCGTGCTGAAGAAAGTCGTCCGGGAACGGAGGAAGGAATTGTCTAAGAGAGACTATCAAAACGGAGTGAGAATTGGTTTTAAAGCTACCGGTATATTACAGTTGATTGCCTGAACTTTGCTCATGATGTTGTGCTATTTGCAGATGATCCTTAAGCAGCAGCAAAGCAGACTGAAGTACTCCAAGAAGTAGCTGCTAAGACTAGTCTAAAGATCGCGTTCGAGGAAACTGCGTACATGAACTCCGAGAAGATTGATCCTACCGTAAGATAGTGACACCACATGGAGATGTCGAGAGAACTACGAAATTCAAGTACCTTGGTGAACTTCTAACCCCCAATGGTAATGAGAATGAAGCACTGAAGGGAAGAGCTAGGAAAATGGAATTGGCTTTTAAACTGAGTCTGGATACTTAAAAATCCAAATCCCTCTCTTTCGAGGCAAAACTGAGACACTACAGCACAGTAGTCACACCAGCATCTCTCCATGCAGCGGAGACATTTACTAAGATAGAAGACCCCTTAATTGAGAAAAAAAAGAAAGAAAGTTACTCAGGAAGATCTTTGGACCAAAGAAAGTTGCTGAAGAATTTACCTTCCATCTGAGGTCGAACAAGGAAGTGCATGAGAGGATTGAGAAGATAACCACCAACATGACGAGGAGGAGATTGACATTTTATGGACATTTGAAGAGAATGAGTCCAGACAGACTGGCATGTAAATTAACGATTCTTCAAGAAAAATGGAAAACTCATCCCCGCTGGTTGAAAGAAGTGCATAAAGATCTCAACGAAGGAGGTATCACGCCCACAGAAATTCAAAATAGAAATATATTAAGACAGAAAGCTGCGTAACTGAGGGATAATCCAGAAAAATTACCTGCTAAACCACGGAATATCTCGGTGGAAGAACGACAAAGGAGGAGCCAAAGGTTAAAGAACTTTTGGAGAGAATGTGAAGAGAAGAAACGTGGCAGGTAGCTGGTGTATACGTAGTCAAAATTTGGCTGTATCGAAAGAAAGAAGAAGAAAAAATATGTTTTATTGCATACCTTAACCATTCCACGCTATTTATTGCATATTTTGGTGCTTTCTTGTTAAGCATATATGTATATATATATATATATTACCACTCATACAACATAAGAATCCCAGTTCTACACCTAACCATATGCAGAGATCTGTAATCTTTATTTACATCTTCCTTAATGTAAATACGCCAATGACGATGTTTGGTTATACTAACATCTACGTACTTACAGTGATCTCCGCGGGGGTGCATGCATCCCATCGACATTGTAATCAAAACTGAGAGGACTTTTCCTCTTGCTGAAACTTAAAATCAGACTTTTCATCCCAGTAACCATCACACCATTTTCTGCTGTCCACCTCATAACGTTGTGGATATTATTTTTCAGTCGCTTACAATCATCCGCAGAAAGCCTTGTCTGTAATTCCAGTATTTTGCTGATATAATTTATATAAATAAGAAAACGATATGTGCCAATACTTCTTTGAAAGACCCATCTCTTATTCAATACATAGTCAGATAATAGTTCACCTACTCTAATTATCTAAGTTCTGTTTTCTAGTAAACTAGCTAACCATTCAGTCACTCTTATCTAGGCTATGAGCTCTCATCTTTGTCAGTAATCCTCTATGATCTACTTCGTCAATGGCCTTCGATTGGTCATTAGATATACAGTCCATTTGACCTCCTGAATCTAAATAACTGCTACATCTTGCTGGAATCCTTCAGGTTGAGCCTCACTGGAATAAGCTTTCCTAAACCCGCACTGCCATCTAATCAAACCGGCCAGTTAGTAATTTCGCAATTGTGTCTAATATATCAGAATGAATGCTTTCCCAGAGCCTACATGGAAAACATGTCAAGCTGACTGGCCTCTAGTAATCCGTTTCTGTTTAACACAAAATCCGCTGTGCACAGAGGCTGCTATAGCAACTCTGTATTCATTTGCTTCTTTATACAAACAGTAATGAAATACGTGTTTCGGATACGGCACTGTATCCCAACCCGTTGCCTTCGGTATATCCCCTGAAATCGTATCAATCCCAGCTGCTTTTCTAGGTATCAACTTTTGTACGTTTTTGTAACTCTCTTTCTTATCATATTTAAATTTCAGTACATCGCATGGATTAGTCACGTTCTCCACCTGTACTGTATTCTTATATCGAACTATACATACTGTTGACTGAATATTTCTGTCTTCTTTAAGTCCTTACATAAAAACTCCTCTGGTTCAGTAATGATCCCTAGAATGTCCTTTCAGTAACCTTTTTCTGTTTTTGGGTAGATTATGGGAGACTACTGACGAAAGTGAGGGCTATTGGAACACACAAAATGGTGATTTATTCGGTGGCTACTTTTCTTATATATATGGTCTTAATGGCATTTGTGCTGAAAGCCTGCAGGCTAATATCTTGGAACTTGAAAATAGGTGCAATGAGTTGAACCCTTGAACTTACCGTTCCATCGCTGGTCTGCCTCGGCTGCTTCGGTAGAGCAATGTCGTACTCTTGGATCTTGGGGTCGTTCCGAGTCCTGTACTGTCACTTCATTGACCAAACGTTAGGGTTCAGAGGAGAGCATAACTACTTCAAATGAGGAGCAAAACTGTGCTTGCTAAAATACTTATTGAATGTAAATCACGATAATTTATTTATTAAATAGGCAAGAAAAGTCAATTAAAATTTTTACATGTTTTAACGCAGTCACAATGCATAACGTGAGTGGTAAAGTTATCTTGAAATTGTTTATTAAGTGTCTTCCAGAGATGAAGACGCAATGTAATATTCGTGGACAGCAAAAACCAGAAACAGAATAGAAAACCTGAAAATCGGGCAACATTGAACGAAACGATAACTGAGATGTAACCCACATGATCCGTTGAAAATATGGTCTTCAACAAGTAGAATTCCAGATTTGCATTTAATTAAGGATATCCACCAGTCGACTGTCCTATCGGATATTGGAACTTCCCCCGAATAGATCCTTAATCGAACTAAATCGACTATCTGTTCCTTTCGATAGTTTGCGAAATATTACTTAAAAGCATGGTGTTCATTACAAGTTAACAGCAATTGTCACAATCAAAAATAAAATTCCACCGTGTATTGTTATCTCGTGACACCCTTAAGTTACAGAGGAATCCCGATGTTGAGACATGCATCATCCCAAACACATGTTCAGAAGGAACCAACAACACTTGGCCCGAGGAGATCTTTCGTTACATCGTTCTGAAGGAACAAAACTGCGAAATGCAGGAAAACATTAATTCATTATGTATTTAGAAGAAACGCCAAATACTGAAGTTAAAGAGAAGTGACAAATAACTTTAAAATGTTGTTAATAAACCAACTTTCATGTTATGAAACAGTTACGTCGTTAAATTCTTTAAAACCGGACGAGTTGGGCGTGCGGTTAGAGGGCGCGCAGCTGTGAGCTTGCATCCGGGAGATAGTGGGTTCAAACCCCACTGTCGGCAGCCCTGAAGATGATTTTCCGTGGTTTCCCATTTTCGTCCCAGGCAAATGCTGGGTCTGTGCCTTAATTAAAGCTACGGCCGCTACCTTCTCACTCCTAGGCCTTTCCTATCCCATCGTCCCTCGTCACCATAAGACCTAACTCTGTCCGTATGGCGTAAAACAAATAGTAAAATATCGTTAAAATACAAGTCCACAATATAAAACAAACATCTTTGAAATCATTCAATAAGGTATCTGTCAACCTGGGTCAGCACTGAATGGAGATCAGTAGTGACTGATACAATCCTAAAGCGTATTCAGTAGCGTTAATGGTTTCTGGAGCAAGAACAGTTTATAGAGACCTGAAACCAAGGAGAGATAACGTACGTAAATTGTTATTTGAACTACATATCTCTCCAAAATATATAAAATATGCATAGGTGTGTACATTTTCATTGGTCTGGTTGACAGCATTGTTTTCTGTGTAACTATTATCATTGCAACTGCTGTCCAACACTCATCCGTCAAATTCAGAATTTTTTCTTGCAACACTTCTTCTATTTGTTGAAATAAGAGGTGATGGTTGGGATGATGAGTTAAATAAGCCCCACAATCACCGCTACTAACCTTCTCACCAGATTAGGCATCAAGCTATGGGTAAGGAAACAGTAGATAACTTCATTGATTAGCTTCTTTACTGATACTTTCTCTCTTATTCTATTGATGTTGAATCTAGTACCTGTTCTACAGGAGGATGAGGAATCATAAGTTGGATGATTTGATCTCAGCCCACTTTCTCTATCGGCGACTGTCCTGAGAGTGAAAATATATAACATGAAGTCTGATAAAATATTAAATACAAAGAACTTACAATACCATATGGTCATTGTTCTTTTGAGTGACTGTACGTATTACGCCTTACACATTATTGTATTACGTGGTGATTGGTGGTGGTTATTGTTTTAAGATGAAGGGAAAAATGGAAGGTGGTCCGACACTTCGAAAAATGAAGGTATCCGCCAAAGAAAGACAAAGTCCACGAAAGGCATGAAAATGAAAGACTCTCATGGGTTCGCAAACCTAATACTTTCGGGGTCGAGAAAGAACAAGGGTTGACCAAGGGAGATCAGATAGGGACAGAACGTATACTCATCATTATCACCTTCCAACTCCAGTTTCCCGGGTGTGATGTTCACGCTCTCCATTTCTTTCTGTCAGAGTAGAGTTTCAGTTCATCTGCATCTTTTCATTTCTCATTTTGGCCTTCCTACTGGTCCTTTTTTCTCTCATTTCTCTGTCACACACATTGTCCGTCTAATTTACTGTCATGGAAACCCGAAGGATTATACCCAGACGAGGTGATGGAAATTGCTTATTTAGAGCAGTTACGTACTGTCTGTGTCAACACGTAGAACGCCATCGTGAGCTGCGTTTGCACACTGTTGCAAAAATTGTTGCTGACTGGGATAATTATAAGGATTTTGTTAATGGCGATCAGTCTTGTGACCTTCCCCTCAAAAACCAACGTGAGTATTAACGTTTCATGTCCCTGGACGGTGAATACGCTGGTTATTATTATTATTATTATTATTATTATTATTATTATTATTATTATTATTATTATTATTATTATTATTATATACACAACTCATCACACTACTAACCATCATACGAGCACGCAAAAGTGAATACATCCCTCCACATTGAGTTAGAAAATATGTCGAAGTAGTTCAGTAATATGTTAGTAATAATTATTTTCTATATATAATTTTTTAAATTAAAAACAGCTTTGTCCAGTCCGTTCGGCATATATACAGGACTGTAGTTCTCTGCAGAATTTCCCGCCGGTGAATCATCAGGCATTGATAGGCTTCGAATTTCATTCAACTTTGAGTAACCTAAAATTAAATCACTAAATGATCACTGCAGTAATTGCTGGCAAAGAATTGCCCTAACCCGCAGTACACTCTGTACTTAGCGTGTTGCACAGACTTAAGGAGTAACATCTTTACGGAAAGTTAACGGTGAAGCTAAACGATTAAAAATGACAGGCGTCTATAGGCAAACCTGTAAATTCAACCACACTTTCAAACTAGGACTCGTAGTCTACTCGGAGCTCTTCCATCACTACGTGATTCACTCTCAATACTGCTTAATTTCACTCGTATTTTCATTTTAACCGCTAACCGACTACTTTCTCTCGAGGCTGTTTTGCCTTGTCTAGCGAGTGAATCTTAGCCTGCCTCTGTACGTTTTCACTGCCTCCAGACGGATGTCTGGTGGTCCACGCTGCGACATATCCCAGAGGCAAAATTGCTAGATAGATGAAACTTGGATAGCCCACATATGGACATTGTATCCTCCTAGCTCCCAATTCTCCCTCAAACAGAACTTTTTCCTCCCGTTAATTTCAACCACTCCCCTGTACAATCGAATTTCAGAATGGTTCCTCTGCGTAGTATCTACGTTACGTAGGTGCTATACTCAGGGGCATACAGTCAAAGTTCCTTTAGTTTCAAGTATAAATCAACAGCCTTACGTACGCCACAATAAATTCCAGCCTCGAATTTACTGATCGCAATTAGCTCGTATTTATAATCATCATCATCATCATCATCATCATCATCATCATCATCATTTCTCCCTATCAATATGCAGCTAGCTTGGGGCAAACGTGGTACCTGTACAATTTTCTTTATCTTTACGACATCACTTTTAAAAATTCCATCCCTTCTGCCTGTATTTGAGTCTTATTGTTCTTTCGCAGTAACTAGGTCCCCGCTATCATGATTACGTAAAGTCGCTCAAAAGAAATAATGAGCTCATGGTATTTTATAAGTTCCTCGCAGATGCACTTCGCAGAAACAATTGAACCAAGGTGTACATGTTAGCGTAGCCTAATGTTTGGACGGTAGCATGAAGTTACTACGAGTAGCGACTTGAAGCTTTGATTTTACGAACTTACTGAGTTACCGTTGTTATATAGAAATCTATTCATTTTTTCTTACAATTGGCTTTACGTCGCACCGACATAGATAGGACTTATGTCGGCGATGGGATAGGAGTGGGATGGAAACGACCGTGGCCCCATCATTTGCCTGGTGTGGTGATTGGAAACCACAGAAAACCATCCTCAGGGCTCTCGACAGTGGGGTTCAAGCCCACTATCTCCCGAATGCAAGCTGATAGCTACGTGACCCAAACCGCACAGCCACTCTCTCGGTGCCATGAGACTGAAGAAACTGACTGAAAATAAAGAAATTGCTATATTTGGTTTTCTTGTTTATGTTTCTCTAACATTTACTTTATTTCATTGTCTTAGATCTCCTGGTGTCAAAGTTTGTTATTCTGCTCTTGAAAGGTTGCAACTTGATCAGCAGTAATAGTAACAATAGTAAACATTCAAGAACGCCTGTAAAATGACTTATAGTTAAATAGTTCAATACTGAACGGAGATAACTTCAAGCAATAATGTAAGGGAGTATTTATTTTATTCCATGTTTAAATTCAAACTTAATCTTCCACTTATAGCCGGCCTGATTAGGTCAGACGGTAGAGCGCTGGCCTTCTCAGCCTAGTTTGGCAGGTTCGATCCTGGCTCACAATCATCCCGGTGATATTTGAAGGTGCTCAGATATATCAGTCTAGTGCCGTAGATTTACTGGCATGTAAAAGAACTCCTGCGGGATAAATTCCGGCACCTCGGTGTCTCCAAAAACTATAAACATAGTCAGCGGGACGTAAAACAAACAACATTATTATTTTTATTATCTTCCACTTCAACCACATATGGTAGTTGGTACTGCACAAATTTCCAGCTCTACCCTACCATCTACCGTCAAGGCCACGGAATAGTCCGATGCATCCAGTTTCCAATAGCAATTTCCCATTTCTAATGTTGGCAGAATCACCTTAACGTAAAATTAGCCGCAGCAGCCCCTTGATAGGCCAGTCTCTTATTCGTTTGAAGTAATTCCGACACTAAAACACTAACCTATGAGCAAAGGTCAGCTCTCGGTAAGAAGTGAAAGGGGAGGAGTCATGAAAATATAAACCTGAGTGGTTAAAGTGCACTGCCTTGTAAAGCGTGTCACCACCAGGCTTGTGGAACAGAAGTCCTACTCCGAAGACATGTAAACAGGTATCACCTACAATAGCTCAGTGACACACACACACACACACACACACACACACACACACACACACAAGCAGGCGGCGGAATAGGGTTGACCATAACAGTGGTGAGTGCTATAGTCGTATTAGTTATATACACTTTCTTTATGTCAGACTATATAATTATACATATTACTCGCGCAACTTTTAGTGATACATGGGCGCCCTAGTGCTGAATCGGTAGACCTCGGTTATCTTCGAGATTCGTATTGGCAACCTTTGAAACACAAAAACTGTGAATCGTTTATACATCGCTGTGAGACATCTCGCGTACACTTTACGTACTAGTACTGTTGTTGTTTACACAGCAAAGCCAAACTATGGAATTCATGCTAGGAACAAGATTCGCATCGAGAAATGTTATGTAATGTGTGTGTGATACAGTTGTTGGCTTAAGACAGGGATGGCGAACCTTTTCCAACTAGTGTGCCATTTTAAGACTGGTTTCTTATTATCAACTGTTTACTGTGCCACTTGTTATTTTCCTTAAAGAAATGGTTACAACCTATTACGCCCCCCCCCCCCCTCCAACCGCGACTTCCTTTCCAAATTCCCAATTATGTTTCATAATGGTATTTATTCATTTCTTTATTTACTGATTTATTTATTTTATATATGTGTATGTTGGGTATTCAGCTCGAAGGCTGGTTTGATCCTCCACAGCTCCACCAAAAAGCTATCATAGACAACCTAGGCGTCACTGAAGAGGTTTACTAGGGAAATGAGTGAGGTAGTTTCCCGTTGCTTTCCTCACCGCGCCAGAAGTTGCTCTTGCATACCAGTCTGCCAAGTCCACTGAAATGCATGAACCAACTGACTCTATTTTCACACCATTAAAACAGGGACCGGCTGCATATTTTATATATATATATATATATATATATATATATATATATATATATATATATATATCTTGTAAATACAATTGATTATTGCATATTCCGTGGTCGTATTTTGCAAATAATGCAAAATATAAATGTTTAAATATGTAATTTTTGAGAATACCTAATATAATTTGTAAAAAAAATTAATAAGCTCTCATTGTAACACACTTCGCCATTAAATATGATTACCGGGCGAGTTGGCTGCGCGGTTAGGGGCGCCCAGCTGTCCGCTTGCATCCGGGAGATAGTGGGTTCGATTCCCACTGTCGGCAGCCCTGATGATGGTTTTCCGTTGTTTCCCATTTTCACACCAGGCTGTACCTTAATTAAGGCCACGGCCGATTCCTTCCCATTCCTAGGCCTTTCTTATCCCATCGTCGCCATAAGAACTATCTGTGTCGTGCTACGTAAAACAAATTTTAAACGAAGTGTTAGACAAAAAAAAAATACTAATATTGCCAATGGACTTCACTTCCTCCATTAGCTTCATTGTCTTTCCATGTTGTCGTAGTTCGTATGCTCAACAATTTAACTTATTTTCCCTCATCAAATCTCCACAAGGAAATCGGAAAAAACAGCTATCCTCGCTTGTAAAATCACATCCGTGCTTTCAACAAAACATACTGCATACATATGGGAGTTATCGAAATCGGCTTTCAATTGCTGAGAATCTTCTTCACTCATTCTTATTATTCTATCCTTGACAGCAGTTCAGGTAGCTGGCATTCATTTAATTCTGGTAAATTTTTGTTGTTTGTTAGGGAAATTTTCAAATGATGTGTCGGACGTCAATATAAAGTTTCTTTTAGGAACTCACCGTCAGAAAGCGGTTTCCCATGCATGCTGTACTATGCAGTGAGACAGTTGGAAACAACCGCACTGATATTATTCCTAGGGTGGAAATATGATACAAAAGAACTAGTTCGTTTTGTGTAATGTTCAATATTTTGTGAAAGGAACTCTCTTCTTTCTTCATTTGGCATGGAACAAACATTTAAAATTATAGTCTCGAAATGGCGCTTTTCCTTAAAAGTGGGGGATAAAATGGTTTTCGAACACAGGCAATACATCATTCTATCAGTGCGAATTACCCTGTTCACTGTTCTTGAAACTCCGGTCACTACCGCCATTAAGTTTCTGTTCTTTTCGGCACCGAAAGCGTTTGAAAGGTCCATATACAAAACCACCAGAAAATGATACTTATCTCACTTGACTTTCGGTCATATCATATTGCACGTCCGAATATAACAAGTATTTAGATTTTCGATATTTATTTCTTGCACGTAAAACAATATACTCGTAAGGTATGTACTGTCCGTAGTACAAGACGTATATAAAAACATTGGTATGTTCATGTTGTGTGCCACTTAAATCGTGTTCGCGTGTCACCTAATGACACGCGTGGCATAGGTTCGCCATCCCTGGCTTAAGATAATAAAGGTTTAGAAAATTCGCATCGTTCGATCGTATTATCGATTCAATGCAGAATTTATTTCCATTCACTTGGCAGTATTAACGGAACCGGGAGAACTCTCTTCATACTCCTCAGCTCTGTGGATCCGTGGTAGAGTGTCGGCCTCCGGATCCCAAGATAGCGGGTTCAAACCCGGCAGAAGTGGTCGGATTTTTGAAGGGCGGAAAAAAATCCATTCGACACTCCATGTCGTACGATGACGGCATGTAAAAGATCTCTGGTGATACATTTGGTATTTACCCGACAAAATTAATTAAATCTCAGCCATAGACGCCCAAGAGAGATCCGGTTTACTCTAGGTCCGCTAGATGGCAGAGTAAACCGGAACGTCGAAATTGACGAGCAGACAGCCAGATGGCGTCAAATCGAAATGTCTGCAAACGGTAGCTGAGGCCATACGATTATTATTATATTATTAGCTCCGTAACACCAAATATCACTAAAAGTTGCGCGAGTAATACATACACACATACATACATACATACATACATACATCTTCTTTAAAGACTGTTTTGCCTTTCAGGGTTCAGTTTGCAAGCCTCTGTGAATTGACTAAACACTGCCACAATCATCTATTTGTAACTAGTTATTTGGCTTCATCTATATATATATATATATATATATATATATATAATAACTTGTACTGACCGACCGACCGACCGACCGACCGACCGACTGACTGATCGCCGAGCCAAAACTACTGGACATAAAGAAATTAAATTTTGGGGATACATTCATATTACCATGTAGGTGCTCGCTAAGAGAGAATTTTTGGATATACCGTCGCTAAGGGGGTGAAAAGGGGGGTGACATTTGAAAATGAGTGTATCTATATCTCAAAACTTTAAAATTTTACAGTCGTAAAAATTGGTATTTATAATCTTCTTTAAAAATAAGGTAACACGTATTTTTGGTTTTCGGAAAATCTCAATAGGAGGGGTGAAAAAGGGTGAAAAGGTGTTGAATGCCTGTAATGAGGATACTGAGATCTCAGAAACTGAAGATATTACAGACCTGAAAATTAGTATTTGGGATCTCCTATAAAAATAAAGAAACACACGTATTTTTTGTTTTTGGAAAATCCAATCAGTGGGAGGGTGAAAAGGGAGGGGTGAGTTTTTAAAATAAGTGTATCTATATCTCAAAACTTTGAAAGTTTACAGATGTAAAAATTGGTATTTTTAATCTACTTTAAAAATAAAGAAACACGTGTTTTTTAGTTTTCCGAAAATCCCAATAGGAAGGGTGAAGAAGGGTGAAAAAAGGGGTTGAATGCCTGTAATGAGGATACTTATATCTCAGAAGCTGAAGATATTACAGACATGAAAATAGGTATTTGGGATCTCCTTTAAAATAAAAAATACGAATTTTTTGTTTTTGGAAAACCCAATTAATGGGGGGTGATAAGGGGAGGTGAATTTTAAAATTAGTATGTATATATATCTCAAAACTTTTAAAGTGTACAGATGTAAAAATTGGTGCTTAGAATCCCCTTTAAAAATAAAGGAATGTATATTTTTTGTTTTGCGAAAATCCCAATAGGAGGGGTGAAAAAGGGTGAATAAGGGGTTGAATACCTTAAATGAGGATACTTATATCTCAGAAATAGAAGATATTACAGATCTGAAAATTCGTATTTGGGATCTCCTTTGAAAATAAAGAAATACGTATTTCTTTTTTTTTTTTTTTTTTTTTTGGAAAATCCAATGAAAACACGAGTGGCAAATTGGGGTGAATTTTTAGAAAGACTATATCTACAGTATATCTCAGAAACGTAAAATGTTACAGACGTAAAAATTTGTATTTGAATCTCCTGTAAAAGTAAAGAAACATAAATGATTTGTTTTCGGAAACTTCATTTAAGGAGAACTAAAAGGGGGCGAAATTTTAAAATGAGTATTTCTACAGTATATATCAAAAACTTGTTACCGAACATGTTACCGAAGTGAAAAATTGTATTTTTTATCTGTATTCAAAATATATATTTTGTTTTCTGCAAAACCACTCGGGTGACTGAAGATGGGCTTGAATTCTTTTAATCTGGATACTGATTTCTCAAAAGGTGAAGATGTTAGAGACGTAAAATTTGATATTTGGAATTTCCTTTAAAAATAAAGGAATACGTATTTTTTGCTTTCGGAAATCCACCTAAAGGGCGGTGGGAAATTGAAAATGTATTTGAATTATTTGTATGAGGTTACTATTATCTCAAAAACGAAAGATTTTGCAGACGTGAAATTTGGTATTCTGAATAATGTTCTGGTGAATGGATTGAAAAATTCATTGATTTAATTGTATGATGATACTTACATCTAATAAAAACTAAAGTCGTTACAGACGTTAAAATTGGTATTTTGATCTCCTTTAAAAACAAAAAAGAATCGTTTTGGGGGGAAATCATCTTGGGAGCAGGGGTGAAAAGGAGTTGAATTCCTTTTATGAGGACACATATCTCAAAAACTGAAGATGTTAGAGTCGTGATAATTGGTATTTAGAAGATCCTTTACCATTAAAGAAACAAGTACTTTTAACGGGAAATTCACTTAAAGTGGGGGGGGGGTTGAAAGGAAGTGAGAAAAGTGAATTCTTTTTATGGGGATACTTAACCTCAGAGTTGAAGGTAACAGACGTGAACAATGTTATTTGGAATCTCCTTTAAACATAAGGAAACACGCCTTTACTTTTTTTTGGGGGGGGGGGTAAATCATTTTAACGGCGGCGGGATGAAAAAGGAGTTGAGACCAATTTATCTAATGTTCATAATGTTCTCATTCTGATCATAAACGGATCAGTTTCAATCTTTCCTGGGTTCGTTCTCAAGAACCATCTTTTTCCTTTGGAGATCGTAAAGTTAGATTACAGTAAATTCTCCTGGCATATAAGTAAAAATATAAACGCATTTGAAATAAACGATAGGAATGACATTGACCGTGCAATTCTTCATCTCTATAAGAAGGTCAATAATGCACGGAAGTATATCATTCGTGTCGCTAGAAATCTCGCGCACTTGCCTACGCGCGACGATGGTGCCTGTCATATTGTCAGCAATGACAACTGCAGCAGGTGTAATTTACCGCCAAGTAGCGGTCTTGCATCTTGCTGTGGGTTCCAGACCATCAATAATAATAATAATAATAATAATAATAATAATAATAATAATAATAATAATAATAATAATAATAATAATAATAATAATAATAATTTTAAAAAAATGTTCTGGACTGACGTCAAAATGTGCGGACCGCGCTGGAAATGGGTCCTGGCCGGGTAATGACTACGATTGCAGGTCGGCCATGGGTTCAGTACCGCCAAGGCACCCAAGACGACACCACGCCGGATTTCCTGAAGGATTTGATCCATTTTAAAAATGCTTATAGGAAAAATATGGCAAAGGTTTAGGGACCCAACTGACCAGGTGGAGTACCTGGACCTAGCCCGGGAAGTACGAAATCGATTGCTGGAGAGAAAGATTGAAAAATTTGAGGAACTTTGCCATAATCTCTTAGAAAAAGAGTCAGATCACGAATTTGGGCGGATTCTCTCAGAAAACGTGTTAGATCGCGAATTTCGGCGGATGATATATAAAACGTTAAGAATTCAATTACAAATTTCTTATAATACCGTAGCGAAGTACGGGTATCTTGCTAGTTTAATTATATACCTCTTATTTTTAAATCATTTGGAACTAAGTCTATCCATCGTCATCTTGCTCTCCCTCTACTTCTCTCACTCTCCATCAGCGAGTCCATTATTCTAGGTAATGTAGAATAATTTGATTTAATGCCGTGGCCCCCAATGTAGCTCCGATATAAGTCACATTGAACATTTTTTTGGTTCGACTTGGAGAAGCGGGTCACTGCTACATCACCGCTCAGCAGTGTACGCCAGCTGGAAGACCTGCTGGTGCGCTTGTGGTTCCAGAGACCCCAGGTACGAGGTAACTTTCGCCACCTCGCTGAATCGATGCCTCGCCGAGTGGCCACGGTTCTGCGGACAAATGTTTTCATTTTTTGTCCTACGTGGTATTAGGTAGGTGGTCATAAAGTAATGGATTTTTGCTATATATATATATATTCCTAGTGGAAGGAATTTCTTTGACCAGGCTAAAAAAAGGAATTTTGTGTGTAATTTTTAAGTGGGTTTTATAGGAGTATTAGCAATAAAAGTGACAATCAGAGCAATCATATTACTTATAGTTGTATACATACTATTGCCTCCCCTGCGAACCATGCGACCTTGCCGCGGTGGGGAGGCTTGCGTGTCCCAATGAAGCAGATAGCCGAGCCGCAGGTGCAACCATATCGGATGGGTATCTGTTGAGAGACCAGACTAAGGAATGGTTCATCGAAAGGGATGTAGCAGCCTTTCGGAAGTTGCAAGGGCGACAGTCTGGATGACTGACTGATATAGCCTTGTAATAATACTCATCATGGCTTAGCTGTGAGGATACAGCTACACGGCTGAAAGCAACGGGAAACTACATCCATAACTAACTCCCGAGGACATGCAGCTCTCTCTGTATGAATGATGTACGATACTGATTATGGCTTCCTCCCGGATAAAATATTCCGGAGGTAAACTAGTCCCCCATTCGGATCTCCGGGTGGGGACTACACGAGAGGAGGGCGATCATCAGGAAGATGGGTACTGACATTCTGCGAGTCGGAGCGTGGAATGTTACACGTTTGAATCGTTGTGGTAGATTAGAGAATCTGAAAAAGGAGATGGATAGACTAAAGTTAGACATAGTTGGTATAAGTGAAGTACGTTGGCAGGAAGAACATGATTTTTGGTCAGGCGACTACCGAATTATCAACACACAATCAAACAGAGGAAATGGAGGAGTTGGTTTAATAATGAATAAGAAAATAGGGTAGCGGGTAAACTACTACGACTAGCATAGTGAAAGAATTATTGTCGTCAAGATAGACACCAAGCCAATGGCCACCACAATAGTGCGGGCCTCTGTGCCTACTAGCTCAGCGGATGATGGGGAAATCAAAAGAACATATGAAGAGATAGAAGATTTAATACAATGTGTAAAAGGTGACGAGAATCTAATTGTGATGGGAGACTGGAATGTAGTGGTAGGCCAAGGAAGAGAAGGTAATACAGTAGGTGAATTCGGATTGGGACAAAGGAACGAAAGAGGAAGTCGGCTGGTTGAATTCTGCACTGATCATAATTTAGTCCTTGCCAGTACTTGGTTCAAACACCACAAACGACGGCTGTATACGTGGACGAGACCTGGAGAGACTGGAAGGTATCAAATAGACTTCATTATTATTAGGCAGAGATTCAGAAACCAGGTGTTGGATTTCAAAACTTTCCCAGCAGCAGATGTGGACTCTGACTACAACTTGTTGGTCATGAAATGCCATCTGAAGCTGAAGAAACAGAAGATAGGAAAGAATGCAAAAAGATGGAATCTAGACAAGTTGAAAGAAAAGAACGTGAGGGATTATTTCAAGGAACATGTTGCAAAAGGACTAAATGAAAAGGCTGAAGGAAACACAATAGAGGAAGTGTGGATAGTCATGAAAAATGAAGTCGGCAGGACTGCTGAAGAAATGCTAGGAAGGAAGAAAAAATCAACTATGTGTCAGTGGATAACTCAGGAGATACTAGACCTGATTGATGAACGACGAATACAAGAATGCTAGAAATGAAGAGGGCAGAAAGGAATACAGGCGATTAAAGAATCAAGTGGATATAAAGTGCAAGGTAGCTATGGAAAGCTGGCTGAAGAAGTGCAAGGATGTCGAAGGTTGTATGGTCCTAGGAAAGATAAAGTTGCATACAGGAAAATCAAGGAAACCTTTGGAGAAAGGAAATCTAGGTGTATGAATATTAAGAGCTCAGATGGAAAGCCACCTTTAGGGAAAGAAGACAAAGCAGAAAGATAGCAGGAACACATCCAACAGTTGTATCAAGTTTAAAATGTAGATAATTTGGTGCTGGAACAAGAAGAGGCTCTTGATGCTGATGAAATGGGAGTCCCAATTTTGAGGTCAGAGTTTGACAGAGCTGTGAGAGACCTAAGTAGGAACAAGGCACCTGCAATTGATGATATTCCCTCTGAATTACTGACTGCCTTAGGAGAAACCAGCATGGCAAGGTTATTCCATTTAGTGTGTAAGATGTATGAGACAGGAGAAGTCCCATTCGATTTTCGGCAGAATGTTGTTATACCTATTCCCAAGAAAGCCGGTGCTGATAAGTGTGAACACTACTACACGATTAGTTTAGTATCTCATGCCTGCAAAATTTAAACGCGCATTATTTAGAGAGGAATTGAAAGACAAGTTGAAACTGAGTTGGGAGATCAGTTTGGCTTCAGAAGAAATGCAGGACACGTGAAGCAATCCTGATTTTACGTCTGATCTTAGAGGATCGAATCAAGAAGGATAAGCCCACGTTCATGGCATTCATAGATATAGAAAAGGCATTCGATAATGTGTATTGGACCAAGCTATTTAAGATTCTGAAGGTGATTGGGATCAGATACCGAGAACGAAGAATTGTCTGCAATCTGTATAAAAATCAGTCTGCAGTGATAAGAATCGAGGGTTTGAAAATGAAGCAGCAATCTAGAAAGAAGTGAGGCAAGGCTGCAGTTTTCCCCCTCATTTTCATTGTTTACATAGAATAGGCAGTAAAGGAAATCAAAGAGGAATTTGGAAAAGGAATCACAGTCCAAGGAGAGGAAATCAGCACCTTGAGATTTGCCGATTATATTGGTATTTTATCTGAGACTGCAGAAGATCTCGAGAAGCTGCTGAATGGTATGGATGAATTCTTGGGTAAGGAGTACAAGATTAAAATAAATAAGTCCAAAACAAAAGTAATGGAGTGCAGTCGAACGAAGGCTGGTGATGCAGGAAATATTAAATTAGGAAATGAAGTCTTAAAGGAAGTAGATGAATATTGTTACTTGGGAAGTAAAGTAACTAATGATGACAGTAGTATGGAGGGCATAAAATGCAGATTAGCACAAGCAAGGAAGAGCTTTCTTAAGAAAAGAAATTTGCTCACTTCAAACATTGATATAGGAATTAGAAAGATGTTTTTGAAGACCTTAGTGTGGAGCGTGGCATTGTATAGAAGTGAAACATGGACGATAACAAGCTCAGAAAGAAAGAGAATAGAAGCTTTTGAAGTGTGGTGTTACAGAAGAATGCTGAAAGTGAGATGGCTAGATCGAATCACAAATGAAGAGATACTGAATCGAATTGGCCTGAGGAGATCGATTTGGCTAAATTTGACGAGAAGAAGAGACAGAATGATAGGAGACATCTTAAGACACCCAGGACTTGTTCAGTTGGTTTTTGAAGGAAGTGTAGGTGGTAAGAACGGTAGGAAACCAAGGTATGAATATGACAAGCAGATTAGAACAGATATATGATGCAGTAGTTACGTAGAAATAAAAAGGTGAGCACAGGATAACACTGCAGCATGGAGACCTGCATCAAACCAATCTATGGACTGATGACTCAAACAACATCACATACTAATATGAACTTTGGGCTGAATGATATCTGTAGCTAGCCGACGAACGTATTTTGAAAACACAGCTTGGCCCCTAAGACAAAATGAATGTTGGATCACTGGTCTGCTGGATCAATAAAGCGTAAATTTAATATCTTTCAGGTAGTTGAGCCCAAATTAGATTTCCAGCTGAGGGAACTTCTACATAACATTTTCAGTCCTTTACAAAAATTGTAGTCGGCATTAATGAACGGAAAATATCTAGGAAGGCTCGGAAGTCCAACTGTTTGTCCTAGAACTGTTCTGAAACTCGAGTAGTTATAAAACAAATCACGCTATCATATATCGATCAGTAGCGTAGCTCAGTTGGTTAGACGCCCATCTCCTATTCTGACAGTTGTGAGATCGAATGCCCGCACTGTCGGTTGGTATTTAAGAGTGCTTAAATATGGCAGGCTCATGTCATTCTATCTCACAACATAATGAGTTAACCCTACCACTGTAAGAACGTCTTCTCTTGCACCCTGTTACCCTGCCGGGGAATACGCAAGTCCAGTGTGGTCTCGATGTAGTCATGCCAAATTAGTAGATGTTGCTCTAAGGGGACTTTGTAGCCTAAATGGGTCGAATTTGGGATATTTATTTTATCGTTTAGTTTAATTACGTATACTTTTCTGAATAAATCTTAGTTTGTTTCATGAAGATCGGACTGTTAGTTTTTGAAATATAAATGAGTTTGTGCCATAGTGCACAATGGATGTCCCGCCCATTTTATATATGCCGAAACTAAAAGACATAGATCTCTGTAAAGCAGTGTCACAGAAGCATATTTCTCACAAAGGTAATATTTAAACACGTGTATTGGCAGTACTGTATGTGCAGTTGCCTTGTTTATTCTCTGGATACAGAGTTTGGACGAGAATACATGTCAGTTCTCAGCTTGTTCGTAATTTGTGTGCATGTGTTGAATTGTGTTACAAATATAGATCTTACAATGCCTAGGATAAAGAAGTTCTCCCCCAAAGCTAAATTTAGTGGTAATCAGTACACCTCTAACATAAGAAACATCCAGTGAAAAAATGAACCTAGCCTCCAAGACAAACCAAGTGCTTCCAAGAAAAGTTGAACTAACATATACATGGTGCAGGTTCCGATAAAATTAAAGAGAAGGAAGCACCTATGACCACAAACATCCTTTACCTGGTCAAGGAATTGAGGCAAAAAAGCCTATTTACGTGGAACTACGCAAGCCGGATCTCCTAAAATAATGCTTGCATGGTACCACACAGAATCCAAATGCATGTTTCAATTCTGTAATATGGACAAGGTTACCAAAAACTGTGTATGTGGGATTGGAAACAATGAAATTTGATGTGTATGATGCAGCTTTGTGATTCAATGAAGGAGTATCTGGCAAGAAGAAAGTGTTAAAGCTGTTAGGTATTGAACCAGGTGTCAACACACAATCAATCCGCAATGATATAGACCACTAGCGAGTGATCAAGGCTGCAAAAAGAACAAACGTTGCTTGGCAAGATGACAGAAAGTATCAGAGGAACACTAAAAGGCAGAGTGAAGAAGCCAATGATGCAGATGATCCAGAATATGGGGCATGATTGTTCTAATTATGAAGACAATACAGTATTTTCATTGGTAAATATTTAAATTTAAATTACAAGAAAGTGATTTTTTCTGTTTTAGGTACATATTTCTTGAAAAGTAAGAGAGCTATAACAATGAAACTTACTGAACTTACTTTCCATACCCTAATAATGAATGTGATACGAACTTAGGTCAATATGTTTTGTAGAAGTTTAAATACTTGTGTGAAAAGCATTGAAAATTTTGAATTTTTGAAAAGAAATGCATCAGCTAATTATTTATTTTATTTATCAGACCTCATTAGTGCAAATGTACTATATATGCATGGCATTGTTTAGCATGAGCTACCCTACATCCATGAATTTTTTAAAGGCAATGTCGTGGTTATATTGTCTACAGGGTGTACCTAAATATGTTCACTTTTAGCATTGAATTAAATGGGACATTCGTTACCTACAAGGTCCCCTTTAAACGATAGTTGTCGAATCATCACCGGGTGCTTAAAGCCCACTCCGCTTAACAAGCTGGTATTGCACCTCCTGATATCCGTAGAGAGGTAGCGGCAAAACGTGAGATGTACAAGGTGCAAACTTCTCATGCACATAATTTACATGGATATCAACTAGAAACTCCACGACTATAATCAAGGAACAGCTTCCTCAGAACAACAGAGGTTCTTATCGGGAGACGACAGCATTCCCGAACCGATCTCTGGCGTGCAAGGTTTAACAGCGCTGAGGGATGTCTCACGCCCTGTGAAAAACTTCCGTTGGATACACAGAGAAATGGACCGCATGGAGATCGCTCAATAGATTATGTTCAGGTGTTACTAAATGCTGGAATGACTTGGTGAAGTAGGGTTTCCGTACGGAGTCGCCGCTATGTGAGCGTGGCGAGGTGCAGACACCCTCCCACCTGCTCCAGTGTAGTCAGTGTCCGGCATCATGTACTCTGGAGGACCTGATTAGTGCTACACCAGATGCAATCGATGTAGATAACTTCTGGGCGGAAAAAGTGTAAACGAACTATCAATTCAATAGAATATTGTATCATGTACATATTCATCATCATCATAGGTTGTTCTGCCATCCGTCAAGTCAAATCATGGCTGTGATCTCCATATCTCTCGATCTTGTGCCCTTTTCTTCACTTCTGCATAATCTCCCTTTCTTTTCATATTATCCATTATTATTACCAATTAACTTCAATAATTGTAAGTGCTTCTGATAATAATAATAATAATAATAATAATAATAATAATAATAATAATAATAATAATAATAATAATAATAATAATAATAATAATAATAATAATAATGTCATTCGATTTACTGTCACGCTAAATAACTCCTTCCCAGGGGAGAATTACAGCAATGCTGTGTGTTCTAAAATCGATAGCACCCGAAGTGTCATTAAATATTAGCATAATGTTAACTCGCCTCTTCGATGCATTTTTCCACGTTATATCCTATCGAGTCGATATACCATGAGAGAGAGATTCCTCGCTTTTGACATACAAGATAGGAAACATACCTGGGTAAGGCTAGTGGTCCAGCCTCAGAATGGCTTATCGTGGAAACCTGTCATGAAAACCAGGTTGATGATCAGAATTGGCCTGATGTATCCCTAATGATATTGCCATTCAACATCCTGAAATTTGAAATTAAGGCCCCCTTTAGGGTAAATATTTACACCTCTCAATTTGTTTCCCTGTGTGTTGGACACTACAGTACAGAGCTGGTATCAACTTTAGATTAAAGAAATACGGAAGGTGTATCAATGCTGCACTAGTTTAAGGCCACCATTGTCTACTGTTCAGTGGAGTTGATTAAGATTCTACATCTTTCTATTCGCTCAGCGAGTGGAAGAAAACTGATGACTTTTTCATTTACATAGATGAAATAAGGATTCTGTTACTGAAAATGTAGTAAAATGGATGCCACGGTAAAATTATGTTCACGCCTTCATACTCCATTCATTCCCTAGGACGTCAGCAGTAAATGGTCGCAGAAAGATTCCGGGGTTGCGATAGGGCAAGCAGCCAATTTATCCATTGTGATTTGAATAAGTGGAAGAGAAAGAGTGCGAACATTTCACGTACAAGATAAGGACCAGTGGGACATTCATAAAAGGCGCCTTATCTTAGGAATTAAATTTCCTGTCATATCAGCAACCAGTTTGGACTGGAAAGACAACAATCCTTTGATGCATTATACGATTCGTTTATCCTGAGCACTGCAGAATAGGACAATTCCGACCAACAAATATCCTACTGAGAAAAAGAAAGAAAGAAAGAAAATGCTAGCGAGCAAGTTGGCCGCGTGGTTTAGGGTCGCGTAGCTGTGAAATTGCATTCGGGAGATGGTGCAGCCCTGAAGATGATTTTCCGAGGTTTCCAATTTTCCCCTCGATATGTTAGTACGACTATAAATACACTAGAAAAAAGGAATGAGCTACCATTTTCAGTTCTAGAGTTTACTCGATGAGACGTCGTGACGAAAAAATCTCACGGTTTCGAGTTGTTATTATTATTATTATTATTATTATTATTATTATTATTATTATTATTATTATTATTATTATTATTATTATTCGTCCTAATTTATTTCTAAGTCCAGCCTTCCTCTTGGGTAAAGGGCATTACTTTTCTTTCTTTCTTTCTTTCTTTCTTTCTTTCTTTCTTTCTTTCTCTCTTTCTTACATGAACAATTATTTTACCAAAGAATGTTACCACGACTTTATGAAGTTTCTAAACAATACTGCCATCGAATAATCACGGCCTGTCATGTTTTGAACACCGTACCCTTCAAAAATCTTTCTTACGTTCAGAAATAAGTGGCAGTGGTATTGCTGTATGCTGACAGAGCACTCTGATGAAGTAAAGATGAATTGCAAATTCGTATGCTCAGTGTTGCTATTTTATATTCCTCGTCTCAACATGAGACGTTTTAGTCTTAAAATATGGAGAGTTATTCGTGAATATGTGTGAGTTTTATTATTTATTTCCATTTTATCAGAAATATAGATTCTAAAGAACAACTTGCTGATATATGTAAACGAATTTTGCCGTTCAATTCAGAACTCATGCCTCAAAAATTAGCAAATTTATTTAATAATTTATATTGTCCGGCGCCTTAGCTGAATGGTCAGCGTGTCCTGATATCTATTCCCGGAGGGGTCGAAGATTTTAACTGCGTTTGGTTCATTCTTCTGATTCGGGCAGTTGGTATTTGTGTTTGCATCAACATGCTCCTCTTCATATACACACAACACAATACCAAGTATTACAGAAACGCGCAACAAGATAATACATCCCTCTACACGCATTATCAGGAAGGGCTTCCGGCCGTAAAACAGGGCTAAGACCACATGTTCAATGTAGCTCGCACCTGCGACCCCACCTCGGTGTGGGAAGGGGTGGGAGAAGAAGAATGAAGGAAGGTATTTTCCTTTCATATCTACACTTCAGTGCGTATGTTTAGCGCATATTCGGCGTTGCCAACCGTAGCAGAATTCTGCTATGCTCAGCAGAATTGGGGTATTGGATCAGAAGAGCAGGCTTTATGTGTCAGAATGCTAGAACGTAGCGGAATTTCATATCTAACAAGGGAACTCTCAATGACCTTACATCGAAACCTACATTGAACATTTTCTAAAATTATCTCGTTGTATAGGATATCCACTTACCACAAATTAGTTGGTAGTTTTAAGTGGAATGTTTCGAAGTCGGATCTGGAATACAGCAGTGATTTAGCAGCAGTTGGACATCCCTGAACAGTGTCAGTGGTTGGGTGCGTGCCTTACCGCAACGTGCATGCATGTGTTCCAGCAGTAACCAGGGTTGCTGAAACGTAATTCTAACATTCGATGCAATTATACTATCATGTTTCAGTTGCATTTCAGTCAGCAAGGTGAAAGGACGCAATAGTGCTGAGTGTGTGACAAGGTGAAAGGACGCAATAGTGCTGAGTGTGTGACAAGGTGAAAGGACGCAATAGTGCTGAGTGTGTGACAAGGTGAAAGGACGCAATAGTGCTGAGTGAGTGACAAGGTGAAAGGATGCAATTGTGCTCAGTGAGTGACAAGGTGAAAGGACGCAATAGTGCTAAGTGTGTGACAAGGTGAAAGGATGCAATTGTGCTGAGTGAGTGACAAGGTGAAAGGACGGAGTAGTGCTGAGTGAGTGACAAGGTGAAAGGACGCAATAGTGCTGAGCGGGTGACAAGGTGAAAGGACGCAATAGTGTTAAGTGAGTGACAAGTGTAGGAGGTGCGAAGGCGAGTGAAACATGGGAGTGTCAATAGAGCAATATCGGTGTGCTATAGGCAGGTGGCAATGCAGAATTAAAATATAAGCAATACAGACCGGAATCAATAACCATAACATCATGCAGATGACGTTAACATTAGTGGTAGTAGTGGTGCTGTTGGTGATCAGTGGTATTGAACTAAACCCAGGGTCTGGGCTGTATTGAGATGATATGGAGAAGCTCAAGGAGGTCCTGAAAGTGGAGAAGACTCGGGAAATGATAATGGAACAAAGTAGACAATCTAAGGAATTGAGCACCTCCTTAGAAGCTGATATCTAAGAGACCCTGTTACAGGAGAAGCTTGAGATGGTTGAAATTAAGAATACAGTCCTTGGATTCGAAGAAAGGATAAGAAACTAAAGGAACGGATTCGAGAGAAGGCAGAGGGGAGGAAAAATACAATAATCTGTGGATTGGTAGAGACAGATAAAAGAGAATCCAAATGAATTGTTGGATAGAGTACTTTCCTTAATCAGGGAGAAACATGAGGTTGAATTCTGTGACAGTGGAAATTATTATGTATTCTGATTAGGGAAATATATGGGAAGAAGACCGATCAAAGTATGCATGGTATCGAGCTTGAAGGCTAAAAAAACTTTGGAGGGTGCGAAGAAGCTGAAAGGGTCAAAAATATGGATCAAGAAAGAAATTGATGAAGAGGAAGTAAGAAATAAGAAAACGCGTTGCTTTCATAAAAGCGTGGTAATCAGAAATACAAGCTTACAGCATATCCGTGGAAACAGACCCGTGGTTGTGAGTGACATGTGGAGGAGATAGTGGTCGCTGAACCAGCTACGCGAGATGGAGCAACCGCCTGATGTGTCAGCTATGCGGAAGGTCAGGGATAAGGACAGCGAGTAAGGCCCAGCTGAGTCAGCAGAAGAAGAAACTGCAGCAGCAGCAGCAGCAGCAACAGGTGTAGCTGGTCAGTGCGGAAATGGAGGCCACGACGACCCAGTGACGAAAGTTAGTCATCACCAATCCAGACAAGCAGCACAGGAAGGAGTGGTTCCAAGGTGGGATACCAGCTCAGGAAGAAGAGAATAAAAGAACGTAAGCTAGCGTTAAACTTAAAGAACATTTGGCTAAAAAAAGGCCGACGAGTTACTGAGGAAAGCAGGGGTGTGGAAGAAAGAATCATGAGTTCTCCAAGTGGATCTATTATTTAGTTAGAAAAATCAAGATTTACCAGGAGTAGAATTGCGAGCTCAGCAGATATAGGCCTACTCACAAATAAATATCTAGAAATAATAAATACAGAGGGAATACTGAGTAAATTGGGAATTGATAAGGTCAGGTATTTAATGCGGGATTACACGGCTGATTGAAACGTGGATGGATGGTGGATATAAAATCTGTAGTAAAACGAAGCAAATAAGGAGCCTGAAAGGCGCTATCCCGGAGGGATATCTTTGTTTATAAGAGATCAAATATGTAACCAGATAGAGCTATGTGAAGCAGGAATGGATGAAATGATTTGGATAAAAATAACTAAAAGAAAGCAGGAGAAGAGAGAAATTTTCGGAGATTTTGGCTACAACCATCCACTGGGGTCCCCATTTCAGAAAAATCCTTCTTTGATGATCTTGTTGGAGAAATAAACGAAAACAAATTAAAGAATGAAGAAGCAGGAATAACTGTAATGGGCGATCTCAATGCAAGGGTGGGTGAAAAGAAATCAAAGTACTATAGATAAATAGATGAAATTTTAATAGAAGCAAATATAAAGTATGTAATAGGAATGGTGAGAACTTATTAGAAATGTGTGCAATAGAGGAATTATACATTCTGAATGGTTATGGGCGGGGGATACAACAGGACACTTAACATATAATTTTGAGTCAGGGGGAAGCGCTAACTTGTATCAAAGACATGCAGGTACAGAACTGGACAGCATCCTATCATTTCCCGGTTGTTATTCGATTAATGAGATATGAAGGAAAACCAAAAGAAAAGCACCACGTTAACTGTGTACAGAAACAACTAGTCAGATATAGATGGAGGGAGGAACATAGAGACGAATTTAGGAACTAATACAGGGGGGGAACTTTTGAAATTTTGAAGCTGGGTATTCAGAAGTGATAGAGAATAATGACATATAAAAATCAATAAAAATGGTCGAAATATCAATAACAATAGCAGGCAAAAAATGATTGTAAGAAAGAGTAGGGAAAATAAAGAAAACATGGCAGAATGTTGAGTGTAAGGAAAAGAAAATCGAAGTGGTAATGGCACTAAAAATATACAGAAATGAGGGATCGCAAGACTTAGGGATAGCTTTTTGCAAAATGAGTAAAGAGTACAAAGCTTTATTGAGTGAAAATAAAAAGAACTGGCAGGTCAAACAAAGACACCTCCGTACAGGCCATGAAGGCCCTTGGAGGAGTGGAAGATAAAGGCTTCCACCATTGTTAACCGCGGCACGCGGTGGGGTAGCGTGGTTAGCTCTACGCCCGTCCGCCTTTGCCCCCCAGGAATTAACCCGGTTCTCATTTTTGGTGTAGGTTGAGTGAACCTCAGGGCCACATGCACCTCCGGAAGTGGAAATCTCGTTCCTTAAATTTTACGACTTCCTGACGGGGATTCGAACCCACGTCCTTCCGGGCGAACCGAGCACGCCTTTATCGCCTCGGCCAGGCAGCCCCTGGCAGGTCAAACGGTAGAATTATGAAAGAGGCATTGTGAAGAAAACGAAACGACACTAGGAAAGTATGGAACAAAATAAGCGAAATCTGTAAAGAATATAAAGGTAATATACAAGCAAGCAAAAGCAATGGTTAATATATTTCAAAGGTTTGTTAGGAGATAAAGATACATGGAAAATGAGCGAAATCCGGACTGGTATGCTTAGATATGTGAAGTGCCCTCTGCCTGTATTAGACGACGCAATCTTCTTCTTTTACTACCGCTTTTTCCCACACCTGTGGGTTCGCGGGTGCGAACTGCGTCGCACGAGGGGATTTGGCCCTGTTTTACGGCCGGATGCCCTTCCTGACGCCAAGCCTATATGGAGGGATGTAATCACTATTGCGTGTTTCTGGAAGTGTGGTATGCTGTCTGAATATGATGAGGAGAGTGTTGGGACGGACACATACACCCATTTCCCGAGCCAGAAGAATTAATCAGAAGCGATTAAAATCCCCGACCCAGCTGGGAATCGAACCCGGGACCCTCTGAACCAAAGGCTAGTACGCTGACCATTCAGCCAACAAGTCGGACTATTAGACGACCCAATAACAACAGGTAAACTAGCAGACACTTTGGAAAATGTAAGAGGTGAAAAGCAAGTGCTATGAGAGGGATCACTTATGAATTTTGGAACGAGTTAGGTAAAAACAGCCAGATGCTGGAAATAATAACTAGAATATTCAACAACACCTTTGATGGTATAAAAATTCCAAGTTCTTGGCAGGAAGGAATTATATGTCCAATATACAAAAGGAAAGGGGAGAGATCTAATGCCAGCAACTATAGGATACACTTAGTAAGATTTATGCCGGGATTCTGGCAAAAAGAAGTATGAAATGGGCAGATTACTCTATACTCTCAACATACCATTCGTGATTTAGGAAAGGAATGAGAACCGCAGATAATATATTTATAATCAAAACAATAATAGACAAATATTTAAAGAGAAAAGGTGAGAGATTATATATTGCAGCGATAGATCTCCAAAGGGCTTTTGATTCATTGAGCACATGGGTTGTCGTTGCGAATCTCGCTAGAATAGGGTTATGAAATAGAATGATCAGGGCCATAGAAGAACAATACACAGAGGTAAAATGCACGATTAAAGAAGTAAAGGAAAACTTGGCAGTAGGAGAGAGAGATACACTCAAATATTGGACTTAAGAAGGGATGTAAATTATCACCAATATTGTTCATACGTTTCATTAATGATGTACTAGATAATCAAGGGAAGGATGATAGAACATGCCCTTGTATGAATAATAAAGTAATTCCTGGCCTAGATTTTGCGTTCATCCTCCTGCTCTCACTAACACCAGACGGTATGCAAAACAGACTGAACTCAACACAACTGCTGAATATTGCAGAAAATGGAATCTGAAAATAATATGAAGAAAATAAAAGTAATGATGTGTTAAAAAGGAAATAAATTAAAGTAAACTGAAAGAGGCTGGAGATGAGAGGGTATAGAACAAGAAGTTGTCAATAAAATAGAATATCTGGATTATAATGACATCGAATGGGGAGTGGTATGAACAAATAAAGCGCGTTAAAATGAAAGGGTTGGCCGCTTTATCCAGCACATGGTATTTAGAGAGGAATATGCCTAATACTGAATACAAGTTAGGTACATACAAATATTTTAAATGTGGTAATGATTTCAAGGCAGACATACGGGGCATTGAAGTAGAGAGAAAAAGTCCAACTCATTGGCTGAATGGTCAGCGTTAAAACATTCGGTCCAGAGAGTCCCGGTTTCGATTTCCGGCCGGGACGGGGATTTTAATCGCCTTTGATTAATTCTTCTGGCCTGGGGGCTGGGTGTTTGTGTTTGTACCAACACTTTTATCTCCATATTCAAACAACACACTACACTACCAACCACCACAGAAATACGCAATTATCATTATGTCCCTCCATTTAGGGTTGGCGTTAGCAAGGTCATCCGCTGTAAGACAGGTCCAAATCCCACAACCCCACAGGTGTGGGAAAAGTGGTAGAATGTAAGAAAAGAAGAGGAAGAGGAATAAGAAGAAGAAGTAGAGAGCAAAATATTTGATGTAATAAATAACACATTATGCAAAATAATTATGGGGCTTCCAGATTGCAGGGCCAATTGTACAGTTAAATAATAATGTTAATTATTTACGTCACACTAACTACTTTTTCGGTTTTCGGGGGCGAAGAGGTGCCGGAATTTAGTCCTGCAGGAGTTCATTTACGTGCCATTCAATCCACCGACACGGTGCTGACGTATTTGGGCACCTTCAGATACCACCGGGCTGAGCCAGGATCAAACCTGCTAAGTTGGGATCAGAAGACCAGCGCCTCAACCGTCTGAACCGCTCAGTCTGGCAATTGTGGAGTTAGAAGACTGTGTAAGTGTATAAGCATTCAAGCAGATATAGCCAGGAAAGTAATACAATATTGGTTAAGAAGGGGAGAGGGGAGGAAATACTGAATTTAGCATACAAACAACACATGGAACAGTAAAAGATGATTACTGGCTAGCGAAAATGAAAAGGATTCTCGATGGAATAGGAATGGGAAGCTACTAGGGCAAAGAGATTCAGTATAAACGTAAGGAATTCAGAAAGAAAGTAATGGTCAGAGTGAAGGATATTGAGAAACTGACGATTATGGCAGAATGTAGAACTAAAAGGACACTGCTGTAATTTTGTAAAATGTTACATAATATGGCAATAAGGATAGAAAGGCTTGCTAACAGAGAATTGAGAGGATTGGTGTGGTGGCTAATGGGAATTTATAAAAGTAAAGGTCAGAGAGAGAGAAATAACGATAAACCGTGTCTACTCTGTGGAGAAGAAATGGAAGAAGCGCATCTGTTAAAAGTTTTTAGGGTAACCGAAGCACTGAGAGTAACATACCTGGGAAATAAATAGACTACAAATAAAAAGAGAGCGAGAGAATTCTATACAATTGCTAAACTATTAAATAAAGAGTACACCGGGAAGAATAGCAAAATGTATTGTATTTTAAAAAGTATGTGAAAAAAGGAATTTTAAAAAATCAAAACAAGTACAAACGAGAATAATGAAGGATAAGGATACGATTGATAAGAGGCCTGCGTGTCCTAGAATAATGAATATATTTACTAGTAGGTAATGTAGTAATGTATAAATTGTTGTATTGTCTATTCATAATTCAGCCGTTAAGTACTGCAGGTTGTTAATGGTAGGATACTCCAAAAGACATGCAAAACAAAAGTAAGCATTCAGTGAGCTAAGGAAAGGGATGATGCATGTTGTCGTAGACAATATAACATTGTTAACGTCTAGGACAAAATACATTATATTTAGTGTAGAAATATTATAAATAAAGTTCTAGGGTGTACGTTGTCTGTAATGTCATGTATTTTGCCAAATTTTGATACATTTATCCGAAGATAAGGAAAGAGAAGATGCACGTTGTCCTAGACAATATAATATTGTTAACGTCTAGGACAAAATACATTATATTTAGTGTAGAAATCTTGTAAATATAATTCTAGGGTGTCCGTTGTCTGTAATGTCATTTATTTCGCCAAATTTTGATACATCTATCCGTTTCAGGTCAATTAAAGATCGTACCAGTATTTCTTAGCTTTCGTGCCTGTTTGTTTGTTTCTTTGTTTCTTTGTTTGTTTGTTTCACCATTACGGGTAAACGGCTGAATTTAGCTAGGTCAAACTTCACATTTAAATTCTACTAATTTAGGAGCAGGTTTCGATGTACAATCATTTAAAAATCACTGAACAGATTGGAGGTTTATAGGAAGACCAGAAGAGATTTTTCAATGTTCTTTTGCACTGTTGATTACGTCTCGACCAAACTTCACATTTAGAATCTACTCATCGAAGAGCAGGTTCCGATATGCATATCATTTAAAATTCACTGAATAAACTGGTGGTTTATAGGAAGACCAGAAGAGTTTGTTCCGATTATCTCTTACACTATTGATTATATGTCGACTAAACTTCATATTTACAGTCGACTGGTTCAGGAGCAGGTTTCAATATGCATATCATTTTAATATCACTAAATGGAATGGGGGTTTACAGAAAGACGACAGGAGTTGGTTTCAATTTTCCCTTACATTATTGACTATATCTCGGCCAAATTTGTATCTGTAGTCTGCTCATCGGGTATCAGGTTTCGATATGCATATAATCTAAAAATCACTGAACAGAATGGGAGTTTATAGGAAGGCCAGAAGAGTATTCTTTTCAATTTTCTCTTACACTATTCATTATATGTAAATTCATTCGACTATATGTGAAACGTCCCTTCATCTATATATATAAAATAAGAGTTTTGTCTGTACATTGCTCAGAATTTGAAAAGAATGGTATTTCTGTATCTGTCATGTGCACAGTAAGACGAAAATGCATTTTTTACTTTTCCGTAATTTCTGTCTGTCTGTCTGTCTGTCTGTCTGTCTGTCTGTCTGTCTGTCTGTCTGTCTGTCTGTCTGTACACGCATCAATAGAAAACGGCCGAAGAGAATTTAATGAAAATCGGTATGTAATGTCGGGTGATGAACCACTGCAATCTAGGCTACAAATTATTTTATTCACGTTGAGTGAAATTGTAGTTTAGGGGAAGGCCTGAAATGTAATTCTCAAATAAGTTATTTATGTTATTAGTGGTCGTATCGATAAATACTACATAACTAACATAACTTTAGTCATGTCGTAAGTTAGTAGTTATGTAAGAAGTTATTAAATTTCCGATCACTTATGTCTTATACATTGTTACCGTACCGCATATAATCAGAGATATTCATGAATTTGGATTTTTGTTACTAAGTCCATATCAGCGCCGAGTCGTGAGAAAATGGGTAAACAGAATTTAGTGAAAATCGGTACGTAAAGTCTGAGAATAAGGAACTACAGCCTACGATATAAATAATTTTGTGGGACACCCTAATGTCACAGAATCGAAAGAAAAGTAATGTGAAGGCCTGCAATATAGAAAGCTCAAACTTTATCAACAATAACATTACATTGACCATTGTTTGTTGTGATGTGCTTTTTGTTTTCTGTTTCCTCTCATCCCCGATAGATAGGATTACTGCAGCGTACCGAGGTTTTTTAATTTGCTTGACGTCGCACCGACACAGGTAGGTCTTATGGCGACGATGGGATAGGAAATGAGTAGTGGTGTGAAGAAATCGGCCTTGGCTTTAAGGTACAGCCTGGTGTGACTGGTGTGAAAATGGGAAACCACGAAATACCTTCTTCAGGGTTGCCGGCAGTGGGGTTCGAATCCACTATCTCCCGGATGCAAACTCACAGCTGCGCGCCCCTAACCACACGGCAACACGCCTGGTCGTACCGACTGTAACAGCCTGCCTGTATATTGGCGGGAAGTAGCTGGGGAGTAAGATAACTTTCTCTAGCATGCCATTCCTCTGGTTCATACATTTTCTGATATATCTGGTACGTAAAACACTGGTTCATCATAGTATTCGAGCTATTCAATCCCGACTCTGAGGCACTGATTGGAATGAGTAGTGTGCATATTTAACGGAATAATGACAGAGGAGTGTTCACGGCTGTCTGCGACCTGGTTATTCCAGCTCTGGAACTTTGGACTCTTAGATCGGCACCGTAGTACTGTTCGTTGAAAGTGAGAAAGTGTGCGGTTTTTCATTTGATCGAGTATTTTATATTATAACATTGCTTTCAATCGCTACATTCCTACTGACGTTTTCGTAATGACCTATGTAGAATTCAGTTAGGAAAACCACCAAGTCAGTCTTCCTGAGAATCCCGTAGCGAAGCACGGGTACATCAGCTAGTTTTAAATATATTTTATATATAATTTCTCTTACTCTACAAATAACGGGGAAAATTACTATTTTCTACGGGCTTCATGCTCTGCAATCAGTGACGGACACCCTTGCGGACGTACAGTTATTTGAAGGATCCATAACAGGAGAAAATCAGAGGATGCATCATATTTCTCTCGGCTTTAAAATTACCCCCACCTACTGTATCTGAACACTGAGGTAACATGAGGTATAACTTTTCCCTTTTCTGTCTGTCTGTCTGTCTGTCTGTCTGTCTGTCTGTCTGTCTGTCTGTCTGTTCTTATATTCCTAAAAGTGGGAAAGTGTGTATATAACAAACGTTTAAGAATATGTTATTTCCGTTCCTTTATGCCATGTACGTATTGATCGTACGACGGATAATAATACAGATGATTACGAAAAAAATTATTGTCCAAGTCGCGTGCGACATGTCGTGCATGTCACTTCAAGGTGGGCGGGAAAATCCTGAGAGCTATTTTAATGTTTTCCCTGGAACAGTACCCTTATTCTCCAGAAAAAGTAACGGTATCCTGGGGCCCAAACAACTACACACGCCGCCTCAGTCGCCAGACTTAAACTCCATCGAGAACCTCTGGAGTTTTCTCGAGAGGGCAATCCCGAAGAGACATTTCGAGTAAAACAAGCCTGATAACAGCACTAAAGGAATAATGGGATAAAATACCAACATGGTTAACCAAATCCCTCGTCAGATCAATTCCGAACCGTCTTGAGGCTGTAATAAAGGCCAAGGGCCACGCAGCAAAGTATTAAGTTTGTGATATTTGGACAATATCAGGACCCTGCCCTGCATTGAATCGTAGTTATACTGAAGTGTCCGAATACATTTTGTCGCCGCAAGAAGAGGCTCTTTCTTTCGTATTTGATTTACCAGGCATTTTTACTGCTCTGTTTGTATTCTTTTTTTGCAATACATGAATAAATGCAGATATCAGTGGACAGAAAACGCAATGCTTAAACCGCTATATCCCTACCTTCACGGATCTAAGGCGCCTCCTCGCGATAGCCGCGGTTGTCCGAATACTTTTCACACTAACTGTATTTGCATAGACATGAAGTTAGGGGTCTGCATGTACAATGTGTGTAAAATTTTGCATTGATTAATAGTGTGTATTTTTCACAGGTATGTTATAATATTATATGTTATAATTAGTGTTTCCGGCAGACTGCAAACATGTCACATTAACTGAGTCGACACAGAAAAATATGGCTTCCTTCTTAAAATATTATTCAGCCAATCAGGCAAATTACGAAGCCAAAAGACTCAAATCACTAAAAATTAACATAATCCAAATTGACAAATCAATATTGTATTTATTAAGAATTGTCTAGAACTGAAGCTCATTTCCAAATACATTCCCATAAAAACTAAACCCATATCAACATCGGAAAAAAATCAACATTCCAGTCGCAGTTATTATTTGGATAACGAAAAATACGAAAAATCAACAAAAAAATTATACACATCCACTTAAAACTAAGCTATTTCTGGCATCCCTCTCAATGGACATCCTGCATCAACTTTAACACGATTGCATTAAAAATGAAACAATGAAAAACAAAAGACCATTGACAGCAAAATCTGTAACCTAAATAGACAGAGTAAGCTACTAAACAAAAATCACCACGAAAAACTCGCTAATGTTCACCCTAGGTTAATTAATAGATCAAACAATACCTTATCAAATAAAGAAAACAATCGTCTAGGAAAAGGTTTCAAGTTCAACTGACATGACCGTCATAACTAAAATAACATTAAACAACTAATCGCTGACGTAGAAATAGAGTGCGAAAATATACCCGCAACAGAAAGGTAAATAATAAAAGAACGTAGCCCTAAAATAACTAGATGTGGCAATTCCATTAAACAACCGAATTATGGGACTCATTCGGTATTAAAATCAATAAAGAACAAAATAAAAGAATGAGAACCTAATCGTAACAAAATCAGATAAAGGGAACACAACAGTCAGAATGTAAAAAGTCGAGTACATAGAAAAAAGTTCATCAGCATCAACGGGATTCAAGAATTGCAACGCGATCCAGCAAATATGTCTCTAAACGAAATAAAGCAAGCGATCATGAAAACAGATCTTATTCTCACATAACAAGAAAATGAAAGGCTTATCATAAAATATCCCAAACTCCCCATACTAAGAGCCCTACCCAAACTACATAAAATCTCATCTCCTAGCAGACCCATCGTAAATTTCAAAGATGCGCAACGTATAATGTAAGCAAAATACCCCACCAAAGTTTAGAGGAAAAATCTCACTCAAAGAAGACAGGTCGATTAAAAACATCCTAGAATTAATCAAAGATCTAAACAAACTAAAAATAACAGAGAGCGCAGGAAAGATATACTTTGACATCACCAACATGTACATTAATGCACCAATAAAAGGATCGATTAAAATTATAGAAAACCTTCTAAAATATAACAATTCAGTACAAGAAACTGAGGAAATAACTGACCTCCGTAGAATAACATTAAACTAAAACAGTTTTAAATTCAACGACAAAATCTTATTTCAAAGCCAAGGATTAACCATTATCAGGCATAAGAGCGAACATTTACCTCAATCACTTTCAAAGCAATTTCTTAACCAACCAGCATTCTAAATGAATCTTACACTGGAGCAGATATGTAGATGCCGTAATATGCTTATATGGTAATGACGTCACAAGCGCACAACAACACACTGAATTAGTTACACAACTCAGTCAAATTCACAATGGAACCAGAAACTAACAAGAAAATGATCGCTTTAGACATCACAATCCGTAGGGGATGTTGCCGTTTGAACTTGCTCTGGCTCCTTGTCGGAACGGTCAGCGTAGTGGCGATCGGTTCAGAGGATCTCGGTTCGATTCTCAGCCTGATTAATTCCACTAGCTCGGGGACTGGGAGTTTGGGTTCATCTTAGTCCCACATGTTCATTTACAAACACACACATCACACTAGAAATTTTGTCCGACTCGTTGGCTGAATGGTCAGCGTACTAGCCTTCGGTTCAGAGGGTCCCGGGTTAGATTCCCGGCCGGGTTGGGGATTTTAACCTTCATTAGTTAATTCCAATGGCTCGGGGACTGGGTGTTTGTGCTGTCCCCAACATCCCTGCAACTCACACACCACACACAACACTATCCTCCACCACAGTATCACGCATGGCAGATGCCGCCCACCCTCATCGGAGGGTCTGCCTTACAAGGGCTGCACTCGGCTAGAAATAGCCACACGAAATAAATATATATTATTATTATTATTATTATTATTATTATTATTATTATTATTATTATTATTATTATTATTATTATTATTATTATTATTATTATCGTTTGACTAGCAGCTACCGTCTGAGGTGCTCAGCCCGTCATTATTTTCAGAGCTAAATTAACTGCTATTGGTACATCTATTTTATTTCGTATGGCGTTTAGAGGGTACAGAGAAACTATATATATGCACACTTAAAACTATATACACTTAAAGTGGATTAAAAACAACAATCGGACAAAGGATCAATCGATGGTCATCGTTGCTTTACGTCCGTAGGTATAACCTTAAAGTGCCCTACACGTGTCCCCCGGGTGGTGCTAAGTAAGCAACAATATTGGCTGCTGGACCAAAAGAAATTTTCTTGAGGATATCCCAGCAAATAGAGGAAACATGATCATGAGTACAAACGGTTCTTCTCAGAACCATACAACAACAAAGGACCTAGAACTAAATATATTGGTACATCGATAATGATGGTCATCAGGCATGTTCCACAATTACATCAGAATACACGTGATCAAAGACCAAGGATGATCCTAGCTTCATACTTCTACAACCGGGCGAGTTGGCCGTGCGGTTAGGAGCACGCGGCTGTTAGCTTGCATCCGGGAGACAGTGGGTTCGAATCCCACTGTCGGCAGCCCTGAAGATGGTTTTCCGTGGTTTCCCATTTTCACACCAGGCAAATGCTGGGGTTGTTTCTTAAGTAATGCCACGGCCGCTTCCTTCCAATTCCTAGGCCTTCCCTATCCCATCGTCGTCATAAGACCTATGTGTGTCGGTGCGACGTAAAGCCACTAGCAAAAAAAAGTAGCATACTTCTACTAGTACTTCTGGTTCTATTTAATGCGTTATCGTTCTCCAGACGCACTTACAGAAAGTTTAGCTCACCGGCAAAAAAAAAAATTAAAAAAAAATAAAAGGGTTGCTCTAGTGCGCACGCACAGATGGATTGTTAAGTCTGGCGCAGCGGACGAGTCCCATCCTCAACCTCACGCACACTGCCTCTACGTGAGCATAAGGCAATAGCGAACAGGGAGACACTGATGTTTCAAGCGGGCATTGTATGTCAGATGGGTAGTTGTAAGGATGTTAGAAAGTGGCAAAAAAGGGCAATCGTGTTTAGCCGTGCCCATGGCCACAAGGTGCGTGAAATGCCTGATATGTTGGTGTATCGCATTGCACTGTTCAAAGTGTCTACAAGCAGTAGTGTACTACACGTGGCCACGAAACACGACGTCAGGATTGTGGTCGGAAAAAAGATTCTGACTGAGAGCGACCGGGGACGCGTTTCACGTCTTGTGAATCAAAAACGCTGTAGTCAGTGATTGAAGGTCCATCCGAACCTATTAGCGAGAGAACTTCGCGAAGGGAACTACATACAGTGAACATTTGTAGTCGGTCACCTCGCAAGAGGCCACTGCTCACTCAGGCAAATAGGCCTAAAGCTGCGCGTCTTCAATGTGCTAGAAATCATAGAACATGAACAGTAGCTGAGTGGCGGAATGTCATGTGGTCTTGCCTGTATTATAATGACGCACGTCGTCGAGTGCACCGAAGGCCAAATGAAACATTTCATTCCAGATGTGTGCAAGTTCTTTGTCTGTCTGTGTGTTTTGGGGATATATTGCGTATCATGGATTGGGCCCGCTCACTGAGGTTACCACTAACATGAAACAGCATGTTTATTTAAACATTCTGGATAATCAGATGTTGCATTTCATTCAACGTCGGCATGAGTAATGTATTGAAACGCCGATTTTTTAAGATGACAGCAGCAGTGTTCATCGAGCTGGATGCATATGTGACTGGTTTTATGAACAGTCCCCCACCCTATTACATCTCGACTGGCCAGCAAAATCACCTGACTTAACCCCATTGCAAATCTGTGGGACATACCGAGCTCGATAGCTGCAGTCGCTTAAGTGCAGCCAGTATCCAGTGTTCAGGATATAGTGGGTTTGAACCCTACTGTCGGCAGCCCTGAAGATGGTTTTCCGTGGTTTCTCATTTTCACACCACGTAAATGCTGGGACTGTACCTTAATTAAGATCACGACCACTTCCTTCCCACTCCTAGCCCTTTCCTATCCCATTTTCGCCACAAGACCTATCTGTGTTGGTGCGACGTAAAACAGCTTGTAAAAAAATCTGTGGGACATTATAGAACAGCGGGTAAAACGCCGACATCAGCTTCCTCACAATTTGGTAGATTTGCGCCATCAAATCTTCAGCGCGTGGCTTAACCTGGATGCGACGTATCTGCAAACTTTGTGGACACACTTCCTAACTGAATCCAGGCGGTCATTAAGTCCAGACCGAGATCGATAGCTGCAGTCGCTGGAGTGCGGCCAGTATCCAGTATTCGGGAAATAGTGGGTTCGAACCCCACTGTCGGCAGCCCTGAAAATGGTTTTCCGTGGTTTCCCATTTTCACACCAGGCACCACACCTTAATTAAGGCCATGGCCGCTTTCTTCCAACTCCTAGCCCTTTCCTGTCCCTTCGTCGCCTTAAGACCTATCTGTGTCGGTGCGACGTAAAACAACTAGCATTAAGTCCAGAAGCGGAGTTGCACGGTATTAATTATGTTTGTAACGATTTCTCCAGGGGTGACTAACAGTTTGTCCGGTGAGCTTATGTACACAGCTTCAGAGTCGACACTGGCTAGCTGCCTACCACTTACCCCCAACATTTGGATAATCCACTATCGGCTGCATCAGAGGTTCCGTGAAATAACACTTATCAATAATTGAAAATATCGCTGTAAATGAGGTTAATGTTATGGTGTGTCTCTCGTCATTAAAATACGTGTGCTTTTCTCTCTAAAAGTGATTTTAATCACAAATCTGATCGTGCATTGGTTAAAGAATTCGCTAACAAATATCATTAACTTAGATTATTTCCATGTTCAGGAGTAAACAAGCTAGTGAGACTGATAATCTTGTAAAAGAAATATTCTTAACCAAGAAAGTGGGAAAATAGCAACATCTATGGAAAATATGTAAACGATCGATGTTTCGTGTGTTATACGAGTGCGCTTTTGTCACTGCTGAAATTTGACTTGCTGGATTCTTGCCAGTCGTGATCCATGAATGATCGAATGCGTAAAGGATCTGTGATACATCATTACGAACAATTGATGGATTCGGTACAATTTCTATTCAAATGCCAGGGCGGGTGGCGTGCCAAATTGCTCATCATTTGGGCCATTCGTACGCAACAATTTGAACGCGTTAAAGCAATAGACGCGAGCGAGCCCGGCGAATTTTCACAAACATTTTCGAATGGATATAATTATGTTATATGCCAGAAAATTACTTGCGGAGTTGTATGTGAATTGACATGAAGTACCTTCCTGTCTGTGCCAAAGTGGCGTTGTACCGGCAGAGGGATACCTGCCAGAGATAGCGTTGTTGTACGTCGCTCACTGACTGCTCGTGTTCTGCTTCGTGATGTAGGTGCATCTAATGAGCAGTGAAAGAGTTAAAGGACTTTAAGAGATTAATAATTTTAAATTATATATTCATTTTGTACTAACCGGCCAACTTAGCGTTCAGAAAGAATGAAAATCTAACCTCGAACTTCTACCTCCTCTCGCCCTTACCCATCCGTCTTGCTTCCTGTGCTGGAAAGACTGGTAATGCTAACCTATCTAGCTGACAGCTTGTGAATGACGCACAGTTTTCCGTTAACCGTCCGACATCAGCGTAGTCGTTTTCACTCCAGAGGGCCTCGGGTTCGATACCGGATCATGTCGGGAACTTGAAGCTTACGTATATGGTTAATTACCTTGGCTCAGGGACTGGTTGTGTGTGCGGTCCCCAACGTTATGGCATTACATACACCACATACAACACTGTCCTCCACCACAATGACACGCAGATTTCTATGCACGGTAGATGCCGCCCATCCCCGTCGGGGGGACTGCAGACAAGGGCTGCACCAAGTGAGCAATAACCATACGATATTACTCTACTCTCTTCGTTCACATCAGCGGTACAATGTATTCAAAGAAAATTATCCATAGTCAAGAATGGTGATTTATTGGAATTTAATAAAGCATTGTGACAAACAGGGCATATAATAGCATCAAATGAATGTGCTACAGTACAATGAAGGACGCAGTCGCTACTGCTGTTTTTTAAAGAACAATACGTCATATCAGGAAGGAAAACGTAATAGCTGAAGTTACAGGCTCCGAGTTATCAACTCCAGCCGAGAAAAGAAAACTGTGATCTTCAAAAATATTAGACAACATTGATTCCTCCTATGTTCAAGGCGAAATACGAATGCGGCGATAATAATAATAATAATAATAATAATAATAATAATAATAATAATAATAATAATTTCGTGTGGTTATTTCTAGCCGGGTGCAGCCCTTGTAAGGCAGACCCTTCAATGAGGGTGGGCGGAATCTACCATGTGTAGTTACCTGCGTGTTATTGTGGTGGAGGATAGTGTTATATGTGGTGTGTGAGGTGCGGGGATGTCGGGGACAGCACAAACACCCAGCCCCCGGGCCATTGGAATTAATCAATGAAGGTTAAAATCACCGACCCGGCCCGACAGTGCGGCGATTATAATGATGAAATGAATTCCGAACATTTTAAAAGGCGGGCTGAAGAAATTATATTTTACAAATTTAGCACACAACTGGTTAACTGGCCGTAAATATGTGCCGTATAACTTCATCTCATCTCATCTCATCTCATCTCATCTCATCTCATCTCATCTCGGACCCCGTATCGAGAGATGGGACTAAGAAGTAGATAAACACCCGTGCATATAGCACAAGACGGGTTGATAGTTATGGACAACACTCCATATCACAGAATCCTACCAAATAAGTCACCAACACAAGCTTACAAAGAAATTTTACGTCATTGATTAGCTGGGAACGGACAATGTAACGGTAGCGTACAACCTCAGCCAAAGTGAATTATTAGAAGTAGTTAAAATCCATCAACTTCAGCTAACATACCAGTTTGTCGAACTGTTCAAGAAACATGGGCTTCAAATTGTAAGACTGCCACCATGCCACTGTGATTTAAAACCCATAGAACTATGGAATATTGTGAGGGATAAAGTAGTGGACAAAATCATCAACCCGAAATGAATTTTTTAATTTCGTGTGGTTATTTCTAGCCGAATGCAGCTCTTGTAAGGCAGACCCTCCGATGAGGGTGGGCGACATCTGCCATGTATAGGTAACTGCGTGGAGGATAGTGAAGGATAGTGTTATGTGTAGTGTGTGAGTTGCAGGGATGTTGGGGACAGCACAAACACCCAGCCCCCGGGCCATTGGAAGTAACCAATGAAGGTTAAAGTCCCCGACCCGGCCAGGAATCGAACTCGAGGCCAGTACGCTTACCATTCAGCCAACGAGTCGGACATCAACCCGTGGATGAAAGAAATCGAAGCCATACAGTGGACACTATCGAATTTGTGAGCGTAGAAGAGTGGCAAAATGCGTGTGATCATGTGATTTAGAGCAACAGCACTTGGAAAAAACCACCTGATAGAAGAGGAAGTTGAGAAAATGTTAATGCAGCTTGGAGACACCAATGTAGATAGTACTGGCTCTGCTAGCAGCGAGGATGGCATCTTATCTGACATTGCTAGAGAAAAGGTAATATTCCAAATACTGTTTTCTAATGGCGAATTATCTCTTACTTGATTTGTTCGTCGAATGATAATGCTACTGGCTTTGATAACTGTGTCGCTATTAAAAATAAATCAACGTAACATGACTGTATGGGCACGGGCTATATGCCTCTAGCTCCGCATCACAGCCGCTGCAGCCTACCTGTCTACCTGGCCGTATTTCCTGACACCACTGCTAACAGCGATGGGAACTTCCTCACTCACGGTGCAAAGTTCCGTTGGCTGTGTTATATCTAAAAGTAACAAGTATTCGTGGCAGTGTTCTCGAAGTAACTGCACAGCAAAGGAAGGCACAAAAGGCATAAGTGAAGAAATAGGCAAGATGAATAAGTGCAATTTTGCTGAAAATCATATAACCACAGATGAGAGAAACGTACACCACCGGAAGTTAGCCAAAGACTTTAATATTACTTATCTAGACTCACAGAGCGCGCTGATGTTATGCGGAATATTGAACACTTTCGCGCATTGCCATGTTGCGGGCGCTTCAGCTTCGAATCATGCCTAGCACGTGGTAATGTTTACAGACCCTTGCATGTTTTCGATTTGATATGAATCATGCCTGTTAGTGGATCTGTTTTAGTATTATATGTGACGGAGTGATAATATATTGTCAAATATTTTCAAGGAATGTGGGAGCTGATACATTACAGTAGTTTCGGCAATATTAGGCCTAAAGTTAGGCCTTACCTGTAAAATGGAAAGCTATTCACGAGGGTCAATTCATGTGCAGCCTTCATTTGTACAGGTTGCTATCGGAACGGATCTGGTATTTCTTTTCACATGTGAGTAGAAATAGAACTGTTATAAAATAACTTTAATTTACCATAGGGCCTAATCGAAAACTAAACAGGTTATAGGGTGGTTGATTCAGAGAACGCATGGACATTAAATTTATAATATTTAGGCTTCTTCTTATTTTTTGTTTGCCTTTTTCCAATTCATCGGAGATGTAATTGTTTAGAACTATACAGCTGTTCTGAAAAAGGCCACATATTTTTCACACAAACAGTGTTGCGGTATTACAAATTTGATAAACCTGGGCCTAGAATCCGAAAGATATGATTAATACAACTTGATAAAACCTTTTAATATTAGGTTAAGATATTTCTTCAAATTATCAATTATCTGAAAAATGATTTATTAGTGTCTTATGTCTTCATTTCTCCAATTTTTCCCATTTGCTTTATAATAAAAAAATTCAATTATTAGTACGCTATTCCAGAAAGATCTGACAATATAAAATCTATATAAAGCTCATTACAATCTTGTCAATCCTAGTCTGCAGTATAAAACGCTAATCAAAATAACTGTCCACTATGATATTAATATTTTTGTTTGCAAGTGCTTTACTTTCATTTTCATCTATTTTCATTCTGGTGTAAATCATGGTGCTCATATCAGGGAAAAATTAGAATGCACTTTCAATTTTTATGTGCTCAGATAATGTTAATTCAGAATGAGTTTGTAAAAGCAGTAATATTCAAGAAGATAATATTATGAGGAGGGTTTTACATCTTAAATGATACAATTCTTACTTAAGCCTAACCGGGCGAGTTGGCCGTGCGGTTAGGACCGCGCAGCTGTAAGCATGCATCCGGGATATAGTGGGTTTGAACCCCACTCTCGGCAGCCCTGAAGATGGTTTTCCATTGTTTCCCACTTTAACACCAGGCAAATGCTGGGGCTGACTTTAATTAAGGCCACGGGCTCTTCCTTCTAATTCCTAGGCCTTTCCTATCCCATCGTCGCGATAAGACATATATGTGTCGGTGCGACGTAAAGCAAATTGGTAAAAATAAAACTTAAGCCTAAACCACGCAGAGAAACTCACACTAACCCTAGACATTCATTTCATTTTAAGAAATACACAATAGAAGACTAGCACTAATGTAACAAATGTCAGGCAGCATTTACCTAAATCCAAATCACACAATAATGATAACTTAATTTCTGCTCATCCAGTCACGTTATTTCATATCCAAACCAAACCAAATCCCATGGCACAACAGGCCCGAAAGGCCATGGCCTACCAAGGAACCGCTGCTCAGCCTGAAGGCCTGCAGATTACGAGGCATGTGGTCAGCACGGCGAATCCCTTCAGCCGTTATCTCACCGTCAGATAGCTCCGCAATTGTAACCACGTAGGCTGAGCGGATCTTGAACCAGCACTCAGATTCAGGTACAAATCTCTGACCTGGCCGGTGATTGAACCCGGGGCCTCCGGGTAAGAAGTAGACACGCTACTCCTACACCGCAGAACCGGCATTTCATATTCAGAAAATGATAAAACATGTATCTGATTGTTTTATAATGATTTCTGCAGTCATGTACTTTTTTAAACAATGTGTTCAGAGAATTGAGTAAAATTTGCTGTATGTCTATTTATTTATTTATTTATTTCATGCCTTCATTTGTGGCGAAGTTAAGGCTCACGGCCCTCTCTTACACTTAACCACATATCTAATAAACTTTATAAAACAGAATAATGAAATAACCACATATCTAATAAACTTTATAAAACAGAATAATGAAATAATTTAACAAAATATAAATCCTAACCTCATTCATTCTTCCATTCATACTGCCATTCATACAAGCTGGTTATACATTTAATAGGTAATCTCGGCAAGACCGCTTGAAAGAAGCTAAGGAAGTGCAATTCCTAACACTAACTGGAAGGGAATTCCATAGCCTTGCACCAGACACTTGAAAGGAGCGGTTAAATGCAGATGAGCGATGCACAGGAATTGAGAGTGTCGTAGTCGATCGTGTGTTGTGTTCATGAGAGGAGGAGAGTAAATTAAACTTTGAGGATAATGACTTATCATCGTCGCCATAAGACTTATCTGTGTCGGTGCGACGTAAAGCCCCTAGCAAAAAAATGACTTCTCAGAGAGGAATCGTAAGCTATGTTACCTTTCATAGAAAGATTTTATTTCACAGGTTTCCGTTTTTTTTTGATATTGAAGATTATTGTTATCAGTACAGGAGTTTGTATATATTTATGTGTTCTGCAGTCCGCTGAGAGACAGGCAATTTTTATCTCACGATATGTAATCATATCTAAGTTGTAGACTGCTTTTTGAACATGTCTTTTTATTTTCAATAAAGCTAAATTGTAGAGTCTAGGTTTCTCAAGAGACAGATTGTCACGTGATCCTCGTCGTTTGAGTCTGGCCTTCTTGCGATACGTACAATGTTCGAACAAATTAGTTACAAACATGACCCTTATACAGTATTAAAGTGAGCGACGTGATAATTTTCAAGGTACTGCTAGTGTATTTTTGTAGTAGTGTATTTTTCAGTCTTCTTATTGTCTGCTAAAGATTTTTTTAGGTGCGCCACCTATGGGCTATCCAAAGGATTTGTGTAGATTGTTCAGTTTTTACACAGAAATATATTTTAATATTACCACAGTCTTCATACTATGTATATTTATTGCGTGTGTACACGGTAGTCGGTGTAGGCTGTCATTAATTTTGTAGGGTGGATGTTTTCATGTGTGCGAAATTTAAGTTAAAGCACGTATTCCATACGATCTCCGCGTCAAGCTGAGGAGCACCCGCAACATGGCGGTACGCGCATGGACATGTCTTCCTTAGTCGCACGCTACTGCGCAGCCGGCGGTGTGGGGCCTTCAAGTTAGCAATGTTTGCAAAAGTAAATCTTTAGAACATTTTTATGAAAAACCTTCAAACATAATTCGTGTTGAATTAATGAAGCAGGACAATGAACATGAGTTGACATCAGCAAACCTAGAACTTACGTATGAGGTGAGATCTACGTTTCACTAGATTAGGTGAACATCGTGCACTGCCTACAACAAGACGAAAGGTCCGCGATGTGTTAAGTTCATTTAATATACGGACAAAGAGAACCAAATATTTTCTTCTGGAAAAGACGTGGGGAGTGAGTTGATTATTTCGTGCGCAAAAAAGACAAAGTGTTTCAGTAAAAATGTGCCAAACTTAAACATGAATTAGGGGATGGATGCTTTGCTGAACATCGGGGTAGAAAATCTGGGGTCCGTAAAGACAGCTTAAGGAGATGAAGGATTAAACCTATCAGTATTACGGTTTTCCCGTTAATTTACGGCTAATTTTGACATGTATTTATTTACAAATTTTTAATTGTTTGCAGTTACTTTCTTTACAGCTAAATGCATATTTTTCTATTTGTCCGACTCATTGGCTGAATGCTCAGCGTTGAGGCCTTCGTTTTAGAGGGTCTCGGGTTCGATTCCCGGCCGGGTCGGTGTTTTAATCGCCTCTCATTAATTCTTCTGGCCCGAGGACTGGGTGTTTGTGTTTGTCCCAAAACTTTCCTCTTCATATTCAACCACCACAGAAGCACACAATAGTGATTACATCCCTCCATATAGGGTTGGCGTCAGGAAGGACATCCGGCCGTAAAACAGGGCCACCGGGCGAGTTGGTCGTGCGGTTAGGAGCGCGCAGGTGTGAGCTCGCATCCGGGAGATAGTGGGTGCGAATCCCACTGTCGGCAGCCCTGAATATGTTTTTCCGTAGTTTCCCATTTTCAGACCAGGCAAATGCTGGGGCTGTACATTAATTAAGGCCACGGCCACTTCCTTCCCATTCCTAGGCCTTTCCTGTCACATCTTCGCCATAAGACCTGTCTGTGTCGGTGCAGGTAAAGCAACTAGCAAAAAAAATAAATAAATAAACAGGGCCAAATCCACATGTGCGACACAGTTCGCACCCGCGACCCCACATGTGTGAGAAAAGCGGTAAGAAAGGAAGGTGAACAAGAAGAAGTGCATGTATTTATTTGCATATAGTTCTTGCATAGTTTAAAGTTACTTTATTTATAGCTAATATTTGCATGTGTTGTTTTACATTAATTTTAGTGATGAGCCTATATCTTCTTAATCTGGCTTCTTCGACTCAAGATTCCCTATCTCAAAATGTTCAGCTAAGCATCCCCTATTTCCTGTATATTTTTTGCAAGCATTTACTGGAACATCCTGTGTATCCGCTCTGAAGCATTCAGAAATAGTCTACATAGAAGGAATAATTCAGTACTGTGCCCGTCAATTTTAGCAGTTATACAGGGTGCATTGTTTGCTAAATCGTACTTCTGTACCTGTGTTATTCGCGCTTTTACCGGATAAGGTGCTTGGAACATATGGGCCTCTTCAATATTTCGAAAAATGTTTACAATTGGCCCTTTTAAACTTGTCGTTGACTTGGTTGCTACGAATACAGCCATTGAAGCCGTATTTCAAGGTTGCTCATTTCACTTAGGGTAAATGTAGCACAAATGTATACAACAACTCGAACTCTCTACTGTTAATTGTTCGCCAGCAATGAATATGAAAACATATGTTCATGGCCTACCGTTTCTTCTTCCAGGAGAAATGTAAGTAATTGTTTCGTCGAGAGTCCAGTGTCAATAAAACCTAACGACTCTATTCTGGAGAAATATAGCGACACTTGAGCACTTGTGTAAGTGAAGACAGCACATTTCCTCCGGAAATGTGGCTATGCTTTTCGTTCACTTCATTCTACCAGTGTGCGAGTCTTTTCACTTAGATGTGAATGCGAACTTCGACCATCATTATCCTCATATATTGAAATTTCTAGAAGTGTTAAGATGATTTTAGATGAAGCCTTGTACAAAAATACGAAGTACTACAGAATAATTACATTAAGGAGGGAGCTCTATTTAAGAACGTTTAGATAAGATCATGCCTGAGTATTCTGGTGAACAAATCACAAGTTTTGAATTTATAAACAAACTCCCGTTCAGAAACGAATTCTTTAAAATACAATAAGATTTAATGTTTTAATACGCTGACAGGACTGCATTCAGCATCCGCCTTGCTGCTTATGACTACGTGTCATGAAATTAAATGAAAATCCACAGCCTGTTTCCAGTCATTCCACCGGGTCAGGAATGGAATGAATGAAGCCCACACTAGCGGCGAGGATAGGAATTGTGCCGGCTGCCGAAGCCTATCGCACTCCTCTGGGGCAATGATTAATGACTGACAGATGAAATGAACTGATATTGGAGAGTGTTGCTGGAATGAAAGATGGCACAGAAAACCGGAGTACCCAGATGAAAACCTGTCCTACCTCCGCTTTGTCCAGCACAAATCTTGCTTGGAGTGACCGAGATTTGAACCACGGGACCCAGCGGTGAGAGGCCGGCGCGTTGTCGCCTGAGCCGCGGAGGTACACTTATGGTGAAATAAAAATTTTCAAAATACCCGGAAAGGAAAACATTCATCAACAGATTATACCTTCAAAGAACATTTTAATTAAAACACAATGATTCGTTCTTCAGTCCGACTCGTTGGCGGAATGATCAGCGTACTGACCTTCAGTTCAGAGGGTCCCGGGTTCGATTCCCGGCCAGGTCGGGGATTTTAATCGCTTCAGATTAATTCTTCTGGCTTGGGGATTGGGTATGTTTGTCCGTCCCAACACTCTCCTCATCATATTCAGACAACATACTACACTACCAACCACCACAGAGACACGCAATAGTGATTACATCCCTCCACATAGGGTTGGCGTCAGGGAGGGCATCTAGCCGTAAAACAGGGCCAAATCCACATGTGCGATGCATTTCGCACCCGCGACCCCTCAGGTGTGGGAAATAGCGGTAGCAATGAAGAAGAATGATTCGTTCTTCAAAGATCATAGTCAGATTCTATTATATCAGACATTTTTTTTTGAATTGATGACTTATTATTAAGAAGTGTAAAACTAATCATGTTAAGATCTGTCTGTGAGCAGAGAAGCACATTTGGAGTACGGTACTCCATTAACTTATAATTTTCAGCAATCATTAGAAGAGTGAACACACGTGTTTTCAAGAACGAAGCATGTCATTATATTTTTATAAAATTGTTACTTTTTCAGGTAAAATGAATTGTAAAATGTTTTCCTTTTCAGGTATTTTTAAAATTTTATTTAATCATGCATTAGTTTCAACAGAATGAAGAACCTAACAGTTATAGAGAACATGTTTGTGACAGTTCGCACATCTCAAACTGACTCAATCGCACTTTAAGCTGGGTTCACACGATGCGAGTGGAATAGCATGATGCGCACGCATCTCCTGGCCAGCTACTCGCATGTAATGGGTGTTCACACGACGCGAGTGGACTCGGAGCGAGTGGAATAGCATGATGCGCACGCATCTCCTGGCCAGCTACTCGCATGTAATGGGTGTTCACACGACGCGAGTAGACTCGGAGCGAGTGGAATAGCATGATGCGCACGCATCTCCCGGCCAGCTACTCGCATGTAATGGGTGTTCACACGACGCGAGTGGACTCGGAGCGAGTGGAATAGCATGATGCGCACGCATCTCCTGGCCAGCTACTCGCATGTAATGGGTGTTCACACGACGCGAGTGGACTCGGAGCGAGTGGAATAGCATGATGCGCACGCATCTCCTGGCCAGCTACTCGCATGTAATGGGTGTTCACACGACGTTGCACTCGCGTCGGAATTAAGATGGCGGACCTCGTAAGGGAAGGGATATCAGCTCTTGCTGATACGTTAATTGTCAAGTTAGTGAATTTTGTTGGAAAAATAAGAATAAAGAAAAAAGAAATGTGGGCGCGAGAGTTGATTCTACGACGTAGTGCATTCGGTGCGTCGACATTTATTTTTACGTAAAGTTCCAGAGAAGGATTAAGGGCCATTTAAAAATCACGACTCACTGCTATCTAGTTCAATCAGCTTCTATAGATAATTAAAGTACAAATACGAAAACGCGACAAAAATATGAGAGCGGTTTCACCTGCCCGTCTGAAACTCCAGGTTTCACTACGGTACTTGGCGACTTGTGAGTGCCTCAGATCTTTGGAATCTTTATATTAAGTTCCGAAGATTACAATATCCACGTTTTTGCCGGCTGTGTTGAGTGCGATCTATGATGCACTGAAGGAATTGCATTGTAATGTGTTCGCATGTATCATTTATTAAGGGTCAAAGAATATAATACATTGTTAAACATTCACTCAGCCCGGCAATATTGAATGGTTTAAAATGCATTATATTCTTTGGCCCTTTAATAAATAATAGATGACAACAGAGTAACAAAATAAATAAATAAATAAATAAATAAATAAATAAATAAATAAATAAATAAATAAATAAATAAATAAATAAATAAAATCCAGAGAACTTATACAACAGACACTTACAGACACCACCTCCAAGATCACGTTCATGGGAGAAATTTCGAAACCCTTCCAGATACACACAGGTGTCCGACAAGGAGACGGGCTCTCACCATCTTGTTCAACATGGTGTTAGAGAAAATTATCAAGCAGTGGGAGGAACAAGTTAAAGGAATACAGCTGGGAAGAACACGTGAAACATAAACCATCATAAAATGTCTGGCATTTGCAGATGACATAGCCATACTCAGCAGTAATACAGAGGAGGCAAAGGAAGCACTGGAATGCTTGCATGAAATAGCTGCCAAAACAGATCTACAGATATTTCACGAGAAGACCCAGTATATGGAACGACAGATCAAGAATGTGAACATCATGCATACTGTACATGGATCCGTAAAAAGATTCGAAAAATTTAAACAGGAGGATCAAACAAGGTATCTAACATAGAACGAACGGAAAAACTCCAGAAAGCAACCAAACTCACATGGTCACATTATAATAAGAAAAGCATATCAAGACAGGCCAAACCTAGACACTGCAACACAGTCGTATTACCGGAAGCATTGTATGCGTCAGAAACGACCAGAATTGGAGCATCAGGTATCATAGAGACAGAAAAAATAGAACGTAAAATTCTCAGAAAAATATTTGGACCAATACACAGAGATGGCGTATGGATGAAACGACCTACCGAAGAGCTGTGCCAGCACACTGACAGACTCACAGACATGATCAGGAAACGCAGACTAACTTTATATGGGCACATACAGAGAATTGACAACAACAGACTTACAAATAAAATCTTTGATGTAGTAAACAGTTCAAGCAAGAAAACAAATTGGTATCATGAAACAGAGGAAGACTTAAGGCAGGTGGGGATCAACAAGCAAACGATAGGAGATAGAAAAGAATCCTGAAACAAAATTAGGAATATAGTAAATGAGTAATATAGTAAATGAGAAGAAGGCAGGAACATTGTGGACAGAACAAAGGAAACAGAAGCACAGCCAAAGGATGAAGATATTTTGGGAAGAGAAGAGGAAGAATGAAATGAAGTGAAAATAGTGTCATCATGAGATGTTCGAGTTAAAACACTGTCCATAAGGGCAAAAATGGTATGAATGAATGAATGAATGAATGAATGAATGAATGAATGAATGAATGAATGAAAATAGATAAATAAATAAATAAATAAATAAATAAATAAATATCAAACTCTTACCAAGTTGGTAAAATTGTTTCTCGTATTCATTACTCCATTTAGGAATCTATTAGCGATGTTAAACCACTGAATTTTAGGTGAATAAATTTATTCGGGTGATGTGCCTGACTTCTTGGATTTCTTAATTTGTAATAGTTCTTGCCTGTACGTGCTACGAATGTTTTTAATCTTTTGGTTGATTTCTTTGACGCCTACCCCAGGAATATTCCTTTTTCAGCAATCCGTAGCAACGCTCAATCCCTGGCATCTTTTATTTTATAAGTGGGAATCCTAGCATTTCACAACAATCCTTCAAAATCGAACAATTGTACAAATTTTATTTCTGCGTATCGCTCCACTTACTTCCTTCCTTGCACCGTCTTCAAGCTTTCCGCCATCTTAAATCTGTTACTCGCTTGTAGAAAGTTGGACACGGTCCGAGTTGACTCGCTTCTCTCAAACTCAGGCAACTGGACTCGCAACATCTGTTCACATGATGCAAGTGGCGGGCCAAACATGCGCACGCATCATGTAAGTCCACTCGCTCCGTGTCAACTCGCACCCCGCTTTAATAGCATATCGCGGACCCCGAACATCAGGCCTTACTCATACTGTATATTGTCAATCCGGTTTTAGACGACCTATACAAACCACAAGGAAGATGGACCATTTGGCTGCCAGATAGGCTCGAACAGATCCAACGGTGACCTCATCCACCAGCTAGAGATTTGTAGCAGCTTGAATAGGGCTCCTATTTTTCTACCACAAACGCTTCCAGACGTCTTTCACAGGCAAATCTCTTACCTCCATAACCTTTACGTTCTCTGCCATTAACACATCATCACCATTACAGCCACTTTCGTTTGCGGTGGTGTCTGCAGAGACCGTCGTGGAATGCTACGTCCTGCTGACGTATTCTTTGCTGCGACGAATCATGGTTTTCTTTGGGAACAGAGGACCACCGTGCCAGAATTTGGAAGGCTGCAGATGAGCACTACTATACCTGCCGCACTTTACAGTATCCACGTTCCCAGATGTTGGGGTCTTAGTCTGGGGAGCTGACGTTGTTATATTTTCAGGAAAAATGAATTGTTAAATGTTAACTTGTTAAATGATGTCATCGGTACGTGAATTACCACTAAAGTGCGGCTGAGTCAGTTTCAGATGTGCGAGTAGTCACGAAGATATCGTGAATTGTCACAAACATGCAATCTATAACTGTTGGGTTCTTTATTCTGTTGAAAATAATTCATGATTAAATAAAATTTAGAAAATACCTCGAAAGGATAACATTTAACGTCATCATTCCTTTCTAGTAGTGATTGACTGCACGACTGTAATTGAAACTTTCCTGACTGAGTGCTGAAGAACAATTTTTCAGAATGATAACACCCACCTGCACAGATTTCGGGTTCTGACGGAGGATATATACATTGTTTCATTGCTTGCGTGACCTGCCGGGCATCTATTCAGGCGCGATGCGAAGTTACGAGGTACTAAAATTGACATTGGTCTGATGCGATGGTGTTATAATCACTGATTCTATTTTATCTGTACCGTGACCCACATGAGTAAAGAAATTTCGTTGGAACCGAATGGTTAATTCTTGGCTCCTTCCTTTGCGCGCCACTCTTGCCAAATATGTACGTGGTTTAAGACCGGCATGGTAGTACCAGTCGAAGAATAGAACTTCATGGGAAGGTTTTGAGTGTAGACCTCCGAAGCTATCAGGATCGCGCCATAGCAAGTACTCTACTCTGAAACTGGCTGAAACTAACAGTGTGTATGTGGGTGATGCTGATTTCTGGGCGTGGCTCTCAAGCCGGTCTTAATCCACGCACAGACTTAGCTACAGTGCCGCGCTAAGCCCACTTGAGTTCGCCCGCAAAGCGATCTGATTGGCTAACTTCAGCAGAAAATAAAATGACAGTGGTGCGAGATATCGAATTATTTCTTTTAAATTATTTATCAGCATGACTAACCATCCAACTCTCATCTACCTGGTTCACGTTGTTTCCGACCATCCTTTATAGAGAAGATACTGGATTTTGTATGTTTCCCACCCCTTAATTTTATTGTCTGATTTCTACATAGTCTTTATTGACAGGGGCAACCATATGTTTTCTAGTAATATAATACTTTGAGTTGCTGTTTTCAGAACAATATTAATTACCTCTCCCGAGGGGACGAGGCGTCACTTCCTCGGTCGACCATAAAATTGCCTGTCTCCTTGGGTGCCCTCTTTCCCCTCAGGCTTGATGCCCGACGGTGGTGGACTGCCGGAGATCAGCAGTGGTCACTCTGCCCCGAAAAGGGGCAAAGTGACAGTGTGGTTCTTTCTCGCGGGATTCGAAGCAATTAGCTTGCTCTGATGATGCTTGTTGTTTTAAGGGCCTAACATCGAAGGTCATCGGCCCGAAGCAATTAGCACAAATCTACATTGCCTCCAACATGTTGTTAGTTCTGAGAAGGAAGAGACAGCATGGAGGATCGTAGGTGATTCATACTATTGAAGTTATTAGCCGTTCTATGAAAATCCAATTATTCGGGGGTTCAGTCCTTCCAGGAACTGCTGTGACTAGCGCGGGCCTTGTCGGATACCAAGCCATGCCGTGAGAAATCGTAAGACCTTCTCCACAGCTTAGTCCCCTTGTTGTCCCTGGTACCGAGTCTCCAATCCTGGAGATCGAGGCCACGCCCACCGAGGTGGGGACCCGCTGGATGTAGGTGGCACATGGCGCCGGGCCTCCTTCCCCTTCGCCGCACCCATGGCCTTTCTTTACCGGGCAACTGCGATGAGAGACCGGATGGCAGCCCACGCAGTTGATGCACAACGGTGCCTCCCGAGGCGCGGGGCAAGCTGTATGGTGGTGGTCACCAGCACAGCGATTACAGCGCACTTGGAGCCCACAACTATCATGACGGTGGCCCCGCATCATACCAAGGAAACACTGCAAGAGCTGTAGAGGACGACGTTCAGATCTCACCTGACTGCTGCTACCTGTCGAGGACCTCTCCCGATTTTTTACTCGCTTGACTGCTTCCCCTGGTGCAGTCGCGTGTTGCGGTTGGATGGCCCTCTGCTGGGGGGCCGGAGTCTTCTTCCTGGTGAGGGACCGGAGTGGTTTTCCTGGTGGCGGTCTCTTCTCGTCGGCAGCGGAGGCCTCGTCCTGACGTTGGCGCTCCCCCAAGGCTAGAGAACTTTTGGAGGGGGGGCGCTGCAGCGTCGGCTATTCCTTCCTGGTAGATGTCGACGGCGTGTGCAGGCATCATTTTGTTGTCCCTGTCCCGTGAGGATCTCGGAGACGCCTGCATTGCGAAAGAGGCGCTTGCAGGCTGGGCCAGCATGGCAGCTTCCGAACGCCATGGGGCGTCCGTCTTCACATCCGTGCAGCGGTCCTTGGTCCTGAGTAGCACTCTGGATTGTTCCCACGTGGCGGGCCCTTTCTGGGTGGCCCGTGCAGTTGGCGGTCATTTTTGGTTGGTGGCCTTTGTTTTCTGCGTTCACTCCGAAAAGCTTGTCAGTACGACCTGGGTAGCGCCGTCGATACGCTCGGGAGCGTCGTCTCCTACGTTGGTCTTCTTGGTTGTGAGCTCCGTGGGAGGCAGGAGGTAGGGGTTCGTGCTCACCTGCTCTTGTTTTTCTGCCTCCTGGCAGTCTGGGTGGCTGCTTCCTGTCTGCCGGTGTTTGCTGGATGTTCTCTCAATCTTGGTAGCCGGACGACCTGAAAGAACAGAGATAGGCTCTCCTCGTAGTAGTCGACAAGGCCAGGTCCTTGGGGTGAAAGATTAATATCCAGAGTAGGAAGCACCGAAAGATTTCTCTCTGTCCCTCTCCGTGTGTGCTCGTCCTCCATATTAGCGAGGAATCTCATGATATGGACAGCTTCCATGTAGCTGTCGTAGCCCCATCAGTGCCGAATTCTGGGTTTGTTTCCTGGCGGTGAACCGCTGAACGAACGATTTTACCACTCCTTCATAGTCGATGTCTTCCGGGAGAAAGGTCTTCCCTGTTGATACTGTAACTGTTCGCTCTCCTCATCAAGACACTTGGGGAGATGAAAGTTATTACCTTGGGCCACATGAATATTAAATAAACTATATGTGGCTTGCCCGCAAATTGCCAGGCAAATAGAAACAATTAACATTCCATGGTATCCCATTTCTCCATGTGATGTTTGGGCGCCAGGGTTACAGTTTTAAACAAAACTGTAAACCAAAATTTATATTTACTAGCATAGAGACTTATACCTAAATCACAGGGGTAGGATTTTAAATAATTAACCATTAAGTATCGCTTAAGAAAGAAAATTAACGCAATATAAAGTACAAATGAACTTATTATACAAAAAATGAGATGAATCGGAAAAGTTCCTTAAAGCGTGGAGGGATTTAGAATTTATTTTACTGAATTTACTAATTGCTTGCTTTATCTAATTGAAGCTCACCAATTGCAGTTTCCGTTGAAGTCATCTGGTTTCCGTGGTTACTCGTTCTCTTCTTCTCGATGTAGAATTGGCTCCATGGACATCCTTCCTTCTCTGATGTGGTACGGGCTATCTGGACTAACACTCCCTAATTGCCTAGTCTTTAAATTAGACATTGGCCCTATACTTGTAAAAACTGATCAGCGTTGATCGTATGAGGAGAAAATTCAGAGATATGAATTTTTCCATGTTAGTAGAAATCTCAACCCAACTGAGCTATACTGTTTATACGGTACAGAATTGTACCAAATTCCATGGACTTGAACTAAACATAGTTCTTCGTCCAGAAGATTTACTGAATATAACACAAGCCGTAAGCTTATTTCGTCTCACGCAGATCCGATAACATTACCGCAGCTGAGTACTGTATCGAAGCGAGCACATACCGTCTCAAAATCAATAACGTCGTTCACGGTACAAGTTCTAATAGTAGTTAGGATGACAGCAGAAGTTGTAGTTAGGTTCTCGTAGTTAGGTTCACAGCAGAAGTTGTAGTTAGGTTCTCGTAGTTAGGTTGATAGGATGCCGTTCTGATGGTGAGAATCTCTATATATCCGGGCTCAACCCCACTCTTGGTAACAGTTGAATTTCAAAACTCATATACAACGAAGTATCTGATTCGTAGATCGAATTATCAACTCCCCTTCTCTTCTTTCTTGACAAGTCCAGTAGGCCTGGCGATGATGTAGCTGACCAGCTTGCACGCCTCGCGCGCGGTTCGCTGTTTACTACCCTTGGCTCATGAGTTAAACACAGTGAGTCATGCAAATTTCCACGCTCAAGAATAACCTTTCCGTATACACAAATATCAGATGAAATGACAACAACTATATTTCAACATATTAACCAAATCCAAAACATAATATTGCACCCGTCCACCTCCCGAGTCCCAGACTAGCATTTATCTCAGGGGTGTCGGTTCATTATTTAAGTCATCAAATATAAATATAACGGCATAATAGAACACGGGGATGAACGGAGCAACTTAAAATTAAAAGGGGGAAGGCTCGACTGTAACTTGAATTTAAGGACTCCATGATAGGACTAGGAAGTGACTGTTACTTTAAAAAGGGCATCATCTAACTACAATAAAAAGATTATGAGAGTGGTTTCCTTTGAAATAATTTGCCAGAAGGAGCGGTTTATTACGCCATTTGACGTATGAAACTTTGATACACGTGGCAACAATATTTGAATTTACACACATGTTACATATATAAATCACTTGCCATACCGCAAGTGGTATCAATATCTTGCTGCGTTATTTCTGAAATAAAATGACATTTTGGAGGTATAATTTACGGATCGATTCCATTTGAATCGAACCGTCACTCAAAGATATAGCTTCCTTCTATCGGGAGCCCGAGCATAACCCATGTTACGGTCGGCTTCCCGATTTAACTAAGATGACGTACTCCGGCTATGTACATTTTTCCGAGACCGGTACTCAGACTGGGTAATGTTTCTCGTGAATTGCGAAAACTGGATTCCACGGACAGTCCCTATCTTACGATATCCAGCTGATGCCATACCAATGAATTAGCATTTATATATTATTTACATGTGATCTGAATTGTCACCAGTTAGCCTCAGTAGACTACTGCCACAGATGAGATAACGAGAAGCGGTGGGAAATACCGTGCCAGTGACCCCCCTCGCATCGCGAGCGAAGTAAACAAACACGCCACGTATGACTGTAACATCGTCCCATACGGAAACCGTACAATAAAGAGATACCAAAATGACTCTAATATTATCATTCTCATTATTCAACATACGAATAGAAGGATGTTGTCACCAAACAAATAACTCTACGATCGTCAGAATATTCATGAAATTATCATCCTTGAAATTATTATTATTATTATTATTATTATTATTATTATTATTATTATTATTATTATTCAACGGTTCCTGGCACTGTCACGTTTGATTAATATCATCATTATTATGCGGGATGCAAACACAAATGGTTATTACTGTTATTATTATTATTATAATATCCCTCTCGTGGTTATTATTATTATTAATGAATAGGTGACTCAAGATATTATTATTATTCACGTCACTTAAGAGGTTATTATTATTAATGGACCGGTCACTTCCGCCAAAATAATTATATTAAGATATCGGTCGCAATTACAAATTAATTCACTGATCAACCAACGACATCATTACAGTTATTATTATGACAATTATTATTAATCTGATCGCGATGATTTAACATCGTCCTTACATTATTATTATTATCGGTTGCATATTCTCATTTAGATTCCCGTTTAACATCTTTATCAACGCTCAATTAATTAAGGCGGTCCAATCCTTTATCTGCAATATTTATTATTATTATTATCACGACATCATGATTGTTCTCGCTCGTCATTACAATGAATACAATATACGACCATTTATGTGGACTCTGAACTCTCATTATCCTTAGATCCGTTGTATCTCAACGAATAGCTGTGCAGTCTATTTATTTCGTACATGCTGTCACGGGTTCGAATGCTACCCGCTGCGTAACTCAGTATTTCTCTGTGACACTGCCCGTACATTTTACACTCATATCAATATCCTAAGTGTCTCTCGTACGGAATTTATTTTCCTCTCTATCTCAATATTCCTCGATTCATTTATTTCACACAGAATTATCAACTGACTTATTTATTCATTTCTGACATCATACGACCTTTTATTATCTGACTGCAGATTCTTTAACATTTTCATATCTCATTTTGATCTACGCTTTAGTTCATTCTCCACAAATAATCGTAACATCTTGAAATTATATTTACCAAAATTTTGACAATCATGGTCTCGTAATATTAGCACTACATGTTCCGGCTAATAAATCGCAACTTCAAAACGCGACATGTATACGTAAAAAAATATTGGACCGTAATTTAAACCACACGTTCATTAACATGTATGGATTATTAGCACCGATCTACATTTCAATATTATTAATTGACCAAATTAAATTATCACGCACTTTAATTCCGAATAAAAAAAAACGACATCCCGTCATTAAATGATTCCCAATAAACTCAACACCTGATCACCTAAATTACTATTATCTCCAAATCATATTTAAAAAAAAAACAAAATATCTTCTTTAAAAAAAATAGTTATATTATTTATTTATTATTATTATTAATATTTAAAAAAAATAATAATTTCGCCTGTAATACGGTAGTCCACTCGTAATATGATTAACGCATAACCCCTTTCACAAAGTCGATTTATTCTGGCACTAATCACTCCAGATATGATTTACTTGGAAATTATTATATTAATCGCATCTCACAAATTTAACAACTTCACATTGAAAATATGACCATATTAATTACAACAAAACACACTTGGTATGGCGAAGCTGGATTTTCCTTCCATGTCATTAAATGGCTCATTAAAATTGACAAAACATAAAAGCACATATCGGGTCTTATTTAACTAGCATAATCAAAATCAAAATGTAAAGAGAATTATTGACTACAAAGAAAATATGAATGCATGCTTGACTTAACGTACTACACTATATATACAAATTTACATCTCCAACAAACTGAATACATAAAAGACCCGATTATTTACATTATTATGATTTACTACTGTCCGTGCTACAAATTTAGGATGGGGTCGTTAAGCGACCCATCTTGTTACAGAAGGTAACCAAGTATGACCAAATTATTCCCATTTTTCCCATCACGATAACATTTCCCAAATATTATTTACAGTTTAGTACTCATCTTAGTTATCGGTATTCCATTGCAGCTTTGCAGACGAGAGGCTCCATTCGGCCCCTCTCTGCGTTTTACTCCTCCATTCTTGATGGCGTAGTTTCACAAAAGATTTCCTGGCACATTATCATTTTACACTCCTATCTTGATTACCACAAACCTTCACCATTTACAACGTTAACACTGTATACTTTAAATTGGATACAACAAATTACTATCCTAGACCCAAGAATTTAATATATTTACACTATTTAATCTTCGTCCACCTACCGCACAATGGACCTGGACACGTACGACGAGGTGTCAACTATTACGCCCGTCGCGATACGCCCGATTTATACGGCATTCTTGACGTGTTCATGACATCGGTTCGGTATAGCTAAGTACAGGCTACTACTTCCTTAAAGTACTGTTCGTCACACAGTCTATTATGTACGTACTTATGGTGATATATTTTATACTGCTCTCTTGCAGGGTAATTACTTTACGTCACTGATATTCATAAATAACAAACACTATCCTACGTTAACTATTTCCAGATTTAACATGTTGCTTGAGCGCGATCACACTTTACAAACACTGGCGGATGCTCGCGCCATTAAATGACTGTACGTCTGTAGAATTCTAAGTTACCGGCGACCAACAGTTCAGCTCCCGATATTCAATTCACGTGTGCTGGCGACCGTCAATTCAGCTCCAACGATTCAAGACAAGTGTACAGGCGAGGATCCCTTGCCCCGTATATATGGATGAAGCCTTTTTCCCGCGGATTCGTTGACGTCATACCCCTGAGGGAGGGGGTGGATTTTTAATATCGGTACTTGCACCCCGAATTGGAAGTTAAAATTTACATCAAATCAATCCACTCCGCTAGCATATCTGATGGATAAAATATGAACTCCAGGTGATCACAGATTTAGGAGATATGGATGGATTTAGCTCCTCACATTTCGCGCCTTCGTAAGCGTCTCTGACAACGTGGTCTTCTTTCAGCCAATGAGATTCAAGCTGTCTGGTTTCCAAGAAATCCAGCCTTCAATTTAATTAATTTGCCAATAAGTATTGATTATTTTTCCATGCGTGACATCTAATAAATTCAGTACATTCATCCGCGTACTCATAATAATTTATTACTGAATACTTTTGTAGTCACGAAAATATCTCATCCATCATTCCTTAAGATGGTATCCCTGAGTCTCCCATCAAATTTTTACTATTGGCCGGCAAGCGGTCACGTGATTTAAATCTCCACCTGCTCGAACTTAGGCTAGCGAACGTACACTCAGCCGCTGTAATTTTCCATGAGGTCACGGACTTTCCGTCCTGCCAAAAATATCCCAAGGTATTACTCATGTGGTGAGTTTCCTTTGTATGACTCTCCCCCTTCCTCTTTCTGACCAAGACTTATTTGTGGACTCTGTATTTCCTTGTACGCCAACTAATGATACTCCCTGCTGTGAAGTAGCTAAAAGTTGTCGTGTTGAGCTAATCCGTCAGGCTCCAGTCTGTCGTCCTTCCTTCGCTCTGATTTCGACATTACCTAAACGAAATATTTTCAAATACACTCCTCTGTATTTCAATAAATGTACCATATTATTTTACCGATCAAATCATGACTGACTATGGGCCTAAGTCACTCGGGTTCATCTTCCTCTTGCCCAGGTAAAAAAAATCTAGTGAGTATCATGAGATTTTTTTTTTAAGATGTGTCCATATCATCACTATCATGATTTGACATCGGATCCTCTGTTCTGCGACGGCTATTGATTTCGTCTCTCAACATCTGGTTCCTGAACCTTAACTCCTCGTTCTGTCTTTCGATTTGATGGATCGTATTGACAAATTCCTGCACGTCGCTGTCTATCTCTCCACACTCTGGACATGGCCTTGCTTCAATTGGTGTATGGATTACTTGGACTTCTTCTTCCCTTCCGTCATCTTCTTCATCATCTTCTTCGACATCATCTTCTTCCGGCTCGTCATCTGCTTCCTCTCGTTCATCCTCTGCTTCCCTTTGGTCTGCTGGCGTGTGGTAAAGCTTTAAATTTGCAGCGTTATAGATGTTCTCTGAACTTCCATCCAAGCTCTGAACTTTGTAAGCATTGTTGTCATAAGTTTGTATAATCTTGAAAGGGCCCACGAACAATTTACAAAACTTGTGGTACACCTTCTGCTCTGGGTTAGACACACTAGGCTTCTTCACTAGAACGAGCTCGCCAACCCTCAACGGACGGTGGAATCGCTTATTCCTCAGCCTTCTCAATCGTCGTTCTGCTTGTGCCTCCAAATGTTCCCGTGTCTTTCTGATACAAATTTCGCTGGATACGCGTGGATCTGCAGGACATGCTACTGCATTATGCCATGGCCTGGCCGGATATCTGTTAAAGTGAACCACTTCCGGTATCTGGCCCGTTGCTTCGTGGATCGTGGTGTTAATACATTTAGTTATAATGGGCACCACGTCAATCCACCGCCAATGTGCCTCGGAACAATAGATCCTGCAAAATTTTGCAATCTCTCGCATGATCCTCTCTGATGGATTCGATTCGGGATGGCGAATCGAACTAAGTACATGCTGAATGTCTAGTTGTCGTAATTGATTTGCAAACGCAGCAGATGTGAACTGACTACCATGATCAGTAAGGATCTTCTTAGGCTTCCCCATCTGTGGAATGATATGTGAAGTAATTCCTCGTAGTACAGTTTTAGAATTTGCCTTTTGCAGCGGATACAAGGCTACTAATTTAGAGAATACATCTAAACTAACAAGGATGAATTGGTTTCCCCTACGGGCCTTGGGGAGTGGTCCGTACAGGTCCATTGCGAATATCTCGCGGGGTTCAGTAGGTAACAGTGGGCGCGGAGATTGCTTAAGTAAGTATGGATTAGGTTTAATCCTTTGGCAGACGTCACATGATCGTAGTACATTTCGGACTGTTTGGTTCATCTTGGCCCACACGAATGTCTCTTGGATAGTTGCCAAAACCTTCCCTATACCTCCGTGTCCAATGACCCGGTGTACATGGTTGACTACCGGTACTTGCATTTCAGATGGTATGACTATGCGAAGTTTCGTGTGTTCCTCATCCAAAAACTTATGAAGAACCCCATTCAAATAATGGTAGCTCGCTGATAATTTACTAGCTCTGTCATACTGTGGATTGTCTGGCTGCAATGTTTTGTTAAAAAATTCTATCATCAAGTTAGTGAACCCATCTCTCTTCTGTATCGCTCCGATGTCCTTCAGATTCCTTAAGACCTCCTGATCCTCTTCTATCAACCCAATTTGGTGGATTACGACTTCCTCCGGGTTTGGATGTCGACTCAATGTGTCTGCCAAAATATTGAGTTTCCCGGGGCAATGTTCGACTGTTAGATCAAATTGCTGGATAAATAATGCCCAACGGCTAACCCTCTCGCTTGCCATATTGGTCTTCATAATGAACGTCAGCGCTTTGTGATCGGTACGGATAACAATCTGAAAACCATACACGATCTTCTTCCAATATTGCAAAGCGCTCACGATAGACAGCATTTCCAATTCCGTGATAGTGTACTTTATCTCATGTTTCCGCAATTTCCGGCTCATGAAGGCAATATAGGTTTTTATGCTTGGATCATCGGGGTTTTCCTGCAGTAATACGGCTCCTATACCTATGGTTGAGGCGTCTGTTTGAATTATGAATTTGAGGCTGAAATCAGGGTATCCGAGCTTAACATTATGCAGTAATCGTTGCTTGGTCTGAGCGAACGCCTCATCACAATTATGGTCCCACTTCCATCGATTATTTTTCTTAAGCAGGTCCTGCAATGGTGCTACTACGGTTGTGTAATCAGGGCAATGATCAGCGAAGAATTGACACATTCCAAGGAACTGCCGAACATGTTTTACTTTAGTAGGCATAGGAAACATCCTAATGGCCTCAATTTTGACTGGGTTTGGTCGCACACCATCTCCATCTACAAGGTGACCCAAAAATAACACCTCCTTCTGACAAAAATGTGATTTCGATAGGTTGACCTTGAAGTTATGCCTTCCTAAATCGGTGAGGACTTCATTAATATTTTCCAAGTGTTCCGAAAGTGTTCTTGTAGCTACCAAGATATCATCCACATACATGATAGTCGCCTCTTTGACCTTTGGACTTAGATTGCGGTCAAGAGCTCGAATGAGAACCGAACCCGCATTCTTGATACCAAACGGGAGACGATTAAAGACATAAGTCTGTTGATCGAATAAGAATCCCGTCAACAACTTAGATTTAGCTTCCAACAGTATATGATGAAACGATGACGTCAGGTCAAAAGTGGTAAAATATTCCATATCTTTAAATCTCTTCAAGATCTCTTTAATAGGCGGGGCCTGCTCATACTCTGGGACTAATCTCTCGTTGATAGCACGCGCATCAAGGCAAATGCGCACTGATCCGTCCGGTTTCCTTACTATCACTAAAGGATTTAAAAATGGCGTCGGTGACTTCGATATCAATCCACTTGCTTCCATTTCTCTAATAGCTTCGCGGACTTGGGGATAAAATTTCTCGGCAATTGGATATAATTTCTTCTTATACGGGGACCAATCATTCACGTTTAATTCGTATTCAAAATTTTCAATTTTTCCAGGTTTTGAGCCAAACGTGTCGCTATGCTTTGTTAAAATTTTGAATAACTCTTCCTTCCCCTCGGGACCTATTACAGCTGCATTAACTTTATCTGCTATAACCTTCCCACAGTTGATTTCACCTTCCTGCAATTCTGCCGCAAATAGCTTATAATCATCAGAGGTCACATGATCATCCTTCTCACTCATGACACTTTCGTCCGTCCTAAGCGGATTCACGACTTCGGTGTTCCAAATTTCTTCATGCTCTCCTATCTCCGACTGAGGGTTCATGGTTGTATCCTCAATACCTTCCCTGTGCTTAAATCTGACAGAGTTATCCCCCATATCAATCACAGCCTGGTATTCGGTCATAAAATCAGCCCCTAGGATCAAGTTATAGTTGATTTTATTCATGATAATAAATGTATGAGCAAATTTTGAATTTCCAATTTCGATGTCCAATAATGCCTGGTTCTTACATATGACGGATTTATCCGGGATAATTCCACGAATCTTCAAATTTGAAACTGGGATAATCGGGATGTTTACTTTGGATTGTAGTTCATTTAACAGAACTTGGGATACTACTGATACGCTGGCGCCTGTATCAATGAGTGATCGAACCCTCACGTGGTTGATCCTAGTGTATATCACTGGTAGTCTCTTAATTTCCTTTGAAATTTGGATTTCGGGATCGTCAATTAATTCGTCAGAGGTCACAACCCATGTATCGACCTCTGCGATGATCCATTCTTCAGTTAAAATTCGGCGTTTTTTTTTCGCCCCGAACCGTTCTTCAGATTCGAACGTCGGTGCATTCGGGTTCAGGTCGCTGCCCCCTTTCCTTGCTCTTTGGAATTGCAAGCTCTCCGCTCCTGTCGCTTCCTCATCACGGCCCCGATCATGGATCGCCTCCTTCCATTTTCTCTTGTTCAGCTCTTCTATGTACCGTCTAGACTCTTGGTATCTGTCATCCTTCTCTTGACGAGATCCTCCCTGGTAATATCTCGGGTTCCCTTGATTCCTAGCTGGATACGGCCTGTAATTACTTCTCTGGCATCCACGGTATCCCCTGTCGGCTCGAAAATTCCCTTGGTTTGTTTGCCGGTTGCCTTCCGCAAAATTCCTTGGTCTCGTCCATTGTCGCGGCTTCCACTCCGTATTATATGCTCGACGAGGTTCCGGATCAGTACTAGTTCCCTGGTTCTTCGTACTAGTGGTCTTCGGTTCGATTGTCCGTTCGATATTATTCACCTGTTGGTCCCTGCTCCTAATTTGTCTTGGGTTCGAATGATGCGTTGTGAGGTCTAATTGACGTAATAAGGCCTCCGCATCGACAGCTGTCTGGACATTTGACGCTATCATCATTCGTTGGACCTCGAATGGCAATTGTTTTCCAATGGCGCTAATCAATTCTGTTTCGCTCATTGGATTATCAAGCTCCCGTAGCTTGTGAAATTGTGCCACAAAGTAATCAGAGAATTTCGTGGGTGAAGATGTCGAATATCGTCTGGAGTATACTTCCAGCCTTAACTCCTGCTGTTCCTGAATACTCCAGAACTTTTGGAGAAAAGCCCGCCGAAATCCTTCAAAATCTTCAAAAGTATACAAGAAAGCCCTGAACCATACAGCTGGTGCTCCGTCTAGGAATTTCTCGACCGTTCGCAGTTGTCGCTCTATTGGTATTTTATTCTCATTTATATAACCGGCGATTTCCCGGATGAAACCTTTCGGGGTGATATGCCCGCGGGCATCGAACTTTGGTGGCTTGTCATCAGACATCTTAATGACGTGTACCACCGATGTCGGGATAGCATTTGATGACGTAGACGACCCATCTCTGTTCTCAAACTTGAAACCGTTTGTGTCAGCTTGGGATAGGCCTCCTTTCTTATGAATCCCCTGGTTATCATGGGGTTCGTATTCGCGATATTGGAGGTTAAAATCTTGGCTAGACGCTGATGGTTCCAACCTAGCCTTCAACATCTCCAAGTCTTTTCGCATGTCATCCATTCCGTCGGGATTACAACTTGACATTTCTTTTGTGCCGGAATTTTGCCCATTATACGCCTTGCATTGTTCTAATAGGCGAACTTCCGTGTCGGCAAATGATTGGCCCTGTTCGATTAAGTCTTCCGTCCGCTGGAATAACGCTAAGTTTGCGTCTTCGCATTTAGTTATTCTCTGGCTACGGTCTTCTAAATTTATAGTTAGTTCTTCGACTTTGCTTTTCAGTCCTGCTACGATGACAAGTGTACGTGCGGCTTCCCCACGTAACTCGTTCATGCCCTTGTCATGCTTGTCCAAGGTGCCAGCTATCTGCGCGCATTTTTCTTCGACTTGTCCCCGGACGATGTCATTCTCCTTCCGACATTCATCCCGAATTTCCTCTATGTGTGATTCTATGTCTTTTCTGTCAGTTAATCGTAGAGCGGCGAGTTCCTTGACACTAGCGTTCAATTTTTCCTTAATTTCTGCGCGTTCCATTTGAGCCTCATCTCTAACGCGGTCAACCTTTTCATTAACGATGGTAATGTACGCATCCATGTGCACTTTTAATTCGTCTTTCGCGAAGTGACATGCTTCCTGGACTTGAGTTAATTTGTCCCTAAGTTCCTGTCCCATCGCTACGCTCGCGGCCTGAACTGCATCTATTTGTGCCTTGAGTTCTGTTTTATTAACTTGACACGCAGCCTGTACTTGGTCTATTTTGTTTTCTAATGAAACACTATTAACCTTCATTTGCTCAATAATTTCCTGTTTATCTGAAATCCTATCAGCCTTCATTTGTTGAACAATTTCCGAAACACTATCGGCCCGCATTTGATCTAGCCTACGTTCCATCGCAACATTATTCAAAGCCAACGCTTGCATTAATTTCTCTAACGTTGTATCTTTCATCTCTCCTTGTCCTTCTACCACTATGTCCTGGGATCGCTCCCCACCGTCGTCAGACATTATAACTTTTCTTGAGAAAGCAAAAGGCCGATCGGCCTCTCACCTTGCTGCACACGAAGGAATACGCTATTGGGTCTAGGCCCTATCCTATGACATTATACCCCTACACTAACTTTCATTTAACAAAAAAAAAATTGACTTAAAACTTGTTTACATTTGCCGGTCATTCAACTTGAATGCTGGCTTGTGCCTAAGATTTCACAATAAACCGCTCCAATATAACAACAACAACAACATTAAAAACAACGATGAAGTTGGAAATCTCCTGCCCTGAAATACGTTAATTTTAATTTATACCATCTCAACCTCTTTTTAAATAATAACTTGAACTGGTGCTCAGTAATATTTTTACCATTTCAAGCCTTCCTAAACAGCTGTTTATAATATTCATCTCATGTCCAATGACATTTAAATGGAGTCTTGAATTACCAAAATAATATTAAATTCCATATGGGAAACAGAGAAACATCAAATCTTCGAGCTTATTGAATTTTGAATCATTGCCAAACTTGAAGAGATTAGCAATGGATTATATTAATATACTAGCCAAATCTAGCTCCGTTCGAAACTAACCTTACTCTAGCATGATATTACGTTACAAGTGAACACACACTTGACCGTGATGCGGTCATCAATTAATAAAAATCAAAAATTTAAACATATAAAATTTGAAAAAAAAGTATAAAAATATAAAAATTGATTAGCAATAAAATTGGCCTCTCTGCCGTTCTTAAAGCAACACGTTGCCGTTCTTAAAGCCCCACTTTGGGCCAGCCATTTTGCACCCGTCCACCTCCCGAGTCCCAGACTAGCATTTATCTCAGGGGTGTCGGTTCATTATTTAAGTCATCAAATATAAATATAACGGCATAATAGAACACGGGGATGAACGGAGCAACTTAAAATTAAAAGGGGGAAGGCTCGACTGTAACTTGAATTTAAGGACTCCATGATAGGACTAGGAAGTGACTGTTACTTTAAAAAGGGCATCATCTAACTACAATAAAAAGATTATGAGAGTGGTTTCCTTTGAAATAATTTGCCAGAAGGAGCGGTTTATTACGCCATTTGACGTATGAAACTTTGATACACGTGGCAACAATATTTGAATTTACACACATGTTACATATATAAATCACTTGCCATACCGCAAGTGGTATCAATATCTTGCTGCGTTATTTCTGAAATAAAATGACATTTTGGAGGTATAATTTACGGATCGATTCCATTTGAATCGAACCGTCACTCAAAGATATAGCTTCCTTCTATCGGGAGCCCGAGCATAACCCATGTTACGGTCGGCTTCCCGATTTAACTAAGATGACGTACTCCGGCTATGTACATTTTTCCGAGACCGGTACTCAGACTGGGTAATGTTTCTCGTGAATTGCGAAAACTGGATTCCACGGACAGTCCCTATCTTACGATATCCAGCTGATGCCATACCAATGAATTAGCATTTATATATTATTTACATGTGATCTGAATTGTCACCAGTTAGCCTCAGTAGACTACTGCCACAGATGAGATAACGAGAAGCGGTGGGAAATACCGTGCCAGTGACCCCCCTCGCATCGCGAGCGAAGTAAACAAACACGCCACGTATGACTGTAACATCGTCCCATACGGAAACCGTACAATAAAGAGATACCAAAATGACTCTAATATTATCATTCTCATTATTCAACATACGAATAGAAGGATGTTGTCACCAAACAAATAACTCTACGATCGTCAGAATATTCATGAAATTATCATCCTTGAAATTATTATTATTATTATTATTATTATTATTATTATTATTATTATTATTATTATTCAACGGTTCCTGGCACTGTCACGTTTGATTAATATCATCATTATTATGCGGGATGCAAACACAAATGGTTATTACTGTTATTATTATTATTATATCCCTCTCGTGGTTATTATTATTATTAATGAATAGGTGACTCAAGATATTATTATTATTCACGTCACTTAAGAGGTTATTATTATTAATGGACCGGTCACTTCCGCCAAAATAATTATATTAAGATATCGGTCGCAATTACAAATTAATTCACTGATCAACCAACGACATCATTACAGTTATTATTATGACAATTATTATTAATCTGATCGCGATGATTTAACATCGTCCTTACATTATTATTATTATTATCGGTTGCATATTCTCATTTAGATTCCCGTTTAACATCTTTATCAACGCTCAATTAATTAAGGCGGTCCAATCCTTTATCTGCAATATTTATTATTATTATTATCACGACATCATGATTGTTCTCGCTCGTCATTACAATGAATACAATATACGACCATTTATGTGGACTCTGAACTCTCATTATCCTTAGATCCGTTGTATCTCAACGAATAGCTGTGCAGTCTATTTATTTCGTACATGCTGTCACGGGTTCGAATGCTACCCGCTGCGTAACTCAGTATTTCTCTGTGACACTGCCCGTACATTTTACACTCATATCAATATCCTAAGTGTCTCTCGTACGGAATTTATTTTCCTCTCTATCTCAATATTCCTCGATTCATTTATTTCACACAGAATTATCAACTGACTTATTTATTCATTTCTGACATCATACGACCTTTTATTATCTGACTGCAGATTCTTTAACATTTTCATATCTCATTTTGATCTACGCTTTAGTTCATTCTCCACAAATAATCGTAACATCTTGAAATTATATTTACCAAAATTTTGACAATCATGGTCTCGTAATATTAGCACTACATGTTCCGGCTAATAAATCGCAACTTCAAAACGCGACATGTATACGTAAAAAAATATTGGACCGTAATTTAAACCACACGTTCATTAACATGTATGGATTATTAGCACCGATCTACATTTCAGTATTATTAATTGACCAAATTAAATTATCACGCACTTTAATTCCGAATAAAAAAAACGACATCCCGTCATTAAATGATTCCCAATAAACTCAACACCTGATCACCTAAATTACTATTATCTCCAAATCATATTAAAAAAAAACAAAATATCTTCTTTAAAAAAAATAGTTATATTATTTATTTATTTATTATTATTATTAATATTTAAAAAAAAATAATTTCGCCTGTAATACGGTAGTCCACTCGTAATATGATTAACGCATAACCCCTTTCACAAAGTCGATTTATTCTGGCACTAATCACTCCAGATATGATTTACTTGGAAATTATTATATTAATCGCATCTCACAAATTTAACAACTTCACATTGAAAATATGACCATATTAATTACAACAAAACACACTTGGTATGGCGAAGCTGGATTTTCCTTCCATGTCATTAAATGGCTCATTAAAATTGACAAAACATAAAAGCACATATCGGGTCTTATTTAACTAGCATAATCAAAATCAAAATGTAAAGAGAATTATTGACTACAAAGAAAATATGAATGCATGCATGACTTAACGTACTACACTATATATACAAATTTACATCTCCAACAAACTGAATACATAAAAGACCCGATTATTTACATTATTATGATTTACTACTGTCCGTGCTACAAATTTAGGATGGGGTCGTTAAGCGACCCATCTTGTTACAGAAGGTAACCAAGTATGACCAAATTATTCCCATTTTTCCCATCACGATAACATTTCCCAAATATTATTTACAGTTTAGTACTCATCTTAGTTATCGGTATTCCATTGCAGCTTTGCAGACGAGAGGCTCCATTCGGCCCCTCTCTGCGTTTTACTCCTCCATTCTTGATGGCGTAGTTTCACAAAAGATTTCCTGGCACATTATCATTTTACACTCCTATCTTGATTACCACAAACCTTCACCATTTACAACGTTAACACTGTATACTTTAAATTGGATACAACAAATTACTATCCTAGACCCAAGAATTTAATATATTTACACTATTTAATCTTCGTCCACCTACCGCACAATGGACCTGGACACGTACGACGAGGTGTCAACTATTACGCCCGTCGCGATACGCCCGATTTATACGGCATTCTTGACGTGTTCATGACATCGGTTCGGTATAGCTAAGTACAGGCTACTACTTCCTTAAAGTACTGTTCGTCACACAGTCTATTATGTACGTACTTATGGTGATATATTTTATACTGCTCTCTTGCAGGGTAATTACTTTACGTCACTGATATTCATAAATAACAAACACTATCCTACGTTAACTATTTCCAGATTTAACATGTTGCTTGAGCGCGATCACACTTTACAAACACTGGCGGATGCTCGCGCCATTAAATGACTGTACGTCTGTAGAATTCTAAGTTACCGGCGACCAACAGTTCAGCTCCCGATATTCAATTCACGTGTGCTGGCGACCGTCAATTCAGCTCCAACGATTCAAGACAAGTGTACAGGCGAGGATCCCTTGCCCCGTATATATGGATGAAGCCTTTTTCCCGCGGATTCGTTGACGTCATACCCCTGAGGGAGGGGGTGGATTTTTAATATCGGTACTTGCACCCCGAATTGGAAGTTAAAATTTACATCAAATCAATCCACTCCGCTAGCATATCTGATGGATAAAATATGAACTCCAGGTGATCACAGATTTAGGAGATATGGATGGATTTAGCTCCTCACATTTCGCGCCTTCGTAAGCGTCTCTGACAACGTGGTCTTCTTTCAGCCAATGAGATTCAAGCTGTCTGGTTTCCAAGAAATCCAGCCTTCAATTTAATTAATTTGCCAATAAGTATTGATTATTTTTCCATGCGTGACATCTAATAAATTCAGTACATTCATCCGCGTACTCATAATAATTTATTACTGAATACTTTTGTAGTCACGAAAATATCTCATCCATCATTCCTTAAGATGGTATCCCTGAGTCTCCCATCAAATTTTTACTATTGGCCGGCAAGCGGTCACGTGATTTAAATCTCCACCTGCTCGAACTTAGGCTAGCGAACGTACACTCAGCCGCTGTAATTTTCCATGAGGTCACGGACTTTCCGTCCTGCCAAAAATATCCCAAGGTATTACTCATGTGGTGAGTTTCCTTTGTATGACTCTCCCCCTTCCTCTTTCTGACCAAGACTTATTTGTGGACTCTGTATTTCCTTGTACGCCAACTAATGATACTCCCTGCTGTGAAGTAGCTAAAAGTTGTCGTGTTGAGCTAATCCGTCAGGCTCCAGTCTGTCGTCCTTCCTTCGCTCTGATTTCGACATTACCTAAACGAAATATTTTCAAATACACTCCTCTGTATTTCAATAAATGTACCATATTATTTTACCGATCAAATCATGACTGACTATGGGCCTAAGTCACTCGGGTTCAATATATACAATATGATTGCAAAAACCTTATTTACAAATGCTTGACGTAGAATAAATATGTTATTACGAATAATTGCCGATGGCGGATAAACCTGATATCAAATGATATCGCGTAAAATGATATTATATTAAATTATTAGGGCTGGAGAAGCCTGTGCGGTTACATACGCCCTCCTGTTATTTACAGATATAACATATATGAAAATAACACACTACACCATCATTACATCTTACAAACACTTAATATAAAACATACATAATCAAATCTTGTATCTCACTGTAGAGTGTCTGTTTCAACGATACCAGATAACATTAGTAATAATTCCTGCCGATTTTCTTGCGAAAGTTTGTCAGCAACACTCATAATATTTACAACATAACAACAGGTAAATAACACTATCTTTGCACTTCACCATCAAAGTGTTCGGCAGTTCCAGGTTATATTATATATACACTACACACACACGTAATCACACGTGGCTTACCTCTCTTAGATGGCCGCAAGCAATTTCTTGTTTTCATTGCAGAAAATATATATACCGGTACTTAGAAAAGTATTGCAATAATTTCCTTCTGCAGTTTCAAAACAAAATCCCAAGTTACTCATGGCTTCTACAATGGTGTCAGGTCTAGGTCCACAACCTATACATGAATTCACGTTTTCTAACTCAAGTACATTTAATATTACCAAAACAACATCTGGGAGACATTACACTTAATTCGCAGAAATATATCGTCTCAGAGAGCGAATATTATAAGTGCCCAACATGACACGATTACCATCTTTCAATCTGTTTGCACAAGGACCAACCCGACAATGAATCTGGAATGGACCGTGATACAACAAAAAGAATTTCTTTGTCACCTTCTCTTCACTGGACGAGAGCATGGGAACACGTAACAGAACAGAATCTCCTACCTGAAATTCGTCTAACACTTGACGTTTCTGCTGTTTGCTACGCTTCTCATCCGCTTTAATCAAATTCTCTCTCGCTAATCTGACATATATCTGAGAGTCCCGCTGAGGTTCCTGTGTAATACCTAGTTCTTTTGTCAGCTCATTCCTTGGATTGCTGCCAAAATGAACCTCTAATGGAGTGAATTTCGTACTATCATGCTGAACCATGTTAATCCATTTCTCAATCAACGCTAAAGAACCAACCCACGCAGTGTGCTTGCCATGAACTAAAGATCTAAACATCCTACCTAATTCCTTCATCGTGCGTTCACACATATTCCCTTGCGGATTCCTAATTGAGGAAAAAACACGTGTGATACCTAACTCTGTCATCACAGCCTTCCACTTCTTCGGGGTAAATTGAGATCCGCTATCAGAAAATAACATACTAGGCGTACCTAATTCCTGAACATACTGGTCACTCATAATCTTACTGCAACTAAGACCTGTCACTTTTGGCACGATCAATAAAAGATTGACACACTGACTACTCAAAACTTCAATAATACCATCCTCTAACATGACTTCTGTTTGATTGTCTACTGTTTTAGCATACTTATGTGGTATCGGATATCTCGGTCCAGCGAATATACTTTGATCCAGCACTGAAAATGAGTGTTCATACACATGTGTTTTACCAGGTTTCAATGAAAATACTTCCTTGTGTTCTCTCAACACATACAACAATCGGTCCCTCTGACCTTCTTCCAACTTGCTATTACCCACCGCTTCTCCCAAAGCATCGTCGTGGTTCTCCTCTAACCACACTTCACATAACTTAAAATCCGCTCTCTCTTCTTCATCTTTTGACACCTCATTAACACACCACATGTTACAAACCTCCATTTTCGTCTGAACTTCGGCATCCCACGTGACTTTAACATCCTCATTATCCCACCTTAAATATACTATCGCCTCATTGTAATCTAACCGAGCTGAGTATAAACTTAGCCAGTCAGATCCCAAGATAACATCAAATATAATATTCGGAATAACAAGACAGATCTGAATTTTCGACTTCCCGTTAATATAAATAGGTACGGTATAGGAACTTGTTTACAGATTTGCTTGGATCGTTTACCTACCGCAGTGACGATATATGTGGATTTCACAGGCACTTCTTCAATCTCAATGTTCTCCTTATTTCTGTCCTCATACCACTTCGAACTTACACATGATCTTTGACTGCCTGAATCCAATAAAGCCTGATACTGCGCCCTCCATATAACGATCGTAACAACGGGGTTCTCACTTTAACTACCAACTTCGACTTGATTTATTTCCACCTCCCGTAATAACTCATCTCTAACATCGAGATCATAATCCATGTGCGTCATTACACAATTTCTCGCAACATGTACTGAAGACTGATAATCTGATCTCTCATTACCGTCTAATATCAGTTTAAATTACTTTGTCTCCTTGTATCCTGATTTCGGCTTGTGCCTTCCTCAACATTACGTTCCCTCTGAACATTCCTATTTTGCTGGTGTGACTGATTACCTACAGGTTGTTGTCTCGGTTGAAACTGACCACGGTGATTGTGTTCTTGTCTTCTGGGTGGTGTCTGATATTTTGTGTGCTCTCGTGTACTATCACTACTTCCTAACGCATCGAAACTTACTAGCAATGTTTCCATTCCCTGAATAGACTCTATCTGTTGCATACAGCTAGCTTCGCGGATTTTGTTGGGAAAATGTCTGAGTAATAACTTCACAATATCTCTATCCGCTGACATCCCATCTACGTTTTTAAAAATCATAACGTGGGCCAAAAATATTCGGTCATAGAAACTCCTTCGTGTGGCCTAAATTTCCCAAAGACAATGCGTTCTCTTTCCCTGCTTTGTATAGCTTCACTCCAAAATTTTTCCGTGATATATTTCTGTAATTGCACCATACTGGTCATGCTGCTCTTATACACCGCAAACCATGATTTCGTTTCCCCAATAAAAGGTTTACCAATTATTTCTAACGCTTCTTCCCATTCAATGATTCCTTCTTCGATTCGCATTTCAAGCCGTTTCTTAACAGTGTTTAAAAAATCTAAAGGGTTTGTCTGCCTCCCATTAAATTTTGGTAGTTCAGTTTCATATATGAAATTTGTACCATGGCACTGACTTCCTATATTACCTTGCTTTTCTCTGATTTCTTTACGTATTTGTGCCTCCGACCTATCAATACCTTCATTTATTCTTTTCCCTCTAGTTTCTACGTCATTCGCAATGTGTTCCTGTCTTTCCTTGGTGGCTTTAATTTCAACAGCATATTCCTCTGCTTTCTTAAACTTTTCATTACATATTTTAGCATTAATCTCTACCTTACCACACAGATCATCGTATTGTTGTTGTACTTCTTCTCTAACTTTACTAAATTCTCCTACTTGTTCCTGAATTTTACAATTAATTGCTGTGATCTGCTGGTCTGGTTCGCTCCTATGTTCAGTTAACTTACTTTCTATCACTTTCTCATGCTGGCTACGTCTCATCTCCGGTTCCGCTAACCGATTCTCAAAAAGTTTCTGCTGCTCTAGTGCTTCATCTAATCTATGATCTAAAGCACCCATCCTAGCATTCACTTCTTTGCTAATTTCGGTTTTCGTCAGTTCTATCTCCTTTCTATTTTCTTTAATCTCTGTCTGCGTTTTCTCTACTTCCTTGCTAATTTCGGTTTTCGTTCTCTCTACTTCCTTCCTGATTTCATTAGTTTCCTTCTTAATTTCATCTATCACTTTCGTTTCCTTCCTAATTTCATCCGTTTGCTGTAATATCCCTTGCATCATTAAAACAGTTGTCGAATATTCATTTCACTATTCGTATTACTTTCTTTCTCGCCCTCCATCCTAGCTACATCAGATTCTGTACTATTATCCATGCTCCCACCACATTCTACCGTTTTATCTACTTCAATGCTTTCATCTACAACATTCCTAGAATTCAGCGTCTCGCCTCCCTTTACTAATTTTCCGCTACGTAATTTCATGTCCTTTTCACCTTGTGCAGCCATGATTCCCACAAAATCACACATATAAATTATACGGACACTCACTTAACCCCCACAAACACAGACTCTACTTTACTGCCTTCTTTCCACGAATACTTAATGGTATTCGAGCTCCACGTTGGTGCGACAAATGTAACTGTTCGCTCTCCTCATCAAGACACTTGGGGAGTTGAAAGTTATTACCTTGGGCCACACGAATATCAAATAAACTATATGTGGCCTGCCCGCAAATTGCCAGGCAAATAGAAACAATTAACATTCCATGGTATCCCATTTCTCTATGTGATGTTTGGGCGCCAGGGTTACAGTTTTAAACAAAACTGTAAACCAGAATTTATATTTACTAGCATAGAGACTTATACCTAAATCACAGGGGTAGGATTTTAAATAATTAACCATTAAGTATCGCTTAAGAAAGAAAATTAACGCAATATAAAATAAAAATGAATTTATTATACAAAAAAAGGAAATGAATCGGAAAAGTTCCTTAAAGCGTGGAGGGATTTAGAATTTACTTTACTGAATTTACTAATTGCTTGCTTTATCTAATTGAAGCTCACCAATTGCAGTTTCCGTTGAAGTCATCTGGTTTCCGTGGTTACTCGTTCTCTTCTTCTCGATGTAGAATTGGCTCCATGGACATCCTTCCTTCTCTGATGTGGTACGGGCTATCTGGACAAACACTCCCTAATTGCCTAGTCTTTAAATTAGACATTGGCCCTATACTTGTAAAAACTGATCAGCGTTGATCGTATGAGGAGAAAATTCAGAGATATGAATTCTTCCATGTTAGTAGAAATCTCAATCCAACTGAGCTATACTGTTTATACGGTACAGAATTGTACCAAATTCCATGGACTTGAACTAAACATAGTTCTTCGGCCAGAAGATTTACTGAATATAACACAAGCCGTAAGCTTGTTTCGTCTCACGCAGATCTGATAACATTACCGCAGCTGAGTACTGTATCGAAGCGAGCACATACCGTCTCAAAATCAATAACGTCGTTCACAGTAGATGTTCACAGTAGATGTTCTAACAGTAGTTACGATGACAGCGGAAGTTGTAGTTAGGTTCTCGTAGTTAGGTTCACAGCAGAAGTTGTAGTTAGGTTCTCGCGGTTAGGTTGATAGGATGCCGTTCTCGTGGTGAGAATCTCTATATATCCGGGCTCACCCCCACTCTTGGTAACAGTTCAATCTCAAAACACATATACAACGAAGTATCTGATTCGTAGATCGAATCATGAACTCCCCCTCTTCTTTCTTGACAAGTCCAGTAGGCGTGGCGATGATGTAGCAGACCAGCTTGCAAGCCTCGCGCGCGGGTTACTGTTTACTACCCTTGGCTCATGAGTTAAACCCATGAGTCGTGCAAATTTCCACGTTCAAGAATAACCTTTCCGTATACACAAATATGAGATGAAATGACAACAACTATATTTCAACATATTAACCAAATCCAATACATAACAAATTCCTATCTTTCATAATATAATAAAAAATAATAAATGATGTTATAATATATACAATATGATTGCAAAAACCTTATTTACAAATGCTTGACGTAGAATAAATATGTTATTACGAATACTTGCCGATGGCGGATAAACCTGATATCAAATGATATCGCGTAAAATGATATTATATTAAATTATCAGGGCTGGATAAGCCTGGACGGTTACAATACCTAAAAGACATGTAAGAGAGGTAGCACTGAGAAGTGCTGCCTGGCAAATCTCTTAGGGTGTACTTAAAAGTACACTACTGCAGAAAATGCTCTCCTGGAGGTACTGCTCTGGCAAGGGAGCTTACTTTGAAGAAGTATGGGCGGCAGGAACATCGAAGGTGGCGGTAAATTTTGAATGATGACAGCTGTCACAGAGAACGCGTTTTATTAATTGGAGAAAGCTGTCAAGAGAGAGAGTTCGAGGCTAAGGTAGTCATATGTGAGAGCCCGTTTTGAATTTGACAGGTAAACACACAGGGCTTGCTGGAATAACAGGTTGCGGCTTTTCTGTCTAGGTGTTTCTTGACGCTCAGAGTGAACTCTCGCAGTGATCACGTGGCCCGCTGCGCTAGCCACCAGGTACTACGAGGAGGAGGAATAGGAGACTACATACGTACACGCTACTAGGTCTATGACGACGACGAGGAGGAGGAGGAGGAGGAGGAGGAGGAAGTTCGATAGAACCGTTGGTGTCGTCCCATATGCTGTCTCGCAGATAGAATGCAAGACAAATTTATTTTGACGTGTTAAGCATTATCACTCTTATCAGTATCATCACTCTGAGAATATAATTACTTTCAAACATTCAGGATGCTCTGAGGGAATTCCCTACTGAAGGCCTTGTACAGGGAGACAGCCCTCAAGTAAGTGGCGGCAACTAAGTTGCGTGCTAGGATTTTGATGCTGAAACTAAATTACTTATGTTTGCCGTTTGTGGCTGATGCACTAATATCGGGACAAACAGAGACTAAACAGGACCCATATGTGCCTTTTATTTAGGTTTATCGTATGGCTGTGGGTGTAAAGGCGGTAAATCAATTTTTGAAACGCAAGACATATTAAAACTGTTGAATTTTACACTTTTCAAATTCAAAACAAAGATTTGTGCTGTAACATTCTGCTTCCTTAACAGTGCGACCCCTTTGAAACAATTGTAGTTCATCTCCAACTTAGAAGTAAACCTACACTTTCTTCTCCCCAGCATACAGTAGAGGACACTTAAATTCATACGTAAATAATGCGCAAACTACGTACTATTCAAACTGACACATTAAGTAAAGAACTGTTCAAAACACAATTAGCTTACTTTCATCTATCTGTATGTATATCTACCCCGTAGTCCCATTTCTTGATATGGGGGTCAGGGACGAGGTAAGGTGAATTTAGGTGACATCTTTTACGGCCGGGTGCCCTTCCTGATACAAACCTCAGTTGAGAAGCTAATGAAGATGAAATGAATTAAGGTGAACGAAATTGGGTAAGGAGGTGGAAGGAATCGGCTGTTGCCTATGAATAGGAATTGTTCCGGCATTTGCCTGGAAGTGAAAATGTGAAACTACACTAAACCATTCTGACAATTTGCTTTACGTCGCACCGACTCAGATAGGTCTTATGGTGACAGTGGGGCAGGAAAGCGCTAGGAATGGGAAGGAAGAGACCGTGGCCTTAATTAAGGGACAGACCCAGCATTTGTCTGGTGTGAAAATGGGAAACAACGGAATACCATCATCATGGCAGCCGACAGTGGGGTTCGAACCTGCTATCTCCCGAATACTGGATACGGCCGCACATAAGCGACTGCAGCTATCGAGCTCGGTATAAATCATTCTCAGGACAGCCGGCTGTAGGGTTCGAACCAACGCGTCTGCCGAATGCAGAGATTAGCTCTATAGCCGGGGCGCGCGGGTACTCAGTCTACTTTCACCAATAAAAATAATAAAAATTATAATTTAGTCTTTACGCTCTGATTAGATGTACAAAAGTCCAAAACTTATCAAGATGTTTAGATTAAAACTAATTTTAATAAATAATAATGCTATAATAATAGTGGGAATATTTGAATTGTTAGTGCCAGCGCCAGCGCCAAGAAAACCCCGTGGTTTCTTCATAAATTGGTACCTCCACTGTTTCGAGATGATCCTATCTTGCCGCCTCGCACCAGCTTCAAGACAGGAGGCCAAGTGACCTAAGGACCCACACCAGTAACCGTTCTCAATTTTCAGCTGAAGACCTGGTTCCATATGCAACAATTTGAATTGCCTTCTGAAATCATGCTTTATCTTTCTCAGATTTTCTTTCTTTTTTTTAACTTTCTTGGTGCCTCCTGTTGCCCTTTTGGCATTAGTCAAGTTTCAGAACGTAAGACATCGTTGTTACGAACTTTTCAACATCAGAATCTTCTTCATAACTTCCAGTAACCCTTGCTGTTCTTCTGTCCAAATCCTGATAGAGCGTTTTCCCTTTCACTCCTTCTGAATTCAAGACGTCCTCAGAATCTTACCGACCGAACTCGATAGCTGCAGTCGCTTAATTGTCGGTGCGACGTGGGTTCAAGCCCCACTCTCGGAAGCCCTGAAGATGTTTTTCAGTGGTTTCCCATTTTCACACCAGGCGAATGCTGAGGCTGTACCTTAATTAAGGCCACGGCCGCTTCCTTCCCACTCCTACCTCCTTCCTGTCCCATCGTCACCATAAGACCTGTCTGAATCGGTGCGGCGTAAAGCAACTTACAGAATCTTATGATTAGATTTCTCAGCTTCAGATTTTAAGAACATGAGGTAGTTCACCCTGGGATATGGACTTCCAGTCCGACTGTTCAGTTTACGATTCCACTTTTCTACTGAATTATTCGTCCTCCTACGTCGCCGGTAGCAGTTCCATAATTCAGGTGGCACTTCAGTATTTTTTAGCCATTGGTCGACGAGGAAGTCAAGGAATTCGACGAGCTTTTCTTCTTCTGATGCTTGTCCGAATATACCGGGTGAATCACCAACCCCTTATTTTCTGGAGGTAGGTAACCCAACTAACGCGTATAGCATAGTCATCCGATAAACATTAGTACCTATTTCTTTATGGTCTTACAACTATACCGTTTATTAATGCTCCTGAATATAGTAAAAATCATTAACGTCAATGTTATTTCTTCTTCTTCTTAATCTGCTTACCCTCCAGGGTTGGTTTTTCCCATCGGACTCAGCGAGGGATCCCAACTCTACCGCCTCAAATGCAGTGCCCTGGAGCGTGAGACATTGGGTCGGGGGATACAACTGGGGAGCATGACCAGTACCTCGCCCAGGTGGCCCCACCTGCTATGCTGAACAGGGGCCTTTGTGGGGGATGGGAAGATTTGAAGGGATATATAAGGAAGAGGAAAGGAAGCGGCCGTGGCCTTGAGTTAGGTGCCATCCCGGCATTTGCCTGGAGGAGAAGTGGAAAACCACAGAAAAACCATTTCCAGGATGGCTGAGATGGGAATCGAACCCACCTCTAATATTTGACCTCCCGAGGCTGAGTAGACCCCGTTCCAGCCCTCGTACCACTTTTCAAATTTCGTGGCAGAGCCGGGAATCGAACCCGGGCCTCCCGGGGTGGCAGCTAATCACACTAACCACTACACCACAAAGGCGGACAGTGTTATTTCTATTACATAAACTATAATGAATGTGAAAAACAAACATAGCTGCGAATAACACTATCTTACGTTCGGACAGAAAGTGTCTATACGGACTAAAGTAGAACGTGCAAACAACGCACCGCAGGTTGCGGTAGCTAAGGTGGTGAAATCATTCATCACTGCTGTGTGTTAATAGGTTCTTTCCACAGGCTGGTACACTCTTTTCTTTTCTATTAACGCCGTTTACGGTGATTGTAATATGGCCGCATATCATCCTGTTCCGAAGAGTGAATTTTTATTTGGTCCTGAAAAGGACGGTTTTTATCCGATTTTACATAGCCAGGTTGGACTGCGATATGATCGTCTGTAGTTACGAAATAGGGTGCTCTGCACAATAAGAGTAAAAAGTGTTCGAAATATTGGCCACTTTACGGTGTTCATTTAACGGAGCACGTGGCATACATATTCATTCGACCATACTTTCTCCATAAATTAGCAACAAGTCAACGTACTCTTCCTAGGAATACATTACGAGGAAATTAATAAGTGCTGTGATGTGACCTGGTAGGTGTGGATTGCTATTTGCGTGCGGTGGACTCGGGAGGTTGTGGATTCGAATCCTATGCTGTCCGTCCTGAAAATGGTTTTCCTCGGTTCCACATTTTCACCACCAGGCAAATACCGGAACGGTACCTTTATACAAGACCAAGTCCTATGTATTTCCCAATACTTCCCCCCACCCACCCTTAGGAGAAAGACGCCAAATCAGAGCGCAGCCAATAGAAAACAAATATTGATTATTATTGTATCCCTGACAAATGGAACACACCTGTTGTAAAAAAAAAGTGAGTCATGCTGGATTGTAACCACTACGCTGCCGATACTCACACACGTTGCACACCGGCCTTTAACCGATAGAGCCACGAAGTCAACAAACATGATGCTTGCTAGAGGTTTAGTACTTAAGCATGCCCGTTCCGCCTCGAAAGTTAATATCCGTGTCAACGTCTTCAATGATGATTTACAGTGTTCATTTAACTACTTTACATTACAGAGCACGTGGCATGACCTATTAATTCAATCGTATTACGGATACCTGTGTTATTTCGAGGCGCATTAAATCGCATGTTTGCTGAATGGCCCTTAGTATTTGGCGTGGAATTGTGCATAGTAGTTTTTCCTTTCCTTGGTGCATGGATCAATTTACAGTAACGACACACAGGTAGCGGAGAGCCTTATTGATCATAAGGAGAAATTTCATGTTGTTTGTTGTTCATAAAATTAAATTACAAGGAACTTTGTTATACGCGTTATTTGGGTTGCCTATCTCCGAAAAATAAGTCGCTGGTGAACCACCCGGTATATAGCCAGCCTTCTTCAACATATTCAGTCTAGAGAAGAGCAACTGCAACGCTTCGTATTCATACGAATTGGGTCTCCGTGAATTTACAGTCCTCCTCTCCACTTCATCATCATCATCATCATTATCATTTACCGAGTGGGTATGATGTTTGCTTGTACGATGGAATTGTCATCTTCACGTTTCACTTCTAACCTGATTGCCATGCTTTTGTCGCGACTTATTACTTTGCTTAATGCCTCTTCATTGGCTATAGGGTCATTAAAAGATTTCAAATTCTGGTATAATCACCTCTTGTAACATCTCAAGATGTTGACCATTCCTTCAAAAAAGGAATGGTACCGAGCTCGATAGCTGCAGTGCTTAAGTGCGACCAGTATCAAGTATTCGGGAGATAGTGGGTTTGAACCCCACTGTCGGCAGCCCTGAAGGTGGTTTTCTGTGGTTTCCCATTTTCACACCAGGCAAATGCTGGAGCTGTACCTTAATTAAGGCCACGGACGCTTCCTTCCTACTCCTAGCCCTTTCCTGTCCCATCGTCGCCATAAGACCTATCTGTGTCGTTGCGACGTAAAGCAACTTGCAAAAAAAAAAAAAAAAAAAAAAAAAAAGGAATGGTAGTATGACACCTCCTCTCCAAATTGCATCCCTAGAAGTCACAGAACCGAGCTCGATAGCTGAAGTCGCTTAAGTGCGGCCAGTACCCAGTATTCGGGAGATAGTAGGTTCGAACCCCACTGTCGGCAGCCCTGAAAGTGGTTTTTCCGTGGTTTCCCATTTTCACACCAGGCAAATGCTGGGGCTGTACCTTAATTAAGGCCACGGCCGCTTCTTTTCCACGCCTAGCCATATCTGTGTCGGTGCGACGTAAGGCAACTAGCAAAAAAAAAAAAGAAGTCACAGAGGAGCTTTTCTTCTTTTATTGTATATTTTAGGTTCTACCGACTATGACAGCCCTCATGGCGACTTACTTCATCCAAGGTCACTTCTTATGGATTTTCAGTAGCATAGTAAACCCAGTTGTGCGGGTTTGCTTGCCTATTTAGTATAAATAAGGTTTCATTGGTCGATAGGATTATTTTTCAAAAGTCAGGATCAGCTTGATGTCCAATAAGAAATCATTCACAAAATGAGAAAATCTCTGATCAAATTCGGCTATCACCGACGCTATGTTTGTGTTGTATTGGGTTTTCATAATCTTTGTATCACAAAAAAAGCTTTGATCTTTTGTAAATTTGTGATTCGCTGAAAGAAATATGAAGATTTATTACATAAGCAACCCAGCGGAGTAAAAAGTTATAATCCAACACCTGAGCCAGATGAAGTACGAAGAACTTTGTTGCCAGATGGCACCACTTACACAGGGGTACTATTTTGTTGATGTCATATCACCTAAATAAGTGTTTACACACGCATCTCCATAAGTTAAGGGATATTCGAGATATATGCAAAAGCATGGGGCACGGCGATAATGTATGTACTAAGAGGTGCCCTGACAGCAGTGTGACCCGTAATATACGTACCGTATCCAGGGAAACCGGACATGGACAGTGAATGGCACTGACCGTGTGTGATTTTCCTCCACCGGTGGCATACACAAAGTCAGTACGGAGTGTGATGACCTGGCGTGGCAATACAGGGTGCACACGGCTCCCCGTACTGTGGGTCAGGCCGTCCACTATGACTTGTGGTAACGCATCCCATTGCTGGATGGAGAAGCGTCTTTTGCAGGTCAAGAATGGTCCGTGGTGGTGGCGGTGTTAGGGCTGAAGTCGTTCGGTCAAGAGCGTCAGATTTGCGTCCGGGAAGTGAGCTGGCTATTCTAGACGCGTGGTGTCCTCATGTTGCAGGTATTCGTCCACCAGGCCACGATAATCACCCTCCGGGCTAAACTGCGACTCATCTCTGAACAAGAAACTACCTCTGTGTTCATAGGTCCAATTACGGTGGGGAAGACACCATATTCGACAAGTAATTAGGTGCCTGTGTGTGAGGGGGAATGCATATGGCGAGTCGCCGAGCAAACAGAGCAACCTCTCGAAGCCCTGATACACAGTCTGACGGGAGATGTGTGACCCAGAGGCTGCTACGGTTTATCAGGCCGGTGCAGGTGCTGTGCTGGTTGGAAGTCTTCGGACGCTTAGGGCAATATAATGATCTTAACGCTGGGTTATAGCACGTGGTGGACCTTTCCCGTACTGCAGTTGAATGTTTCCTCTCCCCCTTAAATCTTCTTCACATCCGTGAAATGACGCTACGGGTGATATTCAACTCCCGGCACACTTCTCTCTGAATGTGGTCGGCCTCTCGTAATATCATACAGATGTGTTCGCTGTGCCATTCTGCTTCTCTACAACTCGAATACTGTGAGCCAAATGCACACAGGATGCAGTCAGAACCGCTGTACCCCAGATCTCTGCCTTGAAATGGCCTGTTTCAGGCACAATAATCGGTCTCGTACTGAGCGTGCCACGTATGTCTTGAGTTACCGTGTTGTCCAACCACAATTTAGTCCGCACATTACCACCTTGACGCAATGTTTTCTCCTCGATCTCGAAGATGCCTTAACTTACGGGCATGAGTGTATGTCAAGATGTATGAAATCTTAGAAGGAACGCTTTGGGGAAAACGACCTTTATTCCATGATGCTTTTTTTACAAGTTGCTTTACGTCGCTCTGACACAGATAGGTCTTATAGCGACCATTGGGCGGTAAAGAGCTAGGAGTGGAAAGGAAGCGGCCGTGGCCTTAATTAAGGTTCAGTCCCAATATTTTCCTCTTGTGAAAATAGGAAACCACGAAAAACCATCTTCAGGGCTGCCGACAGTGGGGTTCGAACTCACTATCTCCCGAAATCTGGATACTGGCCATACGTTAATGACTGCAGCTATCGAGCTCGGTATTCCACCATGTAGCGAACATTAAAGAAACATTAATAAGTGAGGGAAACATTCATGCATAGCTGCACTTGTGGTAATATAATGTAATTGAGGTGCCTAGAAGCAAAGTCAGCAATCTTCACTTTGGAAAATTTTACAGTAGAAGCAAAAATATTTTAGAGGTGTTAATGGAATGAAAATTCGATCAGTAACTATTTGGTTACGTGAATGGACGTCAGAAAAGCAATCGTACATAATATTTTTATTGTAAAGCAACTGTGAGACAAGATAATAAAGCTTTTAATTTAGAGATTGCTGTTTTTGCTTCTCATATGTGGATTTTGCTGACTTTGCACCTAAGATGGGGAAGAAAGTAATGTTTCTAGTAGAGCTCTGAATTTATTTAAAGGCTTAAAATTAAAACGTGGATTACAACAGATTATCACAGGTTCAGTAAAGCATATTCTGAAATAGTATTTCACAAAATCAACACTCCCACGTTTTTGCGCCCATTTTTTGGAACTACATAAATATTAAAATGTAAGACTCTTCCATTAGTTCACATGCACAGTCATGCCTCGTTGGGCAAATCGGATGGACTGACATTGTCATTTAGAGGCTTGTAAAAATCCAATTTTTCATTCTGACGCCAGTTCTCACTAAAGTGAATTTCAAGGAGACGTTTGACATCAGCTATTTTCTTAGCACTGATAAGGTTTCGTTGCTGTGGTTAGATAAGTTCCGGAACCATTTGAGCAATACGGGTGTCCTATCTTGTTATATATTTTAAAAAGCCTATATCTAGCATGTAGAAGTTCTTACTTCTCACGAGTATATTGCGTTTGCTGTTGGTAGGTCTTTTCATTATGTATCTCTTTCAGGGAGAGAACTTGGCATTTAGAGGCTTCAGTATCTTCTCTTCTTCCGATTCCCAATCAAATATTTCACCTTCACTATTTTTGAAAGTTTTGAGATTATTTCGATGTACTCCTCAGGGCTTTCTGTTATCTGTCTTTTTGAAAGATCTTCTGAACACGACCCAAAGAGTCAGTCAGGTGGGATAAAAGAGTGGCCTCAAATTGGAAAATACATCTCAACCCCGTGAACATTTGAGGGTGTTTGGAGTAGCCAATAAAATCAAGACAACTCAACTTATATTTATTACCATTGTTTTAGTAGTTTAATAAAAACACTGGTCTTGTAAACCAATATTAAGATTTTCTTCTAAAACTCAGAGGAAAGAAAAATTCTTTTCACTAATCCCCAAAATTAATATTTTATACTTAAACTACCCTCTGAATCTTAAATTTAAGAATTCTTGTCTTCAATCTTCTTAATAGTGTAATTTTTCTACAAGCTAGTGAATATGTGATGTGCCCATACGACGAACCCGAGAAGACCAATTGCTATTATTGCATAAATTATTCCTAAAGTACCAAATGCTTCCTTTTTTCCTCCATACCATACCAAATCCTGGGAGAATTTGTTTTTATTCTGCGCTCCACAGCCGTCGGCAAATAAACGAATCTTCTTAATTCCTTCCAGGTTTAGGCTCTTCAGAGAATGGAATAGACAGGAAGCAGTTTCATTAGATCCCTTTTTATGAACATTCTCTGTCCATACACAACTTTTTTTCCTGTTTGCTTAACGTCGCACCGATGCAGATAGGTCCTATGGTGACGATGGGATAGGGACGGCCTAGGAGTGGGAAGGAAGCGGCCGTGGCCTTAATTAAGGTACAGCCCCAGCATTTGCCTGGTGTGAAAATGGGAAACCACGCATACACAACTGGTGCAGTTGCGAGGGTTGAATTTGTCATCAGAGGAACCAACAACAATTGAGAAGTTGTAGAGATAGCTCTGGCTGACATTCACATGGCCAAATGGAATCTTATTGCTGACTTTGCTTCTAACCCCAGTATTCAGTAAGGGAACTAATCCACTTAATGATGCTTTTGCTTCTCATAACCATTGGATATTGCTAGAAAACATTAAGGAAAATCCATTACTGCCATAAGGTAAGTTTTGAAAAATTGGAGATTGCTGACTTTGCTTCTAGGCACCTCAATTGTGGGCCAGATTTCGTAAGTATGAAATGCTAAACAGCAGAGAAGTGAACATTAAAAGAGATCAGTTGTTCAACATTTGAATTTGACAGAACTCTCATTTTTCCGGCCAAGAAATTATGTTGAAAAGTTGTAACAAATATGGATAGTATATTGTTTCAATGTACATTATTCAAACAAAAAACCATCAGCGTTAGTTACATTGTGGTAGACAGCACTGCTTTCCATGACATAGAATGACTCTGTCGATTTCATGGGTACCACATTATGTTATGCGCTGCGTTCCTGTCAATAGGAGTACGAGGATAAGAACCAAAACTGATCCTCCGTTACTCAATACACTGCTAAGAGATGTGAACAGCACATGGAGTTTTCTAGAAACGAGAGGAAATGAAATATAGAAATGAACAAATGAGTTTTTATCATTTCTTTCCTAACTGGTAACTAGAATCTCCACCGACTATCTTCCAACACTCTCTTCTATTGAGATGGTTGGCTAGTGGCACTCGTGAATAGCTAAGGAATACTGTCTAGCAACATTTGCTGCTCTTGAAACAAAAATCTGGCGTTTTGCCATCAGTATACTAAGTCTTTCATGAAATATGAAATAAGTGAAGACTTGGGGCGTATTTATCAAACTTATTACTACATGGCTGGTGCGTAAGCATCTGTAACGTGAACAATGACGGCTTGGTAATACTTCACTGTCGGAAATGTAACTATTGTCTCTAGTAGAGAAGAAGAAACAGGAGCGAGTTTCACTTTCTCCCTGCAACTTGTTTTATGGCTTACACTGGACACTTCTCCCTACGATGAAGAAACCTTTTGTGTTACTTTTCTTTGTCTCTCCTCAGAATAAGAATTGTAGGCTATTTCATTCCTTCCAGATCGTTGACACAAAATTGTTACAAATAAAATGAATGAAAGTGGATGGCATAATTCAACTGCAGTATTCTTTCCAGTGCCTGTGGAAACTATGATATGACGTACCTCGTTGTCACGGATACCACATAAAACTGGAGGTTCCGTGACTATGATCAAAATATCAGGAGCCGTGTAAATCTAGCAGCTTTCATTACTTTTTCCAAATATTAATTTCTGTTCGCAGTAGACGTGTCTGTAAAATCATGGCTTTACTACATCCACCTGATTACATAATAATGGAGTTACTGTTTGGTATGATGTATGTATGCATGCACGTAGCTATGTATGTACTTACTAATAAACCGGTACTTTATTTGGTTTCTTCTAAAGCGACGTCCAGAACACTAACGTATCTGAAGTTGACAGGACAGAAGCTCCAGGAATTCGCAGACATATTTGCTACCTTGAGAAGGTTATCATTGTACACCAGCTAAGTAGTGAAATGGGCTTAGGGGTTGAGTGATGCCGTGGTACCGACATGACACTTCTTTGTCGGTTGAAAGCTCCACTTCCCTTTATTATGACTTCCCCCAGAAAATTCGTTTTTATTTCAACTTACGACATGATGGAAAGGGATTTTGCGGTTCGTAATCCAAGTCACATCTTCCTAATGGTAATCATACGTACGGAATTCGAAAATATGATCCTTTAGTTCCTACACACAATATGAGCATCTGATATTAAATACAATCCATGTAATGTAGCGTAGAGTTCTATATTCCTAGAGGAAATATAACCAATACCCACCGCGTTTTTAACGAAGACACTTATAGTTCGACTAATAATGTTACCATAAAAATAGAATTCTTCATAGAACAAAAATACATTTCATGTATATTATACATTTAATACTCCCATCATCATTGAATTTCTTTTTAAATTCCATGTCGAATACTTAAGGCGGTGTTTATTATATTTCAGCGCTGATATTCTCGACAAATCCTTGTTGAGAAGAAAAGTAAATCCTCTCAGAGGAAAAAGGAAGTGTCTGTGAAGATGACTTTTATTTGGTGTCTCTCACAGGTGACTCTGTTCCACGGTCGCAATCCGATATCTCGGTGTAGATTACGGTGGTAAGGACAGGCCAGTATTCGACTGGAGCTCGGGGAATAATTTCCTCCTAACAAGTGTACGCATCGGGGTTTTCATCGTTTTATACAAAAGAATGTCTCCGTGCAAAATCAATGAAGCGATGCAGTTTGGGTGAGCATTTAATACATCATTAGAAAAGGCTTGTGTTGGCTTTAGTAGTACTGAATGATGATAATAAAAATATTTCCAATTGTCGGAAAACGGAAAATTTAAATATCATTTCGTTTCCTCACTTATATGATAAGTAGTATTTATTTACGAAAGACCAAAGCACAGGACAACCGGCCTCGCAGTCTAGGGGCAGAGTGCCTGTTTCTAACTAGGAGGCCCCGGTTCAATTCCCGACAAGGTCAGCGAATTTTACCTGGATCAAAGGGCTGGTCTGAGTTCCAATCAGACTACGTGGTTACAATTGAGAAGCTATCTGTCGCGTAGAGGATGGCCTCGGTCTAGAAAGCCAAGAATAATACCCAGAGGATTCCCCGCGCTGACCGTGCGTCACCTCGTAATATGCAGGCCTTCAGGCTAACCTGCAGTCGCTTGATAAGCCAAGCCCCATCAGGGCTGAAGTGCCATGTGGGATGGATTACACAGGAAGAGGCACGCGAAGTTCTACGCTGGTTTTTCCGTGCAATAATTAGCTCTGTGCGTGTGTCAGGAAGTGTAAATTTCCTGTAAAGTCTTTTTGTTTAATTCGACTAGGATTTGGATGGATATAAATGTGGACTTAGTGGTTCAATGCCGCTATTAATGGCATCTCACAAAATAGGTCATGGTCGAAACCTCACCAATACATATAAGATTTCAGAAATGATAAGTTCCACTTATTCTGTGAAAACCAATCATCGTCGTTGTTTGAATTTCGCTCTTGAAGAATTGAGATACGAAAAATAAAACTGGAATAGAAGTAACAACACAAAGAACTTACTGGATTGTGGAGTCGTTCTAGTCTGATACTGAATTTGAAGTGGAACTCTGATTCAAATATTTGTGCACTCTTATTACGTTCTAATAGAAAATTTGATTGGAAAATGGCGCGAGAACGTTTGCAGGAAAAAGTTGCTAATCTGTGAAATACATTTATCCTATCAACGGTCTACTTAAAAATTGAGACAGAAATATCACATAAAGCGGATGAGAGAACGTGGACTGGAAGGGGAAGTACAACGAGACATTTTTCTGGGATTAATCTTGGATGGTGTGTTAAGAAAATTTAAAACTGATCAAGCGGAACTTCGGGCGAAATTGCGTGGATATGATATTTTCAACTGTGTTTGTTGGCTAGGGTAGATTTAACGGACTGAAGCACTTGTGAGTCGCAGGCATATCTGCTGGATCTGCCTGGAAAAATCACGGAATATATGACGTAGAGGATGATTTTCGAGCACTGAACGTCAAAGATGTAGATCTAAGACACAAAATAGAGATAGTTCATGAAGTCGATAGATGTGATGTATAAAAGTAGCTAAAATTTGATTCAGACTGGGAAATATAAGAAAGTCAAAGATTATCCCTAAAGATAATAGGCAACTTGATGTCTTAGGAGTGTACAAACCGGAAAAGGGTAGCACTGACGCTGATTCGGAATTATTTGATAAGATAATCAGCTATGTAGGGAAACGGTATGGAAAGAAACGTGATTGTAGGGGGTGATCTCAATTTACGGAAAGTCAATTGGGAAGGTAATGCGAACGACAGGAAGCATGATCAACAAATGGAAAATAAGTTAATATGGAATGGATAGCTGATTCAGAATATAATGGAATCAAGTATGGTATGGTGATAAACGGGGTTAAAAGTCAGGTTGTGAGTTTCAAAAATAGGAAAAGTCCTCTCAGTTTTAACTACTGCTTTGATGGTGTGAATATTCCGTATGGAGACCATTGTAAGTACCTAGGTGTTTATACAAGGAGAGCTCTTCATTGGGGTAATCACATAAGTGGGATTGTAAATAAAGGTTACAGATCTCTGTGCATGGTTATGAGGGTATCTAGGGGTTGTAGAATGGATGTAAAGATGAGGGCATGTATGTATCTGCTAAGACCCCAACTAGAGTATGGTTCCAGTGTATGGGACCCTCACCAGGATTACTTGATACAAGAACTGGAAAAAATCCAAAGAAAAGCAGCTAGATTGGTTCTGGGTAGTTTCCGACAAAAGAGTAGCGTTATGAAAATGTTGCAAAGTTTGGGCTGGGGAAGACTTGGGAGAAAGGAGACGAGCTGCTCGACTAAGCGGTATGTTACGAGCTGTCAGCTGAGAGATGGCGCGGAATGACATTAGTAGACGAATGCGTTTGCGTGGTATCTTTAAAACTAGGAAAGATCAGAATATGAAGATAACGTTGGAATTCAAGGGGTCGAATTGGGGTCAATATTCGTTTATAGGGAGGGGAGTTAGGGATTGCAATAAATTACCAAGGGAGATGTTCAATTAATTTCTAATTTCTTTGCAATCATTTAAGAAAAGGCTATGAAAACAACAGATAGGGAATCTGCCACCTGGGTGACTGCCCTTAATGAAGATCAGTATTGATTGATTGATTGATTGATTGATTGATTGATTGATTGATTGATTGATTGATTGATTGATTGATTGATTGATTGATTGATTGATTGATTGATTGATTGATTGATTGATTGATTGATTGATTGATTGATTGAAAATTATGAGACTAACTAGTTCCTCATACCGATTGATGAAACTGATCAAAATGTAAATTTAATGAATAAGAATTATGTGCTTTAGGTCTCATTATTTCTTTCCTGCCGATGTACTGAACCCACATTTCTACGACGAAAAATAACTCCAAATATTGTTTTCAGATACAAACAACTTTTTGAGAGTAGCCATGTTTTTATTTCAAGAGCCTCGCTATCTGGTGAGAACGAACTCACCGTGACAAGCGAGCCGCGAGCTCGTGAAATGCCGGGATACTTCGGTTGACCTCGAGTATTGAATAATTTATCAGTTTCGAAAAATCTTTCATAACGAGAGATCTTGGCGACATGGTAAATCCAGGAATAAATGATATAAAATATTACCAGGAATAAAGGATCTAAATTATTAATAAACCTTACGTGAAGATAGTTTCCCCAGGGTAAATATAAATGCAGTTAAGCCTGGAGAAAAGTTGGCGTCGTCCTCGCGGATTTGCGAAACGTGTCGAGGTCATTTTCCTGAAGAAAGACCGCAAAACTACATGTCAGAAATAATTCATTACGCCCGTTGCAAGTGTGGGGAAGATATAAAATTAATTTATGGAATAAATTTAAAGAAAATTGGTCCAGTGGATGTGGAATTAGCAGATTGCACAACCGAGCTTCGTGGAGAGGGTGGCGTCCTCCCAGAGGGTATATAAGAAACCCCTTCCACCTATTTTACACACTCTGTCTGAAGGTCTGGACGGTGAAACCTACGTCGCCCGTCTGCAAGAAAGTGCGGGGTTTAGTTCTCAAAATAACTTGTCATATATATTCGTGTCGATGGTTCAAGTAGGATAGTAAATGGAAGGTGATAGAAATTCTCCTGAGCTTCCGCCGATGACAACTGTGAAGGCTTAGATAATATGTTAAAAGTACGTACCTGAGTTTCTCTCCGTATTACAATTGTGTGTGTTTCATTTTTGACAAAGGGAGTCTGGAGGCTAGCCGATGAGGGCTGAATTTTGTTATCTATTTGAAACACCTGGACAGCATTAGAGTTACGAAAGCAGAGTCCTGGGAAAACAGTGGCAGTCACAGGTTGAGAAGGGTGCTCGTCGCACGTTAAACGCGAAGATAGTGCGGTATTTGCGGTGTTAATCGATACCAAGTGTAAACTCTGTGTAGTTTAAGTTACATATATAAGAAGATGATATCTATTGTAGCCATGAAAGGTTAAATAAGAGGGCAGCTGGCTAAATGTGACCAGAATCTCCAGGATGACTACGATTACAGGTCTGTGACTATATTTTCATTAATGTTGTAGTATAGAATTTGTTTGTTCCAATAAATTTTTCCATTCGTGTGTCGAATGAAAATTTAATAATGATCAGGCGAATGTGTTACCTTTCTGGTCTTCGTGTGAAACTCTTCAGGACAGTAAAATTCACATCGAGAAACTATAAAATGCGGAGTTTGAATAATGTGTTAATATTCTTTGAGATAGTGTTCAAATTGAGTAAAGTTAGAAAGGTGACAACGATAATATAGTCGTGGTGAATGCCTTAATTTCGAATATCGTATGAGTTCAGAAAATTTTGTCGGAATAATAATAATAATAATAATAATAATAATAATAATAATAATAATAATAATAATTACGGTGGGATAAATTTTTTCTATGTTAAAAGTGTATTTAACAGATATGTTCAGTAAGATTTGCGTTCGTCTCGAAATCCAGTCAAGTCTGATAAATTTCTATTTATTCGTGGGAAGGTAATTTTAGTGACATCGTGTGTGTCGGTGATATAGGAAATCACGGTGTGTCATTGTATTCTTGAGGTACGAAAGTTGTAGGAAAAATAAAAATGAATGAAGAGGATTCTTATAAAGTTGTTCGTCATGAGAGTATTGAGGTGAAAAGTTGTGAAACAGGAAGAAATGGATTGTGCCGGAATGATTTGTTGAGAGAATATTTCTATGGGTGCTGAAGGCAGAGGAAGCCTATGTTTAATGAGTAACGCCGCCGTGATAGGCGATGAAGATGAATTTTTGAGACAGACTATATTTTGTTGATGGCGAAGAATTTTTGAGACAGGTTGTATATTAAATTTCTGAGGCAGGCTGTAGTGAAATTCCGCTATCAATCCGGAACATCTGACCGGGTGAAGGTTGGTACTTTGAGTACTTTGTGATGCGCGTTAAGATTTCAAGTCAAGATCACCCAGTGAAAAACAATTCTGTAGAAGATTGTAGCTCTTGGCAGTTAAGTCCAAGTGACGATTTAAGTAAAGTCAGCATAATGAATATTATAGTAGGCGACCTCAAGGGTAGAAGAGCATTCTGAATACACGATTGGTGTTATTTGACTGTTATAACAAATTTTCATTCAATAAATTTCATATATTACGAGACGATAATTTATCATTAAATCGGAAAAATTGTGGGATGAGATATTGGACGTTATTAGCGATAGTTTGGCTGTGTAGCTTCAATGAATTTCGCTTCACTGGATAGTTTATGGATATGGATGTTTGGAATAGTGAGATGGTAGGCGAAGTTTGGGCCTCACCCTAGAATTATAGTGTGGATTTTTGCGGTGGTGATGATTACTGTTTTGGCGATATTCACGTAATGTTAGACATGTGCTGAAATTCATTATTCCAAACTTCATTGCGCATGTCGAGATCGTGTATGAGTTGTGGATTGCTTGCCACGCGTGATTTATTTTCAATTTCACGTTTTATTGACTTAGTTGCATTTCCCGACTTGCGTTCATTCAGTGGCAAGATTTGTTTCATTGTGTGCTATAGTTTCGACAAGGTTTCCAGCTAAAATATCTAAGAGTGTGTTTGAAGTTACGATTTCGCCTGACATTCTAGAGAAAGCGTAGACAACCCAGTTTCCGCTCGACAATAGATTTAGGACGTCACACGTTACCATAGGAGTATACTGATGATAAGACGTCCCAGTTTACGCTCAACGATAGGTTTAGGATGGTGCGTGTGTGTACATAGAGGTTAGTGTTCGGGTGTGTATACATTAGGTAGGCCCGACTATAGGTTTTTTTTTTTTTTGCTACTTGCTTTACGTCGCATCGACACAGATAGGTCTTATGGCGACGGTGGGACAGGAAAGGGCTAGGAGTGGGAAGGAAGCGGCTGTGGCCTTAATTAAGGTACAGCCCCAGCATTTGCCTGGTGTGAAAATGGGAAACCACAGAAAACCATTTTCAGGGCTGCCGACAGTGGGGTTCGAACCTACTATCTCCCGAATACTGGATACTGCCCGCACTTAAGCGACTGCAGCTATCGAGCTCGGTGACTATAGGTTTAGGGTGTCGTCTTTATATACTCAAATCTTAGATTCCGTGTTTTTGCGAAGTGACTTGAGCGATGTTAGTGCCTGCAGTACTGTATGCAATGCGAAGAGTGTTAGCTAAGTAATATTGAGGCCATGTTTCGACAAGCCCTTACGAGCTGGAAGGTGCTTACATAAGATTATGGAACCACTAGTGGCATGAACGTGAGGGTTGTCCAATATTGGGTACTGAGCTAACGGTGATTGAGTATTTACTGCGGTTTGCCATGCACGTTTGAGTTCATTGAACTTCAGTATTTTATTTTAGTTACGGACTAAATTGTTTTGTCGTTCAGACGACCGATTGCTTTGCTAGTGTGCGTGCTGACACTTGGTTTATTTATGTGAGACTTGGGTTACGAATGCGGGTTCGATTCGTCAGCCGGGAATATATTTTATTTTCATTTTTTTTTGTTCTCTCATTTTTATATAGTTGACTGTGGTCGATCAATAACTTTGTAGTTAGTATGTTGGGACAAACAATAAGTAGATGGATCTGTAATGGTAGTCGTTGTTGTAAAAGAAAGAATTCCCAGATTTTGATTTTATTTTACCATGTGGACTTGTAATTTTATTAAGCTTAACGTAACCGTTTATAACCTGAACTTTGGTTTTGTAAGAATATTTTTAAGTGATTTACCACTTCTTATTTAACTTCAGTGTTTGGCATTTCTTCTAAATGCGTGATGAATAAGTGTTTCCTGCATTTCGCAGTTTTGTTCCTTCTGAACGACGTATCGTAAGATTCTCTCGGATCGAATTGTTGTTGGTTCCTTCTGAACAGTTGCTTGGGTGATGCACGTTTCAGCATCGGGATTATACTATAAATTAAGGGTGTCACGAGATGGCAATACATGGTGGAACTTTATTTTCAATTATTAATGCTGCTGTTAAGTTGTAGTGAACACCATGCTTTCCAGTAGTATTTCGCAACCTATCCAAAGCAGCTGATAGTCAATTTGGTTCGATTAAGGGTCCATTCGGCGGATGTTCCAATATCCGACAGGGTATTTGACTGGTTAGTTAAAAGTAAATGCGGAATTCTACTTGTTGAAGGTCAGATTTTCCACGGATCGTGTGGATTAAGTCTCAGTTATCGTTTGGATCAATAGGTGACCGATTTTCAGGTTTTCTTTCACTTTTCTAGTTTTCGCTGTCCACTGATCTATGATATTTCTACTTTTCTCAGGAGGAATTTCTTCGATAACTGTATCTAATAAAACTAACGCCATGCAATGTGACTGCGTTTGAAACATTAAATAATTAATTTTTTCTTGATCAGTGATTTTATGTAAATAAATTTTTGCATTTAATTGATTCAATAAAAGTTAGTAAGCACATATTTGCTCCTCATTTCAAGTAGTTAGGCTCTCTTCTGAACCCCATCGTTTGGTTAAGGTCGTGACCGAAATATTCCCGCTACGACCCAAGATTTAAGAGTTCGATATTGCTCTACTGCAGCAGCTGTGGCCGACCAACGATGGAATGGTAAGTTAAAGTGTTCAGTATTGTTTACTTCCGTTACTTTAGCGCACTACGTACCTTGTTGAATTTGTAAACCTGTTGATGGGAGTGGTGACTATTATGTAACGAATAATAAATATAAATAAATATAAATAAGTATAAATATAAATTATAAACGTGCATAATTAGTATTAACGTGTTAATTAAGACCACGGCAACTACCTTCCCATCCTAACCCTGTCCCAGTCTTCCGTCTCCGAAAAACTTCGATGTATTAGTGCGGGGTTAAACCGCTAGCGAAAATATGCACATGGATTGTAAAAGCAAACCAGTTGTATTTTATTATCAGCCGAACCTCCTTTTGAATTGAAAGTTCTTGTTTTGGCTGTGGGCCATTACCCTGTCTCAAAGCTTTTTGTTGAAAGACCTCATACATCCTCGGCAAAGAGTTTCGAAAATACATAGTTTAATCCATAGGTACTATAATGACCAAAAAATAGGATTGTGATGTGTATCTCCTTCTCTATAAGTGTAATTAGACGAGAACAATATATATTTCCATGTTGCTTTACGTCGCACCGACACAGGTCTTATTGCCACGATGGGGCAGGAAGGGGATAGGAGTGTGAAGGAAGCGGTCGTGGCTTTTTTAAGGTATAGCCCCAGCATTTATCTGGTTTGAAAATGAGAAACCACGGAAAACCATCTTCAGGGCTGCCGTCAGTGGGGTTTGAACCCACTATCTCCCCAATATTGGATACTGGCCGCACTTAAGCGCCTGCAGCTATCGAGCTCGGTGAACAAAATATCTGCATTTAAGTTAATTGTACAGAATATCCTTATAGTGGTTATCGGTGTCAATGGCGTAACATTACTAAGAAATCTGTTGTTTGAACCACAATGTTGGCTACCCTGAAGATGGTTTTCCGTTGTTTCCCTTTTTCACACCAGGAAAATGCTGGAGGTGTAACTTAATTAAGGCCACGGCCGCTTCCTTCCAACTCCTAGCCCTTTACTCTCCCATCGTCCCCATAAGATCTATCTGTGTCGGTGCGACGTAAAGCAACGTAAAGAAACAATCTGTTGTTAAACTTGCGTACTTCAAATTCGAACTTATTTTGTGTCGCGACTTTCCTCAATGCCTGTTTTCTTACGTCTTTGCGCGCGTAGATCATGCGACACTTCTATCATTCGACCCTTATCCGGGCAGCCATTGTCTTCTGGAAGCTGTGAACCCTATTTATTCTTATGAGTAAACTATAAGTTCTGTACAATTGAAACTTCATAGTTTAGTATCTATTCTTACATACTGACCTCACACATATTTATAATTTTTGGGTTCAGAAGGAACAAATAAATCAGGCATGATGAACCTTTTGGGACTTTCAGAGTGAAAGGGAAAGATAAATAATTTACGGGCCATGAAAGCATCAATGTACACAAATAAAATGTTTAATTATTATTAAACTTTGTAACTGGGCAAGTAGTGACTAAGATACACTGATTCATTCTCACAGAGAGATCAAATGTTAGGCAGTTTGTTGATCGATTCGTGCTGTTAGATATTGTGTTGTATTCTTGTTCTGCTGAATCGTCAGCGTTGAGGCCTTCGGTTCAGAGGATCCCGAGTTCATTTCCAGGCCGTATCGTTGACTTTAATTGCATCTGATTAATGTTTCCGGCTCGGGGACGGGGTGTTTGTGCTTGTCCGAACACTTTTCTCCTCATATTCAGACAACACACTACATTACCAACCGCCACAGGATTGACATCAGGAGGGGCATCCGGCCCTAAAAGTGAACCAAATCCATATGTGAGACACAGTTCGCACCCGCGACCTCACAGATGTGCGGAAAGTGGTGGAAGAAGATTGTTGTTCTGTATTTTGAAACTATGGATGTGAAATGAAATGGCGTATTGCTTTTAGTGTCGGGAGTGTCCGAGGACATTTTCGGCCCGCCAGGTGCAGGTATTTTGATTTGACGGCCATAGGCGACGTGAGCGTCGTGATGAGGATGAAATGATGATGAAGACGAAACACATACCCAGTCCCCGTGCCGGCGAAATTAACCAATGATGGTTAAAATTCCCGACCCTTTAGGGAATCGAACCCGGTGCCCCTGCGACCAAAGGACAGCACGCTAACCATTTAGCCATGAAGCTGGACACTATGGAGGTAATGAACGTAATGAAAATATAATTGCTACTCGCCACCCGTACCTCTTCCTTTATAAGCCTCTAAGTTACGGAGAACGAATATGTCGGATGAACTCGACTTGTTCGCAGGAAGGGTGAGAGTTACTTTCATTGTTGATGCCTTTAGATCGTACGCAAACAAATCCCTTCTGCACAAGAAGGCGTGTCCTGTGTCTGATACACCTTGTCAGCAAAGTGTGTGCTAGCCATGTGCAACTCTGCAATATAACAATTAGGGCCTATAACTTATGTGTTACAGAGCCGTATGTTGTCAGTTTGACCGCAAATAGCTCTGCAAACTCCGGGCCATTCTCGTCACATATCTGAGGCAAGGGATTATGTGTCAGAGGTCGTGAATTTTTTCCGGAACCTGGTTATCGGTATTCCCCGACAAATGTGGGATGTAATGAGTATCAGTGGAGTTTGGAGTTCAGACTAACTTTATCCACATAACGGTCGTTCTACGGACCGCGTGTAATTCAAATAGCCTCCTAAATCCAGCTCTCCAAGTGGAGAGTGTGAGATACTCGAACTACGGCCCTTTCTTTGACAGTGTCGGCCCCTACCACTCCACAGTTTGAGACATGCCGATTACTGCTTAAATGCAGAACTTCATGATTAGGTCACCGTTCATTCATGATCTTTAAATGTTTTTACTTGTTTTTGCCAGTTTTGTTGCGGATAATGAGGTTTAGGGGCGGTGAATACCTAACAGACATAAAACTGTGACAGTATTGTAAATGAAATTCGAAGGAAAATGTCACACTACCCATACTTGAAACACATTCTTGTGCTGGACATCCGCTAACGTACCACCGAGCTTAGTGCGTCAAAGATACAATTCGCGACCTTGTTACACTAGTGTTGGCTACTGAATGCATGATTCGAAGCAGTGTATCGATTCATTCAAGTGTCCGAGTGAATCGATTCATAGGAACGGCGAGCTCACGGAACACGATTCAGCTTACTCCTAGCGGACAGTGCTGAGTGGCACACTCACTAGACGTTGACGGGGAGCCGAGCTTCCGCTGCAGCCAGACAGTGAATCATGGCACAACGAAAGAATCGTGAACGAGTGCGGCTCAGTGAGACACAAGATACACACGGTTCCTTATCGGCTCACTGGACACGTGGAGAGCCGAGATTCCGCTGCAGCGAGACATACAGTGAGCCATGGCACACCGAAAGAATCGTGAAGGAGTGCGGCTGAGTGAGACAAAAGATACACACGGTTCCTTATCGGCTGACTGGACACGCGGAGAGCCGAGCTTCCGCTGAAGCGAGACAGTGAATCATGGCACATCGAAAGAATCGAACGAGCGCGGCTCAGTGAGACACAATATACAGACGGCTCGTTATCAGCTCACTGGACACTGGCGGTTGGCGGAGAGCCGAGCTTCCGCTGCAGCGAGACATACAGAGCCATGGTATACTGAAAGAATCGCACGCCAAATGGACTCCCGAACTCAACTCATTTGAAAATAATACCCACTTGCATTCACTGTCCTCTTCTTACAGGGAGGTTTAAATAATAGATGTATTTATTTTCAGTGTTAAAAAATAAGTCAAAGCATATTTCTAAAGTAGCTAGTAAGTAGGTAGGCTATTAGGTTGTACTATTTATTAGTTTAATGAATCTTACTATTATAACTTAGTTGACATTTGACAATTAATTAAACTCGACTCTAGCCAGCCCTATGACCATGAGTCATGCTCATGACCACTCAAAAGTACCTGTTTTATATTGGGAAGAACGGCTCAGTATTGTCCCAGTTCGTATGTCACATCGTTGCACAAGACTTCAATAATATGTGGACAGTAAGTGAGCTGACTGACGCAATAACTTAACCAACAGTATGTTGAATCAGAAAACCTGTGGGCTACTCTACATCTCGGGTAGCCTATACAAAATATGACGATTTAAAAAAATCCTCTGCTGATAGAAAAATACAGTACATATTTTCAAAAATGACTTAGCGAGTTGCACGTGGAATTAGTATCGCGTAGCTATACGCTTGCACTCGGGGGATGGTGGGTTCGAATCCCACCGTCGGCAGCCGTTAAGATGGTTTTCCGTAATTTTCCCATTTTTACACCAGGAAATCCTGGGACTGTACCTTAATTAAGGCTGCTACCTTCCTAATCCAGGACCTTTCCCATCCTGCTTCGCCGGAAACCTTCGATGTATTAGAGTGACTAGCATTTTTTTCTAAAGGTGTGTTTTCCAAGGTGCGACTGTAGCCGCCACGGCGGCCAGAGCCGCAACTACTGGGGTCGCCATATTCGTTGGCGACAGCAGCCGCACGTGGGCTGTTTTCTTAGACACGACTCCAGCCGCCAGTCGCGCAGTCCAGTCCGTCAGAAATGGACGAGAGCACTGGCGATTTCGTTAGTGGCAGGGCTTTCCTTGACATTTGAATGGAAGAAGAAGAATAAGTAGAAGAAGAATAGTTAATGTGGTATCTCGGCCCGAAAAGAAGGAAAGTAAACAGTACCTATATTTGCATCGCACTATGAGGAAGGACGCTATAACAATTTAATTAACAGGCATCTTCTAAGTGATGAGACAAATTTCAGGAAGTATTTCAGACTGAGTGTTTAGTTATATTCTCTAACTTTTAAAAAGTGAAGTTTTGAAAACCCCTTGCAATCGGTACAAGATGCCTATCAGCCCAGCTGAGAAACTTGCACTCACTCTCAGGTACGGGTATTTTAATCTTATTTTAACAGTGTTTAGCTCAGCTGAATAAGTGTTTTTACAGTAAGACATAACGATCAGTAAATCTGTGGTCGTAATAGACTTCAAGATTTTTTTGCTAGTGGCTTTATGTCGCACCGACACAGATAGGTCTTATGGCGACAATTCATAGGAAAGACCCAGGAGCTAGAAGGAAGCGGCCGTGGCTTCATTAAGGTACAGCCCCTGCATTTGCCTTGTGTAAAAATGGAAAATCACGGAAAACCATCTTCAGTGGTTCGATCCCACGATCTCCCGGATGCAAGCTCACAGCTGCGCGCCCCTAACAGCACAGGCAACTGGCTCAGTAAACTTCAAGTTTAATAAACCCGCAACTTAATTGTGTGATACAACATTAATTGCACCAATATGTCAATTACACTGACTGACAGAGCAAATGCAACACCAAGAAGGAGTGGTCAGAACTTTATACCAATTGCAGGGTAGACTGACGTCACTGAGGTATGCTCATGATGTGAAATGCGCCGCTGTGCTGCGCACGTAGCGAACGATAAATGGGACACGGCGTTGGCGAATGGCCCACTTCGTACCGTGATTTCTCAGCCGACAGTCATTGCAGAACGTGTTGTCGTGTGCCACAGGACACGTGTATAGCTAAGAATGCCAGGCCGCCGTCAACGGAGGCATTTCCAGCAGACAGACGACTTTACGAGGGGTATGGTGATCGGGCTGAGAAGGGCAGGTTGGTCGCTTCGTCAAATCGCAGCCGATACCCATAGGGATGTGTCCACAGTGCAGCGCCTGTGGCGAAGATGGTTGGCGCAGGGACATGTGGCACGTGCGAGGGGTCCAGGCGCAGCCCGAGTGACGTCAGCACGCGAGGATCGGCGCATCCGCCGCCAAGCGGTGGCAGCCCCGCACGCCACGTCAACCGCCATTCTTCAGCATGTGCAAGACACCCTGGCTGTTCCAATATCGACCAGAACAATTTCCCGTCGATTGGTTGAAGGAGGCCTGCACTCCCGGCGTCCGCTCAGAAGACTACCATTGACTCCACAGCATAGACGTGCACGCCTGGCATGGTGCCGGGCTAGAGCGACTTGGATGAGGGAATGGCGGAACGTCGTGTTCTCCGATGAGTCACGCTTCTGTTCTGTCAGTGATAGTCACCGCAGACGAGTGTGGCGTCGGCGTGGAGAAAGGTCAAATCCGGCAGTAACTGTGGAGCGCCCTACCGCTAGACAACGCGGCATCATGGTTTGGGGCGCTATTGCGTATGATTCCACGTCACCTCTAGTGCGTATTCAAGGCACGTTAAAAGCCCACCGCTACGTGCAGCATGTGCTGCGGCCGGTGGCACTCCCGTACCTTCAGGGGCTGCCCAATGCTCTGTTTCAGCAGGATAATGCCCGCCCACACACTGCTCGCATCTCCCAACAGGCTCTACGAGGTGTACAGATGCTTCCGTGGCCAGCGTACTCTCCGGATCTCTCACCAATCGAACACGTGTGGGATCTCATTGGACGCCGTTTGCAAACTCTGCCCCAGCCTCGTACGGACGACCAACTGTGGCAAATGGTTGACAGAGAATGGAGAACCATCCCTCAGGACACCATCCGCACTCTTATTGACTCTGTACCTCGACGTGTTTCTGCGTGCATCGCCGCTCGCGGTGGTCCTACATCCTACTGAGTCGATGCCGTGCGCATTGTGTAACCTGCATATCGGTTTGAAATAAACATCAATTATTCGTCCGTGCCGTCTCTGTTTTTTTCCCCAACTTTCATCCCTTTCGAACCACTCCTTCTTGGTGTTGCATTTGCTCTGTCAGTCAGTGTATTTACATGCCATTCCATCGGTGAGTAATCTAGGGAATGAATGAATCAATGTCAACGCCTAAAAATGATAATGCAGAGTGGGATTTGAATTTTATTTAAAAGTACATTTTATTACACTGTATATTCATTCCTATAAATTATGACCCAGTAATCATGACAAGATATCAAAACTGTTTACATCTGAGCACGGCTCGGCTTTTATCGGCCCTTGATTCACAGTGGAGAATGCTTGCGGAGGAGGTGTTGAGCAATAGTCACTTCCGTCGCAGCGACTGCGGCCGCCAGCACTGCTTACTGCACCAGTGTGGCGGCTCAAGCCGCAATTGCCGCGAGCAGCAGACCAAATTCAAACTGCGCATGCGCGAATATGGAGACTGCTGTCGCCGTGCGGCTACAATCGCCGTTGCGGCTACAATCGCACCTTGGAAAACGCACCTTAAGAAAGGAGTTCATAGTATGAAGACCAGATGGCAGCAGCGAACATTGAGTGCTTTTGCTGCTGTCTTACCATTACATACTACACAGATGCAGTAGGAGCGGTGACTCTAATGTGCCGTGAATCGGATCACTGTATCGTGTCGGTAACGTGAACGGAATCAAATGAATCGATTCAGTAAAATGAATCGAATGGCCCATCACTATGATACACTTCTTCAAGTTGCTGCGAAGTTCTCCAGCCGTGTCACAAGTTCTTAATCAGTTTCTACAAAATCTGTTTCAGTTCAAAATACTTAATATACTGCTCATTAATGGCCACTGGATTATTTCACATGTTCATACGTGGGTTGTTGTTTTTTGCAACTGTGCCCAATCTTAGATACTCGATTAGAACTTGAACGTACCCAGTACCAAATCATATAGTGTGTCTGAGTGTTGTAATATTCCGCCGTCAATGCCGTATCTTCCTCCAGATGCCATGCAAGATACACTAATGTCTTACCTGTTGTCCCGGGCACATTACTGAGGCTAGTACAACAATCAGGTTATCAGTGATCTTGCATTAAAGAGAAGGTATCTCAAGTCCGTAACAAATACCATCCCCTCTACAACATTCACAATAAAATTGTGTTTATTGATTTAGTACATATAGGTTACATATAGCAGATGAAAATATCCTGAACAGCATTTATGGAATGATTTAATAAATGTACAAAATTACATCACTACGCAGTTAAATTCTGCCTACAACAAAATAAAAATCCATTCAATTGCATTATGATACACTTGTTAATGGTAATCGAAGCTCGCAAATGTCTCTTTAGTACAACATTTGTTCGGAAATACAGATGATATTGGATCTCATTGTGATAATTTAAAACACAACTAGCAATATAGCTCACTATGATGGACGTTTCTAGTTCGTTTCTATGTGCTATAAGGCATCGTTAGTTAAGCTATTTCATATATCTTCTTATATATACCGGTACAGTTTACGCATACATTTCACAACACACACACGCGCGCGCGCACACACAGACAAACAAACAAACAAACAAACAAAGGAACAAACCCGTGGCACAACAGCCCGTTCAGACCATGTTCTGCAAAGACGGCTGCTGCCCTTGGTAACTGCCTGCAGATACTAGAGTGCCACATGGTTAACGTGATGAAATCTTCAACCGTATCTTGGGTTTCTTGACCAGATCTATTGTCTCTCGTATCAGCCAGCTCCTCACTTGGTCTTACGAGGCTGAGTGAACCCCGTTCCAGCCCTCAGTCCAGTACTAATGTTAGACTGGTAGAAAATTGAACTCTGGGCCGCTACCCCTACACCACGGGACTGGCTACGTACATTTTAACGTGTTCCCCCATAACGAAAAGTAGACTTCTTGATTGTTTACCGTCCTACCTAATGGCTCGCGGTCTAACTCTCTCCCCCTCAAGAACATTGTAATGGACTAGTTGGTAACCTTTGTTAATTTACTCTTTGATCAAATTGTGTAGTCAATGCCTTCTATGAAATACTTTCAACTAGCGTCTTTTTTTAACTCAGCGTTAAAAACGTACGGGAATAGTGGGATAAAATAAAAGGTTTATGACTCTCATTCACATACATTCCGGTTGTTTTTTTTGACTTTTTTTTAAGGAGTGATGACTCTAATGAATTTCATGCGAGTACGATATATCTTACTGTTTTATGCTGAAAATTGTGCTGAAATTTGTGCATTCGTTTATCGTGTCTTACCGCCAGGTATCCTTACTGACGCCAACCCTATCCGGAAGGTTGTATTCACTATTGCATGTTTCATGGTATGATAGATGTAGGTGTTGATGAAGATACGTGTATTAAAAGTCTGTTCGGCGAGTTAAGAGAATTACCCCTCCAGTTATTTGAACGACAGACACGCGCCCTGACTGCAGGGGGAGTGACTTTCCGGCATTTAGTAATACAATACCACAAGCAGTGTGTTACCCCTCAGGCAGTAACGTACGATCGTCTTCAGCTAATGTTTAGGAATGCGAATTTTTTTTTTTTTTTTTTCGTGTGGCTATTTCTAGCCGAGTGCAGCCCTTGTAAGGCAGACCCGCTGACGAGGGTGGGCGGCATCTGCCATGTGTAGGTAACTGCGTGTTATTGTGGTGGAGGATAGTGTTGTGTGTGGTGTGTGAGTTGCAGGGATGTTAGGGACAGCACAAACACCCAGCCCCCGAGCCATTGGAATTAACCAATGAAGGTTAAAATACCCGACCCGGCCGGGAACCGAACCCGCGACCCTCTGAACCGAAGGCCAGTACGCTGACCATTCAGCCAACGAGTCGGACATGCGAATTATGAAAACACATTTATATTCGACAGTGCCAAAATATAGGCTAAGTATTATATGCCAGAAAACTGAATCTTAATGAGGCTCATCATAGTTGAAGTTTCATTATGGTACAGGTTCTCCTCCAATCAGAGTTCAGATTTTCATTATGATAAACTGTTTGACCAGTTAGGTAAAGATAGCAAAATCAAACATGTCGGATACACATATTAACATCAATTCACCTTCTACTTCCAATATTCCACAACCACACGGCACATTCCTGCAAATTCACTTCACCGACTGTACAATAAACAATTTGTATTTGAAATTAAGCTAGGTTATGATAACCGTCTATCAAAGCTTTGAAAACATATGACACTGTGAAGGTCGCTGATCCACTCACGAAAAATCAATAATCCAGCGCATGCGCTCTGCGCCTGTTCAGTAAACTCAACTGCCAAGCGACATCTCGACAGAAACTTATGAATATTTAAAAAATATAGTTATAATTCGTCGAGCATAAACAGTGGTATGCAACTCGCCTATAGTGGTAATTAAGACACTCGTATGGACATTATAAAATAAACCATAGACCTACTGGTGTCTTAATTATTGCCATTATAGGCTTGTTGCGTAATGTACTATTAAGGGTGAAATCCCTTTATCATAAACGAATTCTACAATTACTCAAACTGAAATATGAGGTCATATGAAGTAGCGAAATGTCACAGAAAAGTACGCGTTACAGTTTTCGATGATGGTGATGATGATGATGATGATGATGGAGTTCCAGTGATTTTTCTTCTCCTTCCGCTTCTGCTTCTCCCGAGCCATCTGGACCGATATTAATGACAAATCTGTCACTGATGTGACCCTTCAGCTCACCATGCTACCAGTAAAAATCAATTTTTCCCTGGCATGTCAACACGCTTCCTGTCAGTTTGTCATTGTGATAGCCTTAACTGCTTCGTCAAATACTTGCATGACCCAAATAAGTTCTGTAGGGTTGAATTCGCGGTGATACGGAGGTAATCCTTCGGTAATAGTGTCAGTTTTCATATGTTTTAAACTCAAGTTTATGATGATATGTATTTTTTTTTGTACAATGTAGGTTTAACCATGCGTTCATCGAACGGCACATTATTTTCCCGCACCTTAGCCTGCATTTCTGATCTACAGTACGTGTACTGGATACTGGGTCTTTATGCATTTCACGAGAGTGATAACTAGCGTCGTTATCTATGCAAATAAGGAAATTGTCAGAGATGTACGCCTAAACTTAAAACCCACATAGTGAAACCATCGCTGTCCACTTCTTCGTAATAACCTTTTGTAGATTCAAAAACTAACAGTGTGTCCTGAACGAAACCTCTTTCAGAATCGGCATGTACTATTGTAATATGGGCACAATTGCCAACCGGGTTTTTTTCCATAATCCAACAACCACATTTTCTCACGTGTGAGGTTAACATTCAAACAAGTTTCAACCGGAAACGCAATATGTTTTCCCACCTTCCTTGCGTCCCTTATTGCACATAAAAACATATTCTTTCTAGGCATACTTATGATGTCTGACCGTTCCATAAGCAATCCCATGCTGCAATCATTTCTCTTGTATTGAAAGCTTTTTTTAAAAATATTCCATAAAGTTCACCGGCGAGAATGTCTTCCGAGTACAGAGCTAGCAGCGATAACTGGCCCTGCCACAAAGCACTGAGCTAACCTTTTCGGTAATTATATAAATTAAATTACCCTAATTTGATTGATAAACTCGAAGATATTCTCAGTCAAATAGAAATAATCTTACCTTATGTCTTCGATCTTCAATTTTCCCTCCTTCACTTAATATTGTGAAGACTGACAATATTTTCATGTTGCTTCTTATAACAACAATCATTTCCGTTTGAATATTTGTCGTTTCACAAAGGCGTTCACCGAGCTCGATAGCTGCAGTCGCTTAATTGTGGCCAGTATCCAGTATTTGGGAGATGGTGCGTTCGAACCCCACTGTCGGCAGCCCTGAATATGGTTTTCCGTGGTTTCCCATTTTCACGTCAGGCAAATGCTGGGGCTGTACCTTAATTTAGGCCACGGCCGCTTTCTTCCCACTCCTGTCCCTTTCCTTTCCCATCGTCGAGATAAGAAATATCTGTGTCGATGCGACGTGACGCAAATTATAAAAATCGAAGGCGTTCAATTCATATCTTCGGAGGGCATTAGAGTTCTTCTAGCAGCGCATTTTGAAGAAACCTTAGACTATGACCTAACTAGGAAGGGCCGGGTTTAGGGGCTCAGGGGGTTGGGGCGCTGGCTTTCTGACCCCAACTTGACAGGCTCGATCCTGACCTAGTCCGATGGTATCTTAAGGTGGTGAAACACGTCAGTCTCGTGTCGGTAGATTTACTGGCACGTAAAATAACTCCTGCGGGGTTAAATTATGGCACCTCGGTATCGCCGAAAAACTTAAAAAAGTATAGTTACTAGGATGTAAAGCCATTAACATTAATTATTAGTAACTCGAGAGTTTCTGGGAGACGCCGTCGCCGCCGCCACCACCACCACCACCACCACCACCTTTATTTTTTGGCTGTTTTACGTCGCTCCTATACCGACATTTCTTGCGGCAGCAATGGGGCAGGAAAGGGCTAGGACTGGGAAGGAGCCCATCGTCGCTTTAATTAAGGTACAGGCTAAGCATGTGCCTGATTTGATAACTGGTAAACAACGGAAAACCATCTTCAGGGCTGCCGACAGTGAGGTTTGAACCCACAATCTCCTGAATGCAAGTTCACAGCTACGTGATGCAAGCCATGTAGCCAAATTGCTCGGTGAACCCATGTTTAAAACAATGCCCGTTTTGTTCGATATCTCTAAAGTAGGTTAGGAACGTTTTAAAATGGACACACTACTGTATATTGTACCATATCCTGTCACAAATTTGGCGTAGCATAGGGGAAAAGCACGTGAAACATCCGGAAGTGAACAATAAAATCTCTAATTACTAATATATACTAAAATTACAGTATGTTGACAGGAAATACGTACATATAACACTAGTGAATGAGAACGCAGGTATTCGGGTAAGATAGATTTATTAATCTAAAAACATGAATTGAGATCGTACAAATCAAATAAACGTAAAATCGGTCGTGAAATTGGTCAGAAAAAGTGATCCACACATATACATGAATTGAAATTTTGACTCTTGTTTCTACATAAGAAACACGGGGAACGACCCAAAATTACGATTTCAAATTTACATGGAAATTGGAGTGTGTTACATTGTTTTAATTGTTTGACTGCTTCGTTAAGTCCCTACGTCCATTGCCGGTAGGCTCGATTTTAAACCGTCCATTAGATGCGAAAATAATACTCAATACACTAGTATACGAGCAAGTTCTGGAACACCTAAATAAAAATGCTCTTTTGGACCCTTTGCAATCTGGATTTAAGAAGGGTCACCTTACCGCGACAGCACTTTTGAAGGTTATTGAATACATTAGAAACGCTATGAACAAACTACTAGTCACTATACTCATTCTTCTGGACTTCAGTAGCACCTTTGACACTATAGAAATTCAGACTGTGATAAAGAAATTGGAAGTGCTAAATTTCGACCTGGCTGCGCTTCAGTATTTTAGTTCTTATTTAAGTAACCGTCAACAGCGTGTAACAGTAAACGACAAGGCCTCTAAATGGAAAACGAAACTTAGTGGTGCACCACAGGGCAGTATTCTAGGGCCCTTACTTTTCTGTATTTATATCAATGACATACCATCTGTGACAGAAAATAACACACACTACATCTATGCAGACGACCTTCAATTTTATCGACACTACAAGACTTCGGACTGAGCTGAAACAATACAAGATATTAACAATGACCTTCGATGACTCGCAACAAAATTCTCTTATGCTAAACTCCACAAAATCTCAGGCAATCATAATTGGATCACGAAGATTACTGAACTGCTCAAACAATGTCGCAATCCCGCCTTTCCTACTGAATTGTAACATTATTCCCTACAGTGAAGCGGTTAAAAATATCGGCATAATTATGAATGAAACACGTGATTTGTCTCATAATACGAAATAAATCTGTAAAAAGATTTTCGGAGTGCTTCGCCCTCTTAAACGGCTAATAGCCAAACGAATACAGATACTGGTTCTCCCTATTATTGATTACTGTGACGTTCTTTTAATTGACATGACGAGAGAAGAAACTCCAACGAGCACTGAATTCCTGCCTGCGATGTATTTACAATATCGGGTACGATGTTCATATCACCCCATACTATCAGGCTCTCTCATGGCTGAAGACTGATAAACGTCGACAGCTACACATTTCAACAATAGTGCTTAGAGTGTTAGCTAAAAGTTAGCCACTGTATATTTCTTCTAAATTCAACTTTTAATCATCATTTCACAAATTAAATGCACATTCCAGATCCTTTCTTTCTATTCCAGTGCACCGCACGAATAAAATTAATAGATCATTTTTTTGTGACCGGCACCAGATTATAAAATTCCGTGCCAGCTCAGGTCAGAGAAACTAGCTCTTTATCAAGATTTAAGGTCGCCTACCGAGACTATCTGCTGAGCACAGCTGACTGAATGGCTGAAGTATGAATGTGTGCGTGCCTGAGGATTAGTCATTATTAAGAGTTTTTAATATTAATTTTAATATTAATTTAGTTAGTAATGTATTTAAATTTATTTTCAATTCTGTTAATTTATGTATTTTTAACTATTTCAAGTTTCTCAGTATTTTATTTAATATTTTGATTAGTAAGTGGTTAAGTGTAAGACAGGGCAACGAAAACTAACGTCGCCACTGTAAAAAAGGCATTAGTAAATAAATAAAATCTCGCGACGCTGATAGCGTGGAGCCCATGTGATACAGCGAAGTGTCTGCCCAACTTCTCTATCAAATCAACTCACACAGGAATGAATATACCATTAAATAAAAGAAACACATATCTATAACTAACCCATTCTAACCCTTGTTCCCATCTAATTGAAATATACACTTAGCTCGGGGCTAATGCATTGCAGCCCTGAACGTATTTAATCGTACTAAAACTGAGCAAATCGAGTGCCGCACTGGCTTACATTTAACAATTAATTAACTGACTTGAGAAACCCTAAACAAGTGTATGAATATCACTTTGCAGGCTTATAGAACTTAAGGACTTAACTTAGCAGCCATCTCTCCAACAGCGACGAATCACATGAACACTATGTCACGCGTGCCTAGCCCATAGCAACAGCAGTCATCACGGGCTTGATGGTCCTCGCCTCGAGTCCTCGATACACCATGGTTGTCGTCTTCTTGATCGGGGAATCGTCTGGAATGGTGGTATATTTCAGAACATCTGCTTCACCGCTTGGCGTGATCGTACACAAGATCTCAACCTTAGTGACGGACTACCATTGACTATAGCCTACGCGCAAATTTTAGTCCTGATTTGTGCGTCACTAATTATTGGAACTAGCCCGGTTGAAATCAGTCCTTCGCAGCGGTTATATCTGCACGGGTCGCACACGTTAGCATCGCGATCCGCAAACGCGTTATAAATGTTTTATGCTACTTGATAGCGTTATTAGCTCTTGTGAGCTAACTCATAGCGATCGAATAATAACCCTACAAATCTCACAAATAAGTGTATCTAATAAGTTTGTGAATTACACCATGCCGCACTTGGCGTTTCATAACAGTGAATAAAATGAAGAGGCAACTGACTATCACTGAATACTGAGGGTTACGAAGCGCTGAGAATGAATACGTTTCTGTAACACGACTGAGCGACTGACATACACTAAGCGAGCAATGCTGCTGAACACAATGAGCGAATGAATGAGATCGAATGAGCAAATACGTACTCAACGAGCGAATGAATTCGAATGAGAAATACGTACACAACGAGCGACTGAATTCGAATGAGAGCGCTTTACCCTCGAAGCAAGTTTTTATACCCTTGAAAAGACACCGAGTTCGAGGTAAACCCACAGCTAACAGACAGTCCTATTTTGTAACGGCCCAGCAGATGTCAACGGCTCCTCCTGCAAATACGCACTTATCTCAGTTGAGCACAAGAAAATACTATCATCGACTCCAGGCATACGATAGTTCTGTTCTTAATTATGTATAGAGTCAGATCCTTGGAATTTAGCTTACTGGCGGATATATTGACTTACATTCAGATGATTCCAGCCGTGGGAACGTGAGGTTTGCCAACCTGAGACAATTTTTCTGTGGATCCCCACGTTTAAATTTCACCCCCTCCAGATTACAGCGGTTGGGCTTGGTGGTATAGTCGGGGTCTCCATGTATAAAATCACGGCTTACCGCTCAATTCCAACTTGAGGAATTCATTCCTTCCGGACCAATACGGGGTTCTCATGGCTTGCAGTACGGCCATCCAGGTTTCTTGCCTTCACTCCCGGCGACTCTACGATGCGTTAAATAAAAATTATGCCACAGTGTTCTAATAAATCAATTGAGGCATACTAGGATATGGCTCAATATATCAATCGATAAACAAGTCTTCTCTAGATGCATGATAGCTGAAAAGCATCGCTACTATCTCATCAAGGGAGCCACGCATCGATTCACGATTAACATACGTAGGATATTTGAAATGACAATTCAAATCCCCGTCGTTCGAGTTCCAGCAATTTTTGGCGTATCATAACTAATGATGGCATGTTACGCGGTCACGCATTACTGTAGGCTTGCCTAAACTGATCTTTCCACTGACTGCGTGACTTGTGCCATATGTGTGGTTGTCAGGGTATCCCCACGAATGCAGGAATCTATTCCTTACTGTCCCTGTCGGTCTGTCGTTCTGAGTGGCTCATGCGGTAGAGCGCTGATCTTCTGTGCCCAAGTTGACGGCTTCATTCCTGTTTCAGTCCGGTAGTATTCGAAAGAGCTCAAATACACCGGCTTTGCAACCGTAGATTTACCGGCACAAACAGAATTCTAGCGGGACAACTTTCCGGAACCTCGCCGTCTCCGGAAGTTGTAAAAGTATTTAATCGACGGCAAACCTGGAACATTATTATTATTATTATTATTATTATTATTATTATTATTATTATTATTATTATTACCATAAATGAAAAGTACAATAATAAATTGTGTACTGCTTGGGTGGACATTCAGAAAGCATATGATTCGTTGTCACATGAATACCTAATTGAATGCCTACGGAAGATACATATGCCAGAAAACATCATTAAATTTGTCAATAGAACACTTGACAAACAGAGAACAACATTAATATGTGGAAATAAAGTGGTCGGTGACGTGAAAATAAATAGAGGAATATTACAAGGAGATGCTCTATCACCCAAGTTGTTCGTAATTGCTATGGAATCATTAAGCAGAATTTTAAATAAGAACTGCGAGAAGATCCAAGCAGATGAACATGGAAGAATTGAGTGCAACCACCTCATTTTCATCGATGACATTAAATTGTTCGCCAAAGATGTGCAGACATTGAACGAGCTGAGCCAGTGGACGAATCAATGTCTCAACAACATGGGTTTTACAATCAATCAGCAAAAGTCAGCGAACAATATCAATTCGAACCATATCTTTGGAGAGAAGGTAAATGACGTGGAAGGATACAAATACCTAGGAATATTAGAAGACTCGAGAAATGTAATTAAACCCGAGAATAAAGTTATCATAGCCAACAAGATCGAATCACGGGTAACAAATGTATGCCAAACAAAGTTGAACGCGAGAAACCTGTTTGCAGCAATAAATGAGTATGCGTTATCAACTATTAACTATTATATTGGCCTGATCCCGTACGAGCACGAAGAATTTAACAACATTGATCTGAAGGTGAGAGGAATCTTGAGAGAGCATAATATCGTCAGAACAGCAGGTAATATGGAACGACTGTACCTGAAAAGACATGAGTTAGGAAGAGGACTACAAAATATTTCTGAGAAGACCGAATTGATTTTACTAGAACTATGTAAATATTTGGCAACAAACACAAGAACGAAGTTTATCGCAGAAAGTGAAAGAAGAAATTCAACCCATCTTGGACTGATTGAAGAACATTTGAAACGGAAGTACTTAATTGAGGAAGGAAACGATGTCACGGTAAAAGTAGTTAAACAGAAACAAAAACAGATGCGAATGGATCGAATCATGGCTAAGTCAATGCATTCCACATTGTTCCGTGTACAACAGGAGAAATTTGTTGACGTAAAACAGTCATCGTTATGGCTAATGGGGGGGAATATATCTCCACAGGAAGAAGGAATGTTCTGTAAGATACAAGACAGAAACATCTTCTTTAGTCATGGGAGTATATTCCAGAGGTGCCCACACTGCAACCAGGGCAATAAGACACTAGATCACCTGGCAACACAATGTGGACGAATGCTTAATTTGGACTACAAGAAACGCCACAATGATGTTGTCAGATGCTTGCATTTCATGTTCACCAAAAAGTATGGGCAGAAAAATTCTAAGAAAATAAAGAACTATAAAGTTGAAAATGTCATATCCAATCAGCGAGTTAGAATAAAGTCAGACGTCATCATACAGACTGAGCTTCGCATTGAACACAATAAACCGGATCTGATGATACATGACCTTGTAAAGAATGAGATTCTATTAATTGAAGTTGGAATCACAAACAAAAATATCCTGAAACAGACCGAAACCACTAAAGGAAGAAAGTACGAGATGCTAGCCAACGAACTCTCACTTATGTACAATGGGGCCAAGGTGACGATGGTCCCTGTGGTAAGAACATGGGACGGGCTAGTTACCAACTTGTTCAAGAAGCACATGGACAAATTGGAAGTGAGCAAACAGCTACAGGCCTACCTACAGACCATTGTACTAAAAAGAACATGTGAGAGTGTGCTAATCGACTTCAGACGAGGCAACTTGGATAACGAGTTGTGGACGGAGGACTTGCAAACAATGATGGACCAGATGGAGGCGGTCCTGGTACCGTAAATGGTGTGCAAGAAGTGTGTATACAAATGCGTAGAATCATTGGATGTAACATGGACTTAAAAACTAATTGAATAAATTTATTATTGTTATTATTATTATTATTATTATTATTATTATTATTATTACTATTATTATTACACTGTCTGTCTCACCTGATTGAGTCTTAGAGTCTTAGAGTACCCTCTTTTCTCTCTCCAGACACTCATTACGTATGAGCCGTGATGGGTGATCACGGGACTCGAGCTGAGTCTGACACATATGGCGTCTTTGTTTCTTGTGCCAGACTTCTTTCAACATTCATGTGCGACTTCACTTCATCGGCTCTTCTTCTCTTTGTACCTCCATTATATTATGTTTTTAAGGCGTGAGAGGACATTCATTTTAGCAGTCTCCGTTGCTCTTCTTATTCTTTACGTAATACCGGTAATATCTTTCAAGGCTTCCAAACTGACCCGCTACTTGTAGCAAGTACCACAGACACTTCAAATTCCGTTTAACATTTCAACATCATTGGCTCTGAAGTCAGTGACCCCTGTCTATTCCTTTATTGTAGAGGGGCTGGTTCGTAGCTAACGGATTTCATTAGTTGTGCTAGAGATTTGAAACAGGAAATATGATGCTGTTGTATTTTGTACAACGCGCGACCGCTAATTTCTGTTCCCGAAATATTTATACATTTGTGGGACAGACAATAAAACTGTTATTACTGTATTATTCAGTGAGTGTTATCCATGGTTGATCTGTCTGATGATCGTGTTCAATAGACAGTGTATATTCAGGTTAATAATCACTGCACCAAGCGAGCTGGCCGTGAGGTTGGGGGAGCGCAGCTGTGAGCATGTATTTGCGAGATAGTGGGTTCGAACCCCACTGTTAACAGCCCTGAGGATGGTTTGTGGTGGTTTCCCTTTTTCACACCAGGCAAATCTTGCCGCTGTACCTTCATTAAGGCCACGGTCGTTTACTTCCCACTTCTAGCCCTTCCCTCTCCCATCGTCGCCATAAAACCTATGTGTGTCCGAGCTACGTAAATAATAATAATAATAATAATAATAATAATAATAATAATAATAATAATAATAATAATAATAAGTGAATAATTATTATATTTAATCATCTACAGTCGTATAAGCACACTAAATTTTATTTCAAAATCGGTTTTCGGACTCTAAGACCCATCATTAGTGTTAAGAAAAAAATTTAAACATTTGATTTCACGTGAGTGTGTTGTCACAATGAGTTAAAGCAAGTTTTAAAACAGTTAAAATGGAGCCCTGTTGGGATCAACTGTAAAATAAGAAAAAATAAACAAGTGTAAATGTATGAAAGAATACACATAAATTTAATAATGATGTAAAAAATATATATGACATACCATAGGAAGGGTTGGCTTATTCTCGTGCTCTGGTTGTTGATCTAGTATTATACAAACGTTCAGTTTTAATCACGCGGCACGCAGGAAACACATGATGATACGTCACCTCAAGATTATGAATAATATGTTGCCTGCAACTGTTTCATTTAAAATTTTATCAGGTTCCGTTATCTTCGCCAGGAATATATGTTTTCGCGGGCATTTAGTTCAAATCCATAATTACCTTTAACAATATTAATTTCATGCCCTTTTCGATCCCTAAAAAGTTATGGTAACTGTTATAAATGTGTTCCGAAAAAGCTGAATGTTGTACTTTATTGCCTTGAAATATTCTTGATATCATCGATTTAAGGCTCGACCATTCCTTCCTATATAAAACATACAGCAGTCAATACAAGTGAGCCTATATACTCCCGAATTGGTGTAGACATCATTTTTGTTGATAATATGTGCATTATTTATATGTTCTGATATTTTATTTATGGTTCTAAATGCTGTTTTAGATTGAAATTTCTTAAATATATTAGCGATTTCTAAAACTTGATTTCCAAAGTGAGTAAATGTTACAAATTGTCTGCGTTCAGGGATTTTCTTTCTTCTCTCATCATGTTTCCTTTTTTCTCCATTTTCTTTTTTACGTATAATTTTGTCTATCATTTCTGGCCTGCAGACATTTGCCTTAGCCATTTGTTTTATTATTCTAATTTCTTTCAGTTTGTTTCACTTACTCATGGGAATTTTAATATTCTATTAATATAGCTGTTGTTAGCTGCTTGTCTGTGAGTTCCTGGGTGGTTGGAGTTTTTGTTGATGGCGGTGATGGACTGTGTGGGTTTCCTAAAAATATCGAAATCTATCCTACTCTTGTCTTATGTTAATGTGAGGTCCAAGAAATTTAATTTTTTTTCACTTTTTATCGGGTTTGAACTAAATGATTAGCTGTTAGCTTCCCACCCGAAAGGATTAGCTTCGAATACCCGGTCGATTCTGGGTAGAGATTTTCATCTCGTGAATCACGTGTCGTCAGGAAGGGCATCCTTTCCTACACCCCCGGCCAAAATCAAAATGAGTCTCGGTGGCTCCAGCAAACCCTGAAGAAAGTCTTTTTTGTACGAATTTCAGCTCTTCTGGGAATAACTGTTCTTGATGTGCTTATCCTCTCGAGTTGTGAAATTTAACTCTCATTATTTTTTTATTTTTTTGCTATTGGCTTTACGTCGCACCGACACAGATAGGTCTTATTGCGACGATGGGACAGAAAAGGGCTAGGACAGGGAAGGAAGCGGTCGTGGCCTTAATTAAGGTACAGCCCCAGCATTCGCCTGGTGTGAAAATGGGAAACCACGGAAAACCATCTTCAGTGCTGCCGACAGTGGGGTTCGAACCCACTCTCTCCCGATTACTGCATACTGACCGCACGTAAGCAACTGCAGCTATCGAGCTCGGTAAACTCTCATTATAAAACAAGTAAACATTTCATGTCGAATTTTCTTCCTTTCCATTAAAATCCATTCTACATCTCTCCTCATATCTAATTTGTTACTTCATTCTTCTTCTCTTTGTCTTTCTTTCTTTCTTTTCTTGTTTTAATCCGTTTACCATCAAGGGTTGAGTTTCACTCGGACTCAGCGAGGGATCCCACCCCTACCACCTCAAGGGCAGTGTCCTGGAGCGTGAGACTTTGGGTCAAGGGGATACAACTGGGAAATAGGAGAAGTACCTCGCCCAGGTGGCTCACCTGCTGTGGTGAAGATGGGCCTTGCTGGGAATTGTAAGATTGTAAGGGATAAACGAGGAAGAAGGAAGGCAGCGGCCGAAGTCTTAGGTTACGTACCATCCCGTCATTAGCCTGGATGAGAAGTGGTAAAGTACGGAAAAGCACTTCGAAGATGGCTGAGGGAGGAATCGAACCCCCTCTACACAGTTAACCTCCAAGGCTGAGCTCTCCCCGTTCCAGCCGTCGTACCACTTTCCAAATTTCGTGGCAGAGCCGAGAACTGAACCCAGGCCTCCAGGGGTGGTAGCTAATCACACTGTCCGACTCGTTGGCTGAATGGTCAGCGTACTAGCCTTCGGTTCAGAGGGTCCCAGATTCGATTCCCGGCCGGGTCGGTGATTTAACCTTAAGTGGTTAATTCCAATGGCGTATTCAACTTTAAAACTCATCCTAGGTAGGGCCCTCATCTTCACGGATATGCAGGTCACCTAATAGGCCGTCTATTAGAAAAAGACCTGTACCAGGCCTCTCAGGAGGCCATACTCCGTTATTATTAGCTAATCACACTAACCACTACACCACAGAGGCGGACTCCTGTTTGTTTAACATTATTCTGCACTTTATTCCCCAAAACTGGCAGTTTGTAGTTAATCCATTTCTTACCACACTATACCACTCTTATTTAAGTGCACCCTAGTTTTAAATACCTGTTTGCAGAGCTAGTGATTTATGAAGGAAATCATTGTGGAAATCAATATTCCGTAAACCACGCTTCAACTCTGGTTCTTGATAGAGGAATTATTTGATTACTCTCCTGCCGACTGGAGTGTCCTGTGTTCGAATATCAATGTCAACCAAAGGTTAACAATATAAATAAGATAAATTTAACAATAAATAAATGAATAATTAAATACTTCTCAACAAGATAGTAAATCGCAGACAAGAAACCTCAGAAACCTCAGAAGACAAGGAATATGTGCCACATTTACAATATAGATTATTAGAAATACATCAAAAACCGTATGAATAAGTATTAAGCGTACAATGAAGAGTAATAACAGTGGAATAAAAGGAAGCAACCTGAAAGAAGATGCGAAAAGAAGGGAAAGGGGAATGGAAGTAGGGATCGAACTTGGGAAAGGATTCTCTTCGCCGGGTGTAGTTACGCTGCAAGATCTGTTGTTATTATTATTATTGTTACGGGGCTATCTGTGGACCAGCAGAGGTGAAAGAAGGTGCCGGGGTGAAAGGGTCTAACTACTATGTCAAGAAAGAAATTAAACTGAAATGGAAGGTTATATTTTCAAAAAGCAACAAGTTAAAAAATTCTCACTTAGTGAGATAACAATGGCATATCAGGTACCATGACAAAGTTTAGACAAAGCAAGAAGATCCAAAATTTAGTGACTGTTTAGTAATCAGAGCTTCGAGCCCCTTGCTTCACAATTCTTGAGCACTCGGCTCAAATTTACAAAAGAGCACAATTTTACAAGGGCAGAAATCCCCTAATAGTCCGTAATTTACAATATCAAGCCTCCTAGAGGCACTTTTACAACACTTGAAAAAGAGCTAACGTGCTCTCCGTTTTCCAAGCCTATTCAAGGCGATATCAGAAAATTACAATCACTTGCCATCAAGGCACAACTTACAAATTTGAAAGAGGGGTATCTAGTTCCCAACCTATTGGGCAGTAGCGGAAAAGAACAGGTTAAGTAAATGGCCCGAAACACAAATTGAATGGAGGCGTGTACATGCACTCTTAAATATGCATTCTAAAAACCTAAGGGGTACTAGACCGATGAAACAGGGGCTATTCCCAAACTATGGAGGTGACTCTTATACGAAAGAAAATTTAAGACATTACGGAAAGGAAGAAAACCAGTTACAAAACGTAGTCACCTCAAACCAATATGAAGGTGAGCTCGAGAGGGTACATCACTCTCTATCCCCGATTTACAGTTGAAGTTTTATGAAGTTATTACAAAAGCCGGCGGAAGTTACATTTACAGAAAAGTAGGTTACATAGTTAAGGTTTCGGACCTCTCCCTCGGGTTAAACTGCAGAGCTAGCAAGAAATAAAGATGTTAATTGGCCATTACGTTGCTGAAGAACTGCTGCCTGATGAAAGAGGCGCCTCCCACCTCCCGCTTGACACACACACAAAGTTAGATGACGATTAAATGGCCAAGAGACGTGAAAATCCGCAGTTTATAAACCCTCGGGGAAAGTTCGAGACCGTTCATGAATAAACCAGCCACGCACTCTCACTTTATTGGTTAACATCAAAAGTGACACTCAGAATCGAGTAAGAAGCCTGTGATAGGCGGAAAATTAATTACAGAAATTCATAATTGGCTAAATTCAAAACAGGCGGAAAGAAAAGATCAATATTGCCAACCCAAATTTGAATGAACATACAGTAATTTAGTAAAAAAAGAACTTAGGAATTCAAAACTTCTTCAAATCAAAGTTCTTCCACTTCGCACCAGGGTGCATGATCATAGTTTTTTAGCAGTGACCTCTGTCGAAGAAAGTCCCAACTTCTTGATAAATGGTAAACAAAACACGTAGAATTTCATACAGTACATGAAACTTCAAAATAACAAAATTCCATTAGATTTCAGTAGTGACATCTTCTGATTAACGGTTTAAGTAGGTGTAGTTTCCAGTTCAAAATTTCTACAGAAGAGGAGTTCTTTTAGGTGCAAGATTTAAATGTGCAGCGTAGAGGTGTACCTCCCGGTACAATTAATATTGCAGAAAGTAGCATTGGTCCTAGGAAGCAGATAATGTGATTTCAAAATTCCATTGTCCGTAGTACAGTTCATGGTTGAAAAGTTTTAGTAGAAATAATGTCTTGCATATTTAATTTCGATGCCGGAATGAGCTGGCGAAAGAAAAGTTCAACTGGGGAAGATGGCCCAATGAAGAATTTAATGTCAAAATAACATTATGATAAGTCTTGCTCACCAAATAGCCTGAAGAAATAACAGTCCAGATGGTAATGACAATATAGAACGTAGCACAGTTGTTTCGGTGCTCCACCACTCCTAGACAAGGGCAGACTCAATTTTTCGAGCCGCGGAGCGAGAATATATAGCGCTACAGAAACGTCGAGAAGAATTGAGAAGCTGAAAGCTAGCATGTTCCAGAAACCTCATAATCCCGTGTCCAATAGAGGTAAGCACAAGCGCACACACAAGTGGAGAAGGCGGTGCGTGGAGAAGATGACATCAGAGTCACGTGATGAACGAAGTAGGCAGACGACAGGTGAAAAGAGCAGTCAGTAGAATGAGTGAAGCAGCGGCGGCGTGATCGGAGGAAAAGCAGCGTACGAAGGTAGGAAATATACGTAGCATTAGCGGAGATCGTAACACCACCACAGAAACACGCAGTAGTGATACATCCCTCCATATAGGGTTGGCGTCAGGAAGGGCGTCTGCCCGTAACACAGGGCCAAATCCACATGTGTGACGCAGTTCGCACCCGCGACCGCACAGGTGTGGGAAAAGCGGTAGGAAAGGAAGAAGAACAATTTTCGTAACTGAAATACGAGAAATTATCTAGTAATATTCTCCGCAGTTTCAATACAAATGAAATACTGAAAGCCATGACAGATATAATACATTAAGAAAACTGATGTAAAAATATGCAAGTTATTTCACTAGTCTTGGTTTACAAACGAGAGTTATTATTGGGGAAAAATACATTGCCGTGGCATGGTCGTATTAAGAAATGCTGTAGCTACGGCCGGTGGTTATTGAAGTAGGCTGGTGTTTACGAAATGGTGAGATAATTTCCGTTCCTAACGATCCACTTCAGAAGATATTACTTGACGTAGAAACTCAGCTAGCATTGACATCACACGAAGAAAAGTAAAGGAATATACAATGTGAATTGAATTGCTTTCCTCCCGAAGTCGTACTCGCTGAGATTTCGATTATGTTCCCACCAATCCAGGGCTTTAGGTATGCCAGACTACTGCTGCTCAGCCCAGCCAGCTCCTAAGCTAACCGGACAAAAGTTAGTCACCCTAGTGCGCACGCACAGATGGATTGTTAAGCCTATACATGTGGCGCAGCGAACGAGTCCGGTGCTCAGCCTCACGCACACTGCCTCCACGTGAGCATAAGGCAGTAGCGATCAGTGAGACATTGATTTTTCAAGCGGGCATAGTATGTCAGATGGGTAGTTGTAAGGATGTGACAAAGTGGCAAAAGGGGAGTTGCTGGATTTGTTGGTGTTTTGCAGCGTACTGTTCAGCATGTCTACAAGCAGTGGTGTACAACACGTGGCCGCGAAACCCGACGTCAGAATTGTGGTCGGAAACATATCCTGACTAAGAGGGACCTGAGACGCGTATCACGGCTTGTGAATCAAAATCACTTCCAAACCCGACAGGAATTGCTGCAGTCAGTGAGAGAAGGTCCATCTCGACCTTTTAGTGAGAGAACATAGCAACGGGATATGTATGCATTGAACATTTGGAGTCGGTCACCTCGCAAGAGGCCATTGCAGACACAGGCACATAAAGATGCTCGTCTCCAACGGGCTAGAAATAATCGAACTTGGACAGTAGCTGACTGCAGGAACGTAATGTGATCTAACGAATTACACTTTTGCCGGTATTTCAATGACGCACGTCGCCGAGTGCACCGAAGACACATTGAAGCATTTCATCCTGGACGTGTGCAAGGTCAGCTTCAAGCCGGAGGTGGGTCTGTGATCTTCTGGGCGTGTTTCTCGTATCATGGATTGGGCCCGCTCACTGAGTCACGAACCAGTACGCTTATTTAAACATTATGGATGATCATGTGTCACATTTCGGTTAACATATGCATGATGAGTATGCTGTTGATACCCCGATTTTTCAAGATGACACAAGCGAATTTCATTGGGCTGGGTGCATACGTGACTGGTCTTATGTACACTCCCCCACCCTATTACATCTCTATCGGCAATAAAATCACCTAACGTGAACCCAATTGAAAATCTGTGGGACATGTTGGAACAGCGGGTGAAAAGCTGACATCAGCATCTCCACAATTTGGTGGAATTACGCGACCTGGATGCGACATACCTGAAAAACCTTGTGGACTCACTTCCTAACCGAATCCAGGCGTTTAACCAAGTCCAGAGTGAGAGTTAGCGGCATAAGTGACGCTTGTAATGATTTCTCCAGGAGTGACTAATTGTTTCTTTTTGCTAGGGGCTTTACGTCGCACCGACACAGATAGGTCTTATGGCGACGATGGGATAGGAAAGGCCTAGGAGTTGGAAGGAAGCGACCGTGGCCTTAATTAAGGTACAGCCCCAGCATTTGCCTGGTGTGAAAATGGGAAACCACGGAAAACCATCTTCAGGGCTGCCGATAGTGGGATTCGAACCTACTATCTCCCGGATGCAAGCTCACAGCCGCGCGCCTCTACGCGCACGGCCAACTCGCCCGGTGACTAATTGTTTGTCCGGTGAGCTTACATGTAAAAGACTCTAGTCATTGTACTCAACAGCACCTGTACCTTGAGTTTATTTGGTCTGTCAGACCACACGAGCTGGCTGCGAGATTCGAGTCACGTATCTATTATCTTGCATTCGGGAGAAGGTGGGTTCGAACCACACTGTCGGCAGCCCTGAAGGTGACTTCCCTTTTCACGACAAGGTCTTCGTTAATCAAGTCCACGTTGGCTTTCTTCCCAGTCTTATTCCATCGTCGCCATAAGACCTGTCTGAGTTGCAGTGTGTAAGCCTATACCAAAATTGTTCACGTTAATGTTAGTGTGAATTTGCCCTGTGAACCTCAACACGACGGATTTAAAGCCTCGTGTAACATTCACTATGGGTCTTTATGATTGCAAGAGATGGGCCATGACTTACTTCTAGCACTCTAAGAATATTCCCTCGAGTTCTAATCCTGTACTTACCGGGCGAGTTGGCCGTGCGCGTAGAGGCGCGCGGCTGTGAGCTTGCATCCGGGAGATAGTAGGTTCGAATCCCACTATCGGCAGCCCTGAAGATGGTTTTCCGTGGTTTCCCATTTTCACACCAGGCAAATGCTGGGGCTGTACCTTAATTAAGGCCACGGCCGCTTCCTTCCAACTCCTAGGCCTTTCCTATCCCATCGTCGCCATAAGACCTATCTGTGTCGGTGCGACGTAAAGCGCCTAGCAAAAAAAAAAAAAAAAAAAATCCTGTACTTACCGTGTACATGCCGTGAACATAATAACAATTGCATTTGTTTTACACTCCACTAACAACTTTTACGCCGGGCTGAGTGGCTCAGACGGTTGAGGCACTGGCCTACCGACCCCAACTTGGCACGTTAGATCCTGACTCAGTCCGGTGGTATTTGAAGGTGCTCAAATACGTCACCCTCGTGTCGGTAGATTTACTGGCACGTAAAGGACCTCCTGCGCGACAAAATTCCAGCACCTCGGCGTCTCCGAAAATCGCAAACGTAGTTAATGCGACGTAAAGCCAATAACATTTTTATTATTAACAACTTTTGCGTTTTTCGGAGACACTGAGGAGCCGGAATGTTGTCTCGCAGGAGTCCTTTTGTGTGTCAGTAAATCTACCGACATGAGGCTGGACTGTTTGAGCGCCTTCAAGTACCATCGGACTAAGCCTGGACTGAAACCGCCAACTTGAACTCAGGAACATAGTGTTCTACCCCTTGAGCTACTCAGTGCAGCATTTGCCATTCTCATATTCTTTTTCCTTTTTCTATTGACTGTACCTAACGTAACTCGCTGTAAAGACTCTTTTGCAGATATTGCTGTCTTATAGGCTCATTCGACGGTAATTATTAATGTTTGGCATTTCACTGCATTTCTGGCATTGTAGTAATTTCATGGTTGTGATTAGGTATAGTCTCGGTTGAACATTGTGTTATTCTGTGCACATTACTCTTTGACTATACTTCATTTTCGCTATCCCATATGGTTGTGATACAGGTACATTCTCTTTGTTACGATAGCATGTTATAAGCATTCGACAATTAGGAAAATACAGAAATAACAGTGGTAGCATGTAAAATATAGTTCAGTTGTTGTGCGTATACAAAGTGTCTTCTGTATTTACTGTAAAACTGAGGAAGGGAAAGGTTTCCAGTCGATCGAAGCGATTTTATTATCTATATATATATAAAGTAGCTTGTCCTGACTGACTGACTGATTCATCATCGCCGAGCCAAAACTACTGGACATAAAGAAATGAAATTTTGAGGATATATTCATATTAAGATGTAGGTGCTCGCTAAGAGAGGATTTTTGGATATTCCGTCGCTAAGGGGGTGAAAAGGGGGGTGAAATTTTAAAATTTGTATGTCTATATCTCAAAACTTGAAAAGTTTACAGATGTGAAAATTTGTATTTAGAATCTCCTTTAAAAATAAGGAAACACGTATTTTTTTGTTTTGAGACAATCCCAATAGGGGGGGTTATAAAGGGTGAAAAAGGGGTTGAATGCCTTTAATCAGGATACCGGTACTTATATCTCAGAAACTGAAGATATTACAGACCTCAAAATTGGTACTTTTGATCGCTTTCAAAAATAAAGAAACACGTATTTTTTTGTTTTTGGAAAATCCAATTAATGCAAGGGTGAAAAGGGGGTGAATTTTTAAAATGAGTGCATCTATATCTCAAAAGTTTTTAAGTTTAGAGATGTAAAAATAGGTATTTAGAATCTTCATTAAAAATAAAGGAACACGTATTTTTTTTTTGTTTTCGGAAAATCCCAATAGGAGGGGTGAAAAGGGGGAAAAAGTGGTTGAATGCCTTTAAAGAGAATACTTATATCTTAGAAACTGAAGGTATTACAGACCTGAAAATTGGTGTTTGGGATCTCCTTTAAAAATAAAGAAACGCGTATTTTTTGTTTTTAGAAAGTCCAATTAATGGTGGGGGGTAAAAAGGGGGTGAATTTTTAATATGAGTGTATCTATACATCAAAACTTTTAAAGTTTATAGATGTAAAAATTGGTATTTAGAATGTCCTTTAAAAATAAAGAAGCACATATTTTTTGTTTTCGGAAAATCCTAATACGAAGTGTGGAAAAGGGTGAAAAACAGGTTGAATGCCTCTAATGTGGCTACTTATATTTCAGAACCTGAAGATATCACAGACCTGAAAACTGGTATTTGGGATCTACTTTAAAAATAAAGAAACAGGTATTTTTTCGTTTTGGGAAAATCCAAATTATGGGGGGTGAAAAGGGGGACGAAGTTTTTAAAATGAGTGTATCTATATCTCAAAACTTCTAAAGTTTATAGATGTAATAATTTGTATTTAGAATCTCCTTTAAAAATAAACAAACATGTACTTTTGTTTTCGAAAATACCACTTGGGTGTAGGGGGTAGTTAATAATGACTGAAAATAGTGTTGAATTCTTTTAATTAGGCTACTGATATCTCAAAAATGAAGATGTTACAGACGTGAAATGTGATATTTGTAATCTGCTTTAAAAGTAAAGAAACACGTATTCCCGGAAAATCCAATGAAGGGAGGGGGGGGGGTTAAAGAATAGAAAAATTAATTGACTTATGTGTATGAGAATACATAAGCTAATAAAAACTAAAGTTGTTACAGACGTGAAAATTGGTATTTGGATCTCCTTTAAAAACAAAGGAAAACGCGTTTTGGGGGGGAACCATCTTGGGGTGTGGGGGGGGAGTGAAAAGGAGTTGAATTCCTTTCGTGAGGACACATAAATCTAAAACTCAAGAAGTTAGAGTCGTGATATTTGGTATTTAGAAGACCCTTTACTATTAAAGAAACAAGTATTTTTTGCCGGAAAATTCACTTAGGGGGGAGGGGGAGGAGTTTGAAAGGAAGTGAAAAAAGTGAATTATTTTTATGGGTATACTTGTATCTCAAAACTGAAGGCAATAGACGTGACCACATTGGTGTTCGGAATCTCCTTTAAACATAAAGAAGCACGCCATCTTTTCATTCTTTTTTGGGGGGTAAATAAACTTAACGGCGGTGGGTTGGAAAAAGGAGGGGAGACCAATTGATTTTACTGTTCGCAATGTACTTACAAGGAGCCTCCGTTGCTCAGGCGGCATCGCGCCGGGCTCTCAGAGCTGGGTTCCGTGGTTTAAATCCCGGTCACTCCATGAGACATTCGTGCTGGACAAAAAGGAGGCGGGACAGGTTTTTCTCCGGATACTCCGGTTTTCCCTGTCATCATTCATTCCAGCAAGACTGTCCAATATCAATTCATTTCACTTGTCATTTATTAATCATTGCCCCAGGGAAGTGCGACAGGCTTCGGCAGCCGGAACAATTCCTATTGTCGCCGCTAGACGGGGGCTTTATTCATTCCATTCCTGACCCTGTCGAATGTCTGGAAACAGGCTGTAGATTTTCGATGTACTTATTCTGATCATAAACAGATCATTTCTAATCTTTCCTGGGTTCGTTTTCATGAACCATCTTTTCCTTCGGAGAACGTTCTTAGATTACAGTAGATTCTTCTGGCATATAAATAAAAATTTAAACTAATTTGAAGTAAACGATAGGAAAGAGATTGACCGTCCGTTCACCTCTATAATAAGGTCAATAATGCACGGAAGTATGTCATTCGTATCGCCAGAAATCCCGCACATTTGCCTACGCGCGACAATGGTGCTGGTCACATTGTCAACAATGACAATGGCAGCAGATGTTAGTTACCGCCAAGTAGCGGTCTTACATCTTGCTGTGGGGTCCAGAACATCTATAATAATAATAATAATAATAATAATAATAATAATAATAATAATAATAATAATAATAATAATAATAATAATAATAATTTTTCTGGACCGTCGTCAAATGTGCGGATCCCGCTGGAAACGGGTCCTGGACGGGTAATGACTAAGAATACAGTCCGGCCGCGGGTTCAGTACCGCCAAGGCACTCAAGAAGACACCACGCCGGTTCTCCTGAAGGATTTGATCCATATTAAACATGCTTATAGGAAAAGATGGCAAAGATTTAGGGACCCAACTGACCGGGTGGAATACTTGGACCTAGCCCGGGAAGTACGAAATCGATGGCTGGAATGAAAGATTGAAAAATGGGAGGAAACTTGCCGTAATGTATTAGAAAACGAGTCTGATCGCGAATTTTGGCGGATTCTCGCAGTAAACGAGTCAGATCGCGAATTTCGGCGGATTATATATCTACAACAATAAGCATTCAATTATAAATTTCAGTATAATACCGTAGCGAAGCACGGGTATCTTGCTAGTGTATATATAAAATCAAAGCCATAGGATCTAGAACATAAACGGTATTTTTTAAATACAAAATTAATTTTCCATCCAATCACGTGGCTATAACCAGATTATTCAGATCATATGATAAACATTACTTCGGAAATAAGCATAAATGTCCGTACAGATGCACTTACGAATTGTAAACTGGTCGGTGTACTGAAAAAACGAAAACAGGTTAAAGTGATGCATGCTAAACGTTGTCCTACGTGTATGTCAGGAATATGTATTGCCCCCTGTTTCCCGGTCCAGCTCAGCTTGTGTACGAGGAATCCCAAAGGTCGACCGTTCATTCAGGGGCTGTCCTTCTTTAGAGGCATTTAAAAGGGGTAGGATTGACGACGAAGGGAAGCACAAATCCAACCCAGAGGTTTTACATTTAATATATGTCATTTTTAAAATATAATTACAAAACATTCGAGCTGACTCTAAAATTTAACATTTCACGTAAACAATATTGGATCTGACCGTACAATTGATCTGGAACTGTTCTTCAGTTCCGTAGGCAATAGATTATATGCTGGAAAAATAAAAAAATCAAAATTAGGCCTCCACTGACTCCAAAAATCAAAACAATTAAGGAATCATTTCCTAATAAAAATGTACTTCATCTGCTTCCTCACTTGTACAAATTAACTCAGACTTTCATTAAACCACGTGGTGAATAACGTGTTCAAATTCGTCTTCTTCTTCTTCTTCTTAATCTGCTTACTCCCCAGGGTCGGTCTTTCCCTCGGATTCAGCGAGGGATCCCACCTCTACCATCTCAAGGGCAGTGTCCTGGAGCTTCAGACACTGGGTCGGGGATTCAACTGGGGAGGATAACCAGTACCTCGCCCAGGCGGCCTCACCTGCTATGCTGAACAGGGGCCTTGTGGGGGATGGGAAGATTGGAAGGAATATACAAGGAAGAGGGAAGGAAGCGGCCGTGGCCGTAAGCTAGGTACCATCCCGGCATTTGCCTGGAGAAGAAGTGGGAAACCACGGAAAACCACTTCCAGGATGGCTGAGGTGGGAATCGAACCCCTCCTCTACTCTTTTGACCTCCCGAGACTGAGTGGACCCCGTTCCACCCCTCGTACCACTTTTTCAAATTTTGTGGCAGAGCCGGGTATCGAACCCGGGCTCCGGGGGTGGCAGCTAATCACCACTACACCACAGAGGCGGGCCTTAAATTATTGTTATTAATTTTTACTTATTCCCATTACTGCTCAATCCTAGGTAATTGTTAGCTTCATTCATCAGTCAACATACTTCTGGTCATCGGCTTCTAGCTGCTTGTCAGCTTTGACGTGGTCTCACTCTTCACTAAGGCACCTGTGAATTAGGCCATGGACCACATCGCTCGGATTTTTCCCGAGGACATTACCAACTTGTTCAACCACTGCCTCACGACAAGCTATTTTCTGTGGAATGGCAATTTCTATGAACAAGTGGACGGCGTCGCCATGGGCAGTCCTCTGAGTCCGGTGATAGCAAATTTCTATATGGAAAGGTTCGAAGAAAAAGCACTCGAGACCGCATCGCTGAAACCTAAGGTGTGGCTGCGCTTCGTAGATGACACCTTTGTGATCTGGAGCCACGGAAAGGAAAAACTACAGCAGTTTCTACAGCATCTGAATAATATTAACAACAGTATTCAGTTCACTATGGAGACAGAAAACGAGGGAAAGCTCCCTTTCCTCGATGTTCTGGTAATGAAGACCACCGATTTAAACTTGGGACACACAGTATACCGCAAGCCGACCCACACAGACCGCTATCTTCAGAAGACGTCCAACCACCACTCACGACAAAAATACGGAGTGATTAAGACGCTAGCCGACCGTGCTAAGAGAATTTGTCAACCTCACCACTTAAACGAAGAACTCAGCCACCTCAACAGGGCCCTACTCACTAACGGGTACAGCCCTAAAGATATTCAGCGAGCACTCCATCCCAGGCGTCCAACAACCAAGAAGAAAAAAGAAGAGGAGCGGACGGCAGCTAGAGCCTTTCTGCCGTATATCGAGAAAGTAACTGACAGAATAGGGAGGCTACTGGAGTGCCATGGGGTCAAAACCATATATAGGCCGACGAAGAAAATCCAGGAACTGCTTAGGTCTGCCAAAGACAAGCGCCATCTTCTCTCCACAGCAGGTTTCTACAAGATCCCGTGCAGCTGCAGCCAGGTATACATAGGGACTACCAAACGCAACATCGCCACACGACTGAAGGAGCATAACAGACATAGCCGGCTGGGACGGACAGACAGATAGATCATCAGTCGCTGAACACTCGCTGCTAGCAGGCCATGACATACAGTACAACAACACCGAAGTTCTGTCAACTACTGTGTCTTATCATGCCCGGCTACAGAGGGAAGCCATTGAAATCCTAAAGCATACCAACAGCTTCAACCGTAAGGAGGAATCTGAACGGGTAAACAAAGCTTGGTTTCCAGTCTTGAAAGCTCTAACCCTGAAGGACACGATAGCCGCGGCAGACCAGAAGAAAGCAACGGGTGATCAGCTGCCTGTCTCCGCCAAGGCAGATCAGTGTACATCGGGCTCCCTAACGCTTCAACCATTGGCCGAAGAACAGCCAATCAGTGACCGCTCCCCCACCATAGCGGCCAATAGGCGAGCAGCGTACCGTATCCTGCACTATATAAGTAGGTGGAATTACAACAGCACTTCATTCGACTGAGAGCTTCGCTGCTATCGAAGTCAGTCGGAACCCTTGACAATGCCGAACGCAGTCTTCGATGAAACGTCGGGACATTCACTCGCTCCTGGACCACGGCCTACAAGCCCGGAAAACGCTGACATGATTTGTAACGCCGGCCGTCAAAGGTTCAATTGCTACATTGATAACAGTTTGCATAACATCTTCATTAGAGGATTCGGAAATACCAAATATTTCCACAGTGTTAGACCTTGAATATTGTTCAAGATCATCTCATCTCATGACACTATGTTCGTCAGGTGCCTATTATCTGTGACCGAATTGTGTAAAATAGTTTGTTGCCCTTCTATTATTTTCTGTTATTTGCCAATAAGTTTACTGCTTTCACCCACTCTCCTGACAAACATTAATCGAATTGTCTGGTTGTCGTGCATTGTCAATAGTAGATTCCTTTAAACTGTCCAGCATCTGTTGCATAGTTAGCAGTTATTTATAAATATCACCAGCAGATGGCACCACCGCTGCATCACTATATAAACTCCCATGTTTCTTGCCATAGTATTGTTTAAACCTCCCTACCTGACTGTGTGACAACATATACCCCGCATCCGCTTTCTTAACGTTCACATACTTGCCATGAAACCAATTACTACAAACAGTGCACTGACTTTTTGCTGTTAAGTCTTGCCTAGGCATTGCCTTTATACGTTCCAGGCAGGTACTAATCACTACAATATTTCGATATAACGACTTCACTTGAAAAAAGAACGTTACAATGAGGGTACCCTGTCACTTCGAGGTAATTAGGTTAGCAGCACTAGTGTTCTAATATTTACGTACACATTACGACAGTAAAACTGCATGACTGAGGAACTATATGGATATCTACCGCTCTATTTTATGTATTAAATAGCCCTATGCAACTTACTGCAGCAGTAGGAATATGTTTTAGGCGTCTAACTTCAATATACACCAGAAAATACTACTTTTGATACGGAGTACGAACCGACGCGATCTCAGTCAATCATGACGGGTCAATTTCGACGTTGCTTTTTACTTTACTTGGTAGATCTCTGTTGAGCGATCTATGGCTGATTTCAAAATTTTACTTTACTTGGTAGATCTCTGTTGGGTGATGTACGGCTGATTTTAAATTCATGTTGTCGGGTTAACACCAAATGTGTCAGCAGACATCGTACGGCATGGAGTGTCAAATGAAATTATTTTCGAACCTTAAAAAATGCACAGTTCTAGCCCTTCAGGCAAGCAACTCAGTGTTGAAAACATCCTAGGGATATGAGCTACGAATTTTAGGTAATTTTAGGTAGGTCCTCATTTATTTTTGTTCTGATGAGGCGTGGTTTCTTCTACGACAACATGTTGCCTCACAGAACAATCGATATTTGAATTCATGAGGTTCAATTGCATGACGAAAAAAATGGTGTTTGTTGCGCCGTTAAAGCGAGGCGAATTATTGGGCCCTTTTTCAGGATAAAATAAATGCACAAAGATATCGCACTCTAATGCTCGCGGCATTTTTCCATATGTTATCAGATGTTACAAGAATCAGGAACAGCCCATACAGTTCATGAATCCATGAACGTATAAACTGACGTGTTTAGAGAAAGAATCATTTCTCAGGGTTTATAGCCGTCACGTTCCCCTGACCTCACACTGTGTGATTTCCATTTGTGGCAAACACTATAAAATAATATTAATAGGAATAATCCTCACAACATAAATGAATTGAAGGAGAATATACTGTAACAACAGAAATGAGGAAAATTACCGAGCAAGAACTTACCGGTGTGAACCGTAATTTTATTAAACTATGCCAGAACTGCGTGGCAGCAGACGGACGTCACTTCCAACATCGCCTGTAACAAGGTAAGTACTACATAGACTAATTAATTAATTAAATAATTAATTTGTGTTTCTAGCACTGTATTATAGACAGTGGAAGGATACATAGAGCTGATTCCCGCCTGGCAGCGTAGCTAGTGCCCAGCAAGCGATGCTTCGACCTTGACCGGCGCGTCACAAGCCCGTAAGTGGCTAGTGCCAGGCAAGTGAGGTTTCTCCCGGCCCCATCCATAAGCCAACGCCCTGTATATCAGGTTCAATTAATAGACGTCTTACTGCTTACGAGTCTGTATGGTACTTTTGACATAGAAGCTAGACCTCCGCCTATGTTCTTCTTTCTACACATAATCCCATCATAATTATCAAACCACAAACAATATGTAGGTTAACCTACAACCAGTTTTAATCTTTGCAGTTATGTGTATGTTATTGAGTACCTCAATGATCAAATCTTGGGCCATTGGTTTTTATTACTTTTATTAAGGGTTTGCCCAACGTAAAGAATTCAAGGTGTCTAGTTTTTCTGATTATATGAATTTGTACCTGGAAAATTGGTATCGTAGTGATGGGGACGTCTTCAAACTGCAGTTTGATATTTATAACTGTTATACCGTAGGTCGAACATTGAAAATACGTTGATATTCAATGTAAATAAATGGTTTATAATAACATTTTCTACAAAGAAGCGAACATGGCTATTTGAATGGTGAAAAAATACAGCGGCAGAGATCAGTAAAAGATTCGGGAATTGTCATGTTGGATAGCCTATCGTTTTGTAGGCACATAGAAAACTTACAGATGAGTCGTATCAGTTTTATGTTTTCAGTACGAAATTCCAAAGATCTAATTTGAATACACTGGAGATGTAGTGTTTACAGTCACTATGTCATCGGCATGGGCTGGAATATATGTGTTATTTTCATTGACCTGTCTCGGTCTCATCCTTGGCTTTCACAATATGAAAGTGACCTAGGTATGAGCGATGCTAGTAATATCATTCCTTATGCATCCAGTCCCTGTTATGAATGGTGTAAAAATACCGGTCATAGGGTCAATTGGTGAATGCATTTCAGTGGGCTTGGCAGACTGATGAATAATAGCAACTTCTGGCCCGGTGAGGATATCAGCGGGAAACTACCTCACTCCTCATTTCCCTAGTGTGCCTCTTCAGTAACACCTAGGCTATCTATGACAGCTATTCGTGGAGATATGGAGGATAAAATCAGCCTTCCGGGTGAATACACAACATACATACCTTCACTTTATTGTTTAATTGTCTCATTCGCAGTACATTATAATATACTGCTGTAGTTTGGATACCGTATTACCAGTCACATATCAGCAAGAGTAAATTTCTACGGTATTTGCATTATAAAATGTATTATCTCGCAACGTACCGATAAATAAACACACTAATGTTTACTGGGGGAATTTTAGTAAGAAACTTCATATTACCACAGAGAAGTATGGCTACAAAATTTCCTTTCCAAAACATTCAGCGATGTACTTGCTAATCGCAAATTTCTTGGAAAGGTAAATTTTATCAGACTGAAATATTCTTTACCACTGTGTCAATTATTTTATTGCTACAATAAGAGTTCGTATTTTATGAGAAATCCCCACTGATTAGAATGTGCTAAACCTATAGCAATCAATTATTAATAAGGAATGCAATTGATTTCACGTCATTATCCAATAATAAAAATTTGCGTAATTAAAAGAGCATCATAACGTAGTACTTATAGTTATAATATCAGTGCAATGTTTGTTTTAGTTTTAATCGTGAATAGTAAAGATATCATTATTTTATGTATCGTAGTGCATCCTATTTAATCACTTACGTATATAGAAGTACGTTGAATTGTTGAATGTTTAATGGAATGCTTGATTATTGCTTAATCTTATCATTTAATGTAATGCTTGCATGCTATTTCCTTTGGATCTTGTATGATTTATTGTTAAGCTTATTTTCAAATTTTTCTCTGTGGTTTCTCGAACAGCCTTGTATTAAAACAAAAGTTCTAAGTCCTGAATGCTGGATTAATATAAAATTATTTAAGTGTATTATATGACCAACGTGAATACTGCCTCGTAACGCCACTAAATTGACAATTTTTTTCAAAGTAGTAGGTGTGTTTGTCCCTTTCAAAAGGACGCACGGCGTAATTATATCGATTTTACAAAATATGCTGTCTCATGTCGCTGAAAAGTGATAGTTTCAATATGAAAGCCTTCAAATTGACTGAAATGGCGTGTGGATCATTCATCACTGTGAAGGTTTCAATTACGATGTGCTTAATTAAAAATTGTATGTTTGTCAGTGTCTTCGTGTGGAATATTTACATTTTCATTCTATTTCCTTGGCACATCTTCATGCCAAACTATATTAACGATAACACGTGCGTTAGTTTTGAAAGATCTAGTTATCAGCTCTGTAGATAGGAGAACACCCTCATAATTTGACGCACATTGTTTATGGTTTATAAATAATCCACAATTCTTCCCCTCCTGCTATGACGAATTATTTAAATAAAATACTACTAAATGGGTCTTAATTCAAATGAAGAATATGCATCGTGTATAATGCGTAATAATTACCAGTACTTCTATCTGTCGGTAGAGATGGCTGCTAACCAAGCAGTGAAAGGAAACCAGGGAATGAACCGCTCTTCTTTCTGTCTATCACAGAACTAGTGAGTGGGTGCAGTTTGTCTGTAAGGTATATGTATTCCATTTAATTATTTATGGAGTGCAAGCAAGAGGATAAGGCATTTCTCCCTTTCAAAAATCTATATGGATTATAAGAAAGAGGCAAAAAAGTACTGTACTTCGGACTGTCTAAAAAATCCAAGATTGTGTTCTCCTTGTCTGGATTACAACCAACGGTAGCATTCGTGATGTGCAATTATCTGCGCAAGAGCAGAAGTAATCCTTTAATCGAAAATAAATGCAATTTCATCAGAATAATTCAAATTACCAGCTAGAGATGTCAAACTCCGCTTGTTGCTCGTATTTCATGATCCATTGCGCGGGATTTTAGTACCTACAGAGCCAAGTGTTGGGCACCCGTGGATGTATCCACGCAAAGGGAGGGAAAATAGTTTTGACGACGCTTTTCATATTCGTATCATTAACACTTCATGGAGAATTAAACTCTTAAGTCCTACATATAACTTGATATTTACGAGTGTTAACTGGACGAACAGATTTGGAGAGATAAAAACAGGTACAAGCTATGCGGAGTTTTCATTAGAGATCGATGGCAGCCCGGAGGCAAATGACATTCGTACGTATCAATAAATATGTTGGAAGATAGTCCGCCTAGTCAATACAATTCATTTATTTACCTTTCACCTTAACATCTAGTACATGTTTCGAGAATATTATGCATTCTCTTCCTCAGCTAGTGGATTAAAATTCAGTATACAATAAGACCTGACTAAAATACGGGGGCCCCCATTAAAATTCAAAACAATGAGTATGACAATGTGACACTTAAAAATTTTGGATAGTACAAACATAGAATTAAAATCCCATTTTGTCAAGTACAAATTAAAAACACAATATAGTATAATTAATGTCTAATTAAATACAACGTCTTGTGATGATATGAATTCACTGTGTCCTTGAAGTTGCCTTGCGTAGTTCAAAAATGTTGAGTTAAGGATGAATGAAATTGCATTAAAACTTGAATTTCTGCCGATATCCACCGTTAATGGGTGTTAAAATGATGTCTATTTAAATTAAAATATTGGACACAGCGTCGTATAATGATGTGAAATTACGTTGTCCTAGGAATTATAATACTATCTTGCGTAGTTCAATTGGATTTGTACAAGAATAAATGAAGTTGCGTTAAAACTTGGAGTCCTGCCATTATCTTCGGTTGATAGATGTATTATGCAGCCAGGTTGAAAATAGGTTAAAATGGTCTATAAAAAGGAAATGAATTAAAAATTAACAAAAGGCTCCGACATGAACAAATGAGAATACAGCGGGGTAAAAATATTAAAATATTAAAATATTAAAATATTAAAATATTTTTATAGACCATTCTAACCTATTTTCAACCTGGCTGCATAATACATCTATCAACCGAAGATAATGGCAGGACTCCAAGTTTTAACGCAACTTCATTTATTCTTGTACAAATCCAATTGAACTACGCAAGATAGTATTATAATTCCTAGGACAACGTAATGTCACATCATTATACGACGCTGTGTCCAATATTTTAATTTAAATAGACATCATTTTAACACCCATTAACGGTGGATATCGGCAGGACTTCAAGTTTTAATGCAATTTCATTCATCCTTAACTCAACATTTTTGAACTACGCAAGGCAACTTCAAGGACACAGTGAATTCATATCATCACAAGACGTTGTATTTAATTAGACATTAATTATACTATATTGTGTTTTTAATTTGTACTTGACAAAATGGGATTTTAATTCTATGTTTGTACTATCCAAAATTTTTAAGTGTCACATTGTCATACTCATTGTTTTGAATTTTAATGGGGGCCCCCGTATTTTAGTCAGGTCTTATTGTATACTGAATTTTAATCCACTAGCTGAGGAAGAGAATGCATAATATTCTCGAAACATGTACTAGATGTTAAGGTGAAAGGTAAATAAATGGATTGTATTGACTAGGCGGACTATCTTCCAACATATTTACTGTTACTAAGTCAATACGGATCCAATCCCGACCATCATGGTCAAGATTATTAATAATTCGTACGTATGACAGTGAGGGCCAAGAATGAGTGCTTACGAAGCTAAGTGGCAAAGCGTAGTTTGCAATGGCTAAGTAGTGGGTGTCTGACGGTAGCGCTCCGCAGTATTTTGTGATTATGATTGTACGTAGTTTGAATAACGAAGTGAAACTGCGTGCTGCTGGATTACTAAGGTTTGAAGAACTGATGTACGTATCAGATTTTTATTAGATCTTAATTAGTGATGTATTACGGGTCAAGTTTAAGTTATTTGAGGAAGAATGTGTGCATGTAAACATTAAGGTGAAGTGCTGCCATCTTGAACGTATTTCCAAAGAGTAGTGAAGTGCAGTTACCGTCAGCCTACACAATCGATTTTTATATCGATTGTGATACCATTCTTCGCCACCATGAACTCCTGTCTAGCATGTCAGAAGGCTGTTTCAAGGCAAGATATAAATTCTACGATTCAGTGTAGTAACTGTCAACGTTGGTTCCATTGCAAATGTGTTAATATAGGAGACGCTGAATTAAATTTCTTAAAATCTGAAAATCAAGTTTGGAGGTGTGCTCGTTGTAAAAAGAAAAGACGAAATAGTGTACATGGCTTGGAACTAGCAACAACACAATCTGTTGGGGACATCTATCAGCTCTTACTTGAGGTGAAGAAGGAAACTGCAAAGGTTAAGAAATCAAGTGCAGAGCCTGAGCGAGAGTTAGGTAAAAGTTTGGAGTTAGCTCGGGTAAAGTTGGATGAGAATGCAAGTTTTATTAAAAACAGTCGGAAGTAATAAATCAATGCATGAAGAAAATGGAAAAAATTGAGAAAAGAAACTTTAAATCTTAAGAAGCAACTAAAAGACACACAAATATAGTTGGATGAACTTGATCAGTATGGTTGTCGTAACACTGTTGAAATTTTAGGCATACCTGAACGTGTTAATGAGGGTGTTTATGAAATATTGTTAAGCATGTAAGTCGAGTCGAGTCGGAAGTAATAAATCAATGCATGAAGAAAATGGAAAAATTGAGAGAAGAAACTTTAAATCTTAAGAAGTAACTAAAAGATACACAAATACAGTTGGATGAACTTGATGAGTATGGTTGTCGTAACACTGTTGAAATTTTAGGCATACCTGAACGTGTTAATGAGGGTGTTTATGAAGTATTGTTAAGCATGTAAGTCGAGTATTAGATGTGGAGATCAAGAATGAATTGATTGATGCATGTTATAGGCTGAAGAGGCAATTGCATCAAGCTTCAGGTGCCATTGTAGTGAAGTTTGTACACCGTAGTGTCAAGAATGAACTCATTCGAAAACGTAAGGTTAAAAGGGATTTAAACGCGTCTCATCTCGGATTCTCTGAGTATGAGACGGTGTATATCAACCATAGTTTGACGTCCCTACGAAGAAAGGTCCTTGGCCAAGCTCGAAAAATTAAGGATAGAAATTATGCTCTTCTGTGGGTAGATCATGGAGGTAACATTAAACTCTGAGAAAGAGAGGGTGATCGGCAGGTGTTTCATCTAAAATCCCTTGACGACGTGAATGTATTAAATGAGACTTTTTTACTTTTGTATTTTGAGAAAAATAAGTTTTAATGCAATTAATATTTACTACGAGAATGTAAGAGGGTTAAATACTAAAATTTCTGAGTTTTATGTTAACAATTGTAAATCAGAATACGATATTCTGTTGATTACGGAAACATGGCTACAATCCCATGTTGCTAATAGCGAACTGTTTGGTAGGGATTTTAATGTTTATAGAAAGGATCGTAGAGGTACAATGAAAGGAGGAGGGGCATTAATAGCTGATAGAGGTTTTATAGTATCAAGAAAAATGTTAGATTTTGGTGATACTGAAGCAGATTGGTGTCAAATAATTTGTAAAAGCCACCTATCATTTGAGTGTGTCTCTGTTAGTGCCACATTTAATTAATAAATTAATTAATTAATTAACTTCGTGGTCAAGATGATTAGTCGCGCTGACCGTCACCTCTTAATCTGCAGGGCTTTAGACTTAGCAGTGGTCCCACTGTTGGTCAAAGCCCATCGGGGCTGTAGCACCATGGTGTCTGTTTGTTTTTTCATTTTAAATGTAAGTAATAATAATAATAATAATAATAATAATAATAATAATAATAATAATAATAATAATAATAATAATAATGGTAATGAGTCCCCACCTGAAGCCTGGTTGCATCTACATCAGTACAATAATCGGCTTCACAGATAGCTAGACCTCACAGAAGAGGTGTTGGCCTACTTGGGAGATAAAGAGTAAGGTGGTTTCCCGTTGCTGTTCTCACTGAGTGTGATATTATTACACACCAGTCTGCGAAGCTCAACTGACTCCACGTGCTCACCTCTCATCACAGGAACTGGCTGCATAAGAAGTGATGTTACTAGTGTTGCTCTTACCATCATCACTTTCATATTGTCAAAGCTAAGGGTTAAACTTGGTCAGTGAAAGAAACAAACAATTCTAGCCGTATAAGAAGACGTGATGCATTGCATGCACTACATCTCACCATAAACGGACATGGACTTGGGCCATAAGACCTATCTGTCAGTGCGACGTAAAGCCACTAGCAAAAAAAAAAAAAAAAAAAAAAATGTTTATGTTACTATTTGTTTTACGTCGTCGTATCAACGCAAACATTTCATATGGCGATGATAAGATATGAGGGTACCTTAATTAAGGTACAGCCCCTGCATTTGCCAGGTGTGAAAATAGGAATCCACGGTAAACCATCTACAGAACTGCCGACGATGGGATTCGAACCCACTATCTCCTGAATGAAAGTTGATAGCTATGTGACCCAAACCGCATAACCACTCGCTTAATAATAATAATAATAATAATAATAATAATAATAATAATAATAATAATTTTAATTATTTAATATTAGTGAAAGCTATTCTCGATAAATGCATTTCAAAAAAGTAAAATTACCATAATTTATAACTGAAAAACCGGTACCGCAGTTTCCCCATCTTATTGTTCCTAAATCATTTCCAGTGTGTATAATGACAGGCATGATTTTTTATCTTCATCAGCGTCTTTGGAAGTATCAATTAGGTTATTTCAATAATTGGATGTATTTTCATTCTTAGAACAGTAAGTCTGTTTATGTGTACCACAATTATGGAAAAATTTTCCTAATTTTAAATATGGTTTCGTTTCAGGTAAGAAGTTGTCAGTTTCTTTGTTGGCTCTGGTTACAAGAAGCTATTTCCTACTATTGATGCGGTAAGTGCTTAATCTTTGCTTACCTGAACACCAGCAGTTGGGCAGGTCCAAATTACGAATGCGATGAATTAAGTTGTAAATTCCTGACCTAATAACACGAAGTTGGTTATACTCGAGCGATGAAGTGTTGTTGCTGCAGACGAGCAAAATTCTGAGGGCTCCATTGACTTCATGGAAAATTTCCCACCCTCGTTAACATGGACCCCACAGCATTGGGTCAGAGGAATTTCTGAGTTCACCCACGCATAAAATAATTTGATGTAATCTTTACTGAAAGTAGGATTGTAACATAGTGACATAAGGCATTTTCGGTTGTTAATCCTAGTATTATTTTACAGACAGACAGACAGACAGACAGACAGACAGACAGACAGACAGACAGACAGACAGACAGACAGACAGACAGACAGACGAAAGGTGGCTTCCCCCTGATGTAGGTACTGGTGTTGAATGCTAGTAAGTTGTCCGGTTATGAATCATCTTTCGTCAGATGCTAGCTGATAAGTATGTTTCAGAGTTGTACACACATACATATTATGTATTTAGTGGATATGTGTATTACAAGTATATTTTACAGTAATGCCTTTGGAAAAGGAATATTCCGTTGATTTGCGGTAGGCTGTTTTAACACAGACCGATTTAAAGGTAGTTTTGTCTAGGGGCGATCTTGTCTCTTACGAATACCGTTGCGATCGGACTCACTTTGATGCATCTTGGTTCAATTTCGCTTTTCAGAGAATGCAAGTCCCAAATACTTGAACTGATCCACCTGTTCCAGTTTTATATTTCCTCCCTGTCATTCACTGCACCTAGATTTCTTCCCCACTGACGTCATTTTAGTTTTGAAAATGCTTCTTTTCTTATCATACCCGCTGCACCTCTCTTTCAAGCTCCAATATATTAGACTTCAGGCTTTCATCACAGCCTGCGGTTAACACTAAGTCGTCGGCATAGGAAATCAAGCAGTCTGTTTACCTTTAGTCTCTATTTATCTGTGGCCACAAAATACCTATGAGCCGGAATAATTGTTACGTTCCAGTATTTGGGAGATAGTGCGTTCGAACCCCACTGTCGGCAGCCCTGATGAAGGTTTTCCATGGTTTCCCATTTTCACACCAAGTAAATGCTGGTTCTGTACCTTAATTAAGGGCACGGTTGCTTCCTTCCCACTCCTAGCCCTTTCCTGTCCCATCGTCGCCATGAGACCTATCTTTGTCGGTGCGACGTAAAAAATCTTGCAAAACAATTGTTACGTTATTCTGTATATTTGATGAATCATTGGAACTTACATGTAATATGGAATAGGTACGCTAGTTACAACCAGCTTTGGTGTTCATGTTGTTACTGCTTATATTGTTACTGTTTTTGCTTCTTACTACATTTCCCTCTAACGTTTTTTTACTTGTGTGTGTGTGTGGGTGGGTCGGTGGAGGGAATAATGATACTAAGGAAGTATCGTGACTGTCCCAATGACAGACATGCTAACAGGTAGACTTTGTGTTAGGTTGGCGTGGCACTCGAGGTTGGTAGTAAGGGCAAGGAGGAAACTCCATAGACAGAAAGAGAAAGACGCCTGCAGGTAAAACCTGGCTAATACTACTACATAGCAAATGCAAGGATGTGAACTGGGAAAGACCAGGTAATGTTATTTAGAAACAACTATCAATCACAAGCTATTAGCAAGTTCCAAGCCGGTCGAATTATCCTGGGCATCAGTCCTTCTAGGCACTACCGTTGCTAACGCGGGTCTAGCTGGCTACCAAGCCATGCCGCGAGAAATCCTAAAACACTCTTCGCAGCCTGTTCTCCTTGGGGTCCGTGGTTCCTAGTCTCCGATCCCGGAGAATGTGGACACGCCCGCCGGACAGGGGACCTTTGGAGGGGACGGGCAATGGCCCGCTATTAATATGGATGTTATTGTCTTTTCGTCCCACACACTACTTATACGCTTTTCGTAGATGCCGAGGTGCAGGATTTTTGTCCCGCAGGAGTTATTTTACGAGCCAGTAAATCTACCGATACGGGGCTGACGTATTTGAGCAACTTCAAATACACTGACTGACAGAGCAAATGCAACACCAAGAAGGAGTGGTTCGAAAGGGATGAAAGTTGGGGAAAAAACAGAGACGGCACGGACGAATAATTGATGTTTATTTCAAACCGATATGCAGGTTACACAATGCGCACGGCATCGACTCAGTAGGATGTAGGACCACCGCGAGCGGCGATGCACGCAGAAACACGTCGAGGTACAGAGTCAATAAGAGTGCGGATGGTGTCCTGAGGGATGGTTCTCCATTCTCTGTCAACCATTTGCCACAGTTGGTCGTCCGTACGAGGCTGGCGCAGAGTTTGCAAACGGCGTCCAATGAGATCCCACACGTGTTCGATTGGTGAGAGATCCGGAGAGTACGCTGGCCACGGAAGCATCTGTACACCTCGTAGAGCCTGTTGGGAGATGCGAGCAGTGTGTGGGCGGGCATTATCCTGCTGAAACAGAGCATTGGGCAGCCCCTGAAGGTACGGGAGTGCCACCGGCCGCAGCACATGCTGCACGTAGCGGTGGGCATTTAACGTGCCTTGAATACGCACTAGAGGTGACGTGGAATCATACGCAATAGCGCCCCAAACCATGATGCCGCGTTGTCTAGCGGTAGGGCGCTCCACAGTTACTGCCGGATTTGACCTTTCTCCACGCCGACGCCACACTCGTCTGCGGTGACTATCACTGACAGAACAGAAGCGTGACTCATCGGTGAACACGACGTTCCGCCATTCCCTCATCCAAGTCGCTCTAGCCCGGCACCATGCCAGGCGTGCACGTCTATGCTGTGGAGTCAATGGTAGTCTTCTGAGCGGACGCCGGGAGTGCAGGCCTCCTTCAACCAATCGACGGGAAATTGTTCTGGTCGATATTGGAACAGCCAGGGTATCTTGCACATGCTGAAGAATGGCGGTTGACGTGGCGTGCGGGGCTGCCACCGCTTGGCGGCGGATGCGCCGATCCTCGCGTGCTGACGTCACTCGGGCTGCGCCTGGACCCCTCGCACGTGCCACATGTCCCTGCGCCAACCATCTTCGCCACAGGCGCTGCACCGTGGACACATCCCTATGGGTATCGGTTGCGATTTGACGAAGCCACCAACCTGCCCTTCTCAGCCCGATCACCATACCCCTCGTAAAGACGTCTGTCTGCTGGAAATGCCTCCGTTGCCGGCGGCCTGGCATTCTTAGCTATACACGTGTCCTGTGGCACACGACAACACGTTCTACAATGACTGTCGGCTGAGAAATCACGGTACGAAGTGGGCCATTCGCCAACGCCGTGTCCCATTTATCGTTCGCTACGTGCGCAGCACAGCGGCGCATTTCACATCATGAGCATACCTCAGTGACGTCAGTCTACCCTGCAATTGGCATAAAGTTCTGACCACTCCTTCTTGGTGTTGCATTTTCTCTGTCAGTCAGTGTACAATCGAACTGAGCCAGGATCGAACCTGCCAACTTGGGCTCAGAAAGCAAGCGCCGTAACCGTCTGAGCCACTCAGCTTCCGCACAACGGCCCGGTTGACGGGGTAACTGTGATGGAAGGCCGGATGGCCTCCTCCACAATTCACGCACACCGGTCCCACCTCATACATCGGAACCACTGAAGAGCTTTTGAGGGGGAATACACTAATTAATGTCATCGCAGCGTACTTCTCACCGAAAGCTGTTGACACAGGCGACATTGATGTACTCATAGTGCTAGCAAGGAACACAATAATTGGATACATCAACTCCAAACACGAAAGCTGGGGCTGTTGAATGCCTGATACGGAAGGCACCACGTTATACGAGCATGTGGTAGCACACGAATACGTGGTACCAGCACCCAAGGAACCCACATCCTAGTGATCTCGTAGGCCAAGGAAACTGCTCGACACCCTTTAGAGCATTTGGGTGACGGCATCTTTTTGAGGGCGAGCGTTATCCTATTGGAAAACATCCCCTTGAATACTGGGAATGAATGGCAGCATAACCGGTTCCACCACCAGTCTGACGTAGAAGTCCGCTGTCCAGGTTCTTGGGATAACGACGAGTGTGCTCCTGCTGTCAAAGGAAATGCTCTCCAGACCATAACTCCTTGTCTAGGTAGGTCCAGTGTGTTCGACGCCGCAGACAGCCTGGTTCATGGCGCTCCACTGGCCTCCGTCTTACCAATCTATGTCCATCACCAAGACAGAAACAGCTATCATCTGAGGACACAACAGGTCTCCACACCGGCCTCCAGTGAGCTGAAGCTTGACACCATCGAAGTCACAGATGGCAGTATTTCAGAGTTAGTGGCATCAATGCTTTTGGACGTCTGGCTCGGAGCCGTTCCTCAAATAATCGATTTTTACAGTTCGCTGTATCAATCTGGTGCCAATTGAATCTGTATTGACTGTTGCAGATGCATTACGATCCACCACAGCCATGCGGCGAATACGGTGGTCTTCCGGCTTCGTAATGGCCCGTGTGTCCCCAGACCCCGGTCTTTTTCAGACAGTGACTCCCCGTGACCATTGTTGTCAATACCGATGCTCTGTGGACACATCCCTGCCAAGACTTTATGCAATATCGCGAAAAGTACATCCACTTTATCGTAGCCCTATTACACAGCCTCTTTCAAACTCAGTAAGCTGCTGATATCGCCTTCTTTGTCTTCGTAAAGGCATATTTGTCTCACACCTATCTCACAATGTCATCACCGGACGTTGACTGACAGTCACGAAGTGTGCAGCGCGTATTTAAAGCAAACTTGCGAGACCAAAGTGGCATTACTAGCACCACCTTCCGTCGACTACCGCGCAAATTTGAATAGGTTTCATCTTGTAGATAAGCAAACACGCCTCATTTATCTAGTAGAACTTCTTCTTGGGGGTTGGGATTTCATTTTCCACTTAAACTCCATATGTGAATGAATATGGTGTCTTTTCGAAGGTGACAGTCATGTTTCCTGAATCCTACCCACTGTTTTTGTCAATCGGCTGCGCATATCAATGTTTTTCACAGTAACGAAGGTGTTTTGGTGGATTTCACACAAGAACAACAACGATATCCAATTCCCTATTCAAAAAGTAGTTGTTCATTTTCCTGGTGCGCCATGTTTCGAGTGTTTCTGTGTTTCTTGGTACGGTAGGCCTACTTGTCAACATATTATGTTCACAAGTTCACTTTCATTACTTTGGCTTTGCTGCGTTACCTGACTTTATTCGAGTGCATTCCATTACTTATGTTTCGGAAACAAATCCAGAACAAAGGTAAACCTGGCGAGTTGGCCGAGGGGCGCGCAACTGTGAGCTTGCATCCGGGAGATAGTGGGTTCGAGCTCCTCTGTCGGCAGCCCTGAAGATGGTTTTCCGTGGTTCTCCATTTTCACACCAGAGAAATGCTGGGGCTGTACCGTAAGGCCACGGCCGCTTCCTTCCCACTACTATTCCATCGTCGCCGTAAGACCTATCTGTGTCGGTGCAACGTAAAACATGTTGTAAAAAAAGTATTAGAATGCACTCGAAAAAGTCGGGTGATGCAAGACCTATTCGGTTAAAAAATGAAGTCTTGAAGTAGATGAATGAATAGTAGCATATGGTTAGGTCTCGAAGATTAACTAATGATTTCAGAAGTAAGGAGGGCACGCAAAGCAGACTAGTACTAGCAGGTAACGCTTTTCTTAAGGTAAATTTGCTCACATCAAGCCTAGATATGTGTATTATTAAAATATCTTTGAAACTTTCGTTTTTGGAGCGTGGCATTTTATGAAACGTTAAACATGGGCAGTTGCTAGTACAGAAGGTAGGAAAAATGTAAGCTTTTGAAATGTGGTGTTTTATAAGAACAATGGAGGTCGGGTGGGTGGATCGGAGTACTAATGAAGAGATACTGAATCGAATAGGTGAGAGGAGAACGATTTGGTGAAATATGACCAGAAGAAGAGATAGATTGACTGGACACATTTTGAAACATCCAGGACTTGGTCAGTTCCTTTCTGAGTTAACAATAGTAGAGGTCTGATGAGAGTAAATGCGGGATGTACTAATTACGTAAAACTGAAAAGATATCACAGAATAAGGCTGCATGGAGAATTCGATCAAACCAGTCTGTGGAACGACTTCCCAAACAAAAACAAAAACATTTTAATGTGCTGCAAGTTTGACGTTATTTCACTGTGTTGGAATGTTTACAATAGAAGCCTGTAAGGTACAGTACTTAATGACAGAGTGCGAGTGATCTCCAAGCACATGAAGCCGTATAAGACACGAGAGACGAATGGCTCTACCATACGTCATCTCGGCCTCATAGTTCTTATCCTATCCCAGGTCACGCGTGGAACTAACTCCTTTCTGCCTCACCTTTTACCACAACTGACATTAATAGCATAGTATTTCACAGTCCATATTACTGCGTAGTTCTAACCTAAATGACCTGCTGTAGAAGCAACGAAGTTGCAGGGATTGCTTTAATAACATAGGAAACATATATATATATAAGTACATGTCAACATAAAATCACAGAACAATACTAAAGGACAAGGGTTAGTCTGAAGTACATCTCTGACGAAGTATAACTATCAAGGATCATTTAGCCTGTTGGCCTACGTGTCGCAGTTTCCAATAATTTAGCAAACTTGAAAAGATTGAGTTGATTTAGCTCTTTGCTGATAATATCGGTACTTATGTTTCATGTTCTTCTATAGCACACTTCTACTCCTTTTCCTTCTGTGATGAATGTTTGCGCGTACTGATAAGCTTTGACGTGCAACTAGCGACTGAATTCATTGCAAGATTTTCAGTTGCCTGGTTGTCTTAGGAGATTGTGATAAACCTTTAAATGAATTGCTTCTGTTGCTCCTGCCATGTACGATACATCGACAGTTCGAAGGGCTACAGTTCTTACTTAATTCCTGAAAAGAATGAACGATGGTGATAATATTCGGGATCATAGAAGTAAGTTCACGGACACGGTAGGTAAATTAAATTAAACTTATATGAGTGAATATATCAATCATATTGACGCTCCGTCGTTTATCTCCTGGTATTATGAATACTATACGGCGAGGCTTCGACTCTACAAGGTGTTGGAATCGTTCTGGAGGGATCTGGACGCTCGGATCTTGCCCTGTTACCCACAGTTGGTCTTGTGTACTTGATGCTGGGTTCATGGAGCGTGCACCAGCATCGACAGCATCCCATAAATGCTCTTTTGGATTAAGATCGGAGGATCTGGACGGCCAATCCAAGGTCGTAACTTCACTGGAGTGCTCCTCCAGCCATGTGCATGCTACCACAGAACGGTGACATGGTGCACTGTCCTGTTGAATACATGGCATCTCCATCAGGGTACTCTAGGGCCAGTAAAGGATGCAGATAGTCTGAAAGAATGTCCACATAACGTCATCTGTCAGCGCTTCCTGCAGCCGGACAATGCGACCATGAGAACGCCACCCAGACTGAGCCACCTCCAGCCTGGACATAACCTTCTTGACACGCAGAATCCATAGCTTCATTGGGCATACGCCACATTCTCCTGAACCGAGATGAAATCAGAAAAACTACGCTCACTCCATGTTTTGAGGATGATGAGAGAAAGACTAACCGACATGTATGGTCTTTGCAACGAAAATACAACCATTCACTACGTATGAAGGTGTAATGTGATAAAAGAAAAAAGCCAATAAATATTAATTCCGCGTGGTCTTAAGTGACGCGTTCGTGACGACGATGACGAAGAAGAAGAAGAAGAAGAAGAAGAAGGAGAAAAAAGACGTACACTGATTGCCTTATTACTGCGAGATTCACCATACCACACGCCACCACTGTTCCATGGTCCATTGCCGATGTTCGCGGGCCCATGCACGTCATTGAGCTGTGTGTCGAGGTGTCAGCAAAGGTGCACGAGTTCGCCGTCGGCTGGTGAAGCCTATGCGGTGCAGTTGCCTGCGTGCAGATCTGGTAGAAATGGGTTCCTGCCAACCAATATTCAAATCGGCAGAGATCTGATTCACAGTAACCCGTCGAGCGCCCAATATGGTTTGCGGAGGCAACGTCATGTTCCTTCGTTGAACACCTTTGGTCTTCCCGTACTGTGGTTTACGGGGGTGGTAACATTCTCTCTGCGATGTTGAAGATCCACCCTCGACACTATTGACATTGGAAACTCGAATTTGCTTATAATCTCCGCGGTGCTATGACCCATGCGCCGTGCGCCGATGATCATCCCACGTTCAAAGTCAGGTAACTCGCGATGTATTGCCATCTTCACGACACTGGTGTCTGTGACAGACTGCTCAACTACGCAGCAGCTAGCCGCAACGCTCAGGGGTCACACACGGCACATTTTCTAATGGGACACCCCTTCCCGTGACTTTTGGCCATTCAGTGTACTTCACTCAGTAACTTAACCTGTGCAGGACATGGTAGAGTTTGTCGTCTTTTCGAACTCTATGGTATATTGAACAGATCAAAAGAAACGAACAATGGTTCTGTAAAGAGCTCAGCACCTGTAACAGCTGTATATAAAGAGTGAATCCGTGATGATGTTACAAACTTTCGGGGATGATGGAGGACGGCAAATGGGTCAATCTGAGATAAGGAACCGATGTCCGGAAACGTTCGAGTCAAAAGTGATTAATACTCCATGTTGTTTAACGTTCTTCTGTCTGACTCCTAAGTAGTTATTTACATTTGTGAATGTCTACTTTGATCTCTAATTAATAACTTCTTCAGTGCGTACATTTGATGTTGTATCTTGCACAATGTGAATTGACGACGCTAATAAGGTGTTAGAGGTTTTATACCTGATTGATTTCCCGTCTTCAACACGTGAAGTACATGAGGCGGGAAGAGAAACTGCCAACATTATATTCAGTTTCATCAAGAAACTTGAAAACGCTACTATTACAGAATTCATTTACGTATCCCCATTTCAATACCATAATTAAGAATGCCTGGAAGTAAGCTACAGATCCGGTTGATGTGATACCTTAGATTTTCCTCACAGTGTTATCTGAAACACTGAAAATTCACATTGCTCAACTCTCAACTGCACAAGTGCACCGTTCATCAATGTAGATTATTTTCATTTGCCTTTACGTCGCACAGACACAGACCCCTGTGGGTGGGGGACGCAGACGAAGAATACACCCACGGTATCTCCTGCCTGTCGTAAGAAGCGACTAAAAGGGGCGACCTAGTCGAGGACTTGGATTGTGGTTTGGAATCATGTGTTGGACCCCTGTGGATGGGAGGGACCGAATACATTCACGGGTAATCCCTGCCTGTCGTAGAAGGCAACAAAAAGGGTCGTGTGGCCATCGGTCCTACTTTGTTTCTCTTTTTTTTTTGAGGGTTAGTTTCAGACCGATTCAAAATTCTTGATGTACGCGCTGCTCGGATATGGGCCCCTTAGGTTTGCGATTACGCTTCAAAGCCCCCTGGTGACACCGGGAAACTTTCGGGTGGGAGCGCCATGTAACCGTGCAGTAGTATCCACCTGACAACACAGCCGAATGTTAGTAAGATATATTACTATAAATTTTTATTAATTTTTTATTACTCTATACACGTTATTGGGTACATGCTATTGCGGGTGATTTTGAGGAAGGGAGTCGTAGTTTTCATTGCCTCAGTCATTCCGTATTAGGCATCGTCTAACATCGGACCTTGGGAAATACCTGCTACGACCAGGTGGGTATTGCCTTGGCTGCTTCGTTCGGCTACAGAGACCCCTGATCGGAGTGGACGGCATTCGTGGAGGATGGTTTCGGGCATGGCGTCGAAACAACTTCCGCCTGCCACAGGTAGTTCGCTACCCAAGTCTTTAACATTTTATTCCCTAAAGGGTACAACCCTCAGGGAACAAGCGAGGCGTATTAGTTTGTGTTCTAGCTTCCCTAGGTTTTCGGTTGCTACCAGAACCGATGGGCAAAATTTCAGTCGACACATCGAAGGTGTACATGGCGAACTTGAGGATCTTAAGAAAATGCGCAATGGTGGTCTGCTTCTTAAGACGAGATCTGCGCTCCAAGCAGATCGGTTACGTAAGTGCGACCACTTTGGCGAAATCCCCGTCAAAGTGGAAGAGCACAAAACCTTAAATCTGGTTCGTGGAGTTATCTTCCACCGTGATCACATTCTGAGCACTGACGATGTCTGATCGTTACGATATGAGGCCGTACATCCCGCCTCCTATGCGGTGCTATCAATGCCAGAAATTCAGACACATAGTATCTCGCTGTTCGAATCCATCTATGTGTGATACGTGTGGAAGAGAAGCTCATGGCACGGAAGAGTGCACAGCACCATATAGGTGCGTTAACTGCCCTGGTCTTCATTCTCCTCGAGTTCGGAACTGTCCGGTGCACCTGAATAAAAAGGAGATCCAAGATATCAAGACCCTGGATGGTATTTCCTACCAGGAAGCGCGCGGTATGTTTAATTCTCTGAATGCCCCGGTCAAGATAATAGAATTCAGCATGATAGCACAGTCTCTCCCAGGTTCGTCATTTACAACTGGAACACTTTCCCAGAAGATCGCTGCGCCCAAGACGGCAGTTTGCTCCTGTGAGCAACGCCATAAAGAGAAAAAGCTCGATGGTGGATTCATCCTAGCCTTCGACCACAAACAAATCTGCGTAGGCTAAGAAACCTACGCTGGCACAGCAGTGGAAGAAGACAACGTCTCCTTCCCTCAAAAGGTCGTCGAAAGACGCAACTAAGCTGGCGGAGGCGGCATCGTCGACCAGGGCTGGGAATTTACTTCTCCAGCCCGTCTAAACAAAAATCGATGGCGGGAAAGAAGAGCACCCTTACAAGGCGTTCTTCCACCTCTCCTACGAATGGGGTTTCACGCCCTTCACCCGGAGGGTCCGAGTCTGCGCCAGCAGATTTTTCTCCTGGAAAACCTGAGCGCTCCCCTCGTAGGAAGAAACCACGCCCCCGGAATATGTTGAAGAAGTTCAAGGCGTTCAAGGAGTTCAAAAGGAATGGAGGTGGAAGCTGATTTATAAGATCAGTGACATCATTTATATTAAGAGGCTGGCCTGGTGGAAAACAAAGTTTACACACTGTTGGTATGACAGGCAGCAGAACGCGAACTGCTACTGCCTGCAGCGAGGTTCTTAGTGGAACCTCTTCGCTGTAGGCATCATAACGGACAAAAAAGGAGCATGTACTTCCATCTTCGGATGGGTATGTGAGTGTAGGTTAAGTAGCATCTCGCTGCTTCTAACCTAAACCCAGAAGTTCACACCCAAACTATGGTACTGTTACCATGGAACTGTAACGGTTATGATAGGCATCTTTTAGTGAGAATTCGGCGAGTATAGTCTGCATTCAGGAAACAAATCTCAGACCAGGTCATCATACGGTGTTGAGAAATTTTCGACTATACTCGACAGAACGACATTATGCTAACCGGACTTCCAGTGGCGTTGACATTTTTGTCCGTTCTGATACCTACAGAGAAGAGGCTCCATTAATAACCTCTCTGGAGACTGTAGCAGTTCACGTCCTGCTGCCTGTCATAGCAACAGTGTGTATTCTTTGATTTTTACCAGGCCAGCCTCTTAATATGAACGATGTCACTGATCTTATGGATCAACTTCTACCTCCATTCCTCTTATTGAGAGATTTGAAAGTCCGTGCCCCTATAAGGGGCTCTGAAACGCCTTGTCCGACGGGAAGGGAGTTGGAAACATTAGTAAATGAGCTGGATTTATGTATTTTGCACACAGGTGAACCAACTCATTTCAGTGTACGTTACGGCACATACTCTCGCATAGACGTTAGTCTATGCAGCCGAACGTTGGCTCCGCTGTTTCGGTGGAATACATTCGATGATCTATGTGACAGTGGCCATTTTCCCATTGTTCTTACTTTGTTGAAACAGAAAATCTGTCGAGGCTCCTTCTCGATGGATTCTTAAACATGCTGATGAGCCAAAGTTCACACCACTAGCTGTCTTTAACAACGTGACCAGGCGGACCGTCGACGGCGATATAACTTACATAACACAAGTTATTCTTGCTGCTGCTGAGGAGTCTATTCCATCTTTTTCAGGGACTCCTCGCCAAAAACTCGTTCCATGGTGGAACGAAAAATTTGCAGCAGCTATCAAAGAACGCCGTCGCGCTCGTAAACGCTATCGTAGGTAGCTTACTGTGGCCAACTTGGGAACACTAAAAGAAAACCTGCTAAAGCACGAGTTCTTATACGGCAGAGTAAGAAATTTTCGTGGGAGAGATATACGTCATCTATGACGTCACATACACCGTCATCTCAAGTTGGATTAAAATTCGAAGTATTTGGGGTATATAGGGATCATCATCAGTACCGGGAGTTTCCATTACAGGCAGTATCGTCACCAACCACTCCGGATTGCTAATCATCTAGCCATTCATTTCGCGGATGTGTATGTCGTGTATGTCGTCTTCTGATCGGCCACGGTATAGTAACGCACTCCTTACTCCTTACTCCACACGCGCTTACCGTACAATATCGACTGACGCTGCCCTTTTTATTTCTGGTATAGAACCTCTGCATCTCACAGGACTCAGCATGTCAACTTCTGTCAACTGTAAGAAGAACAGAATACATGCGCGGGATTTGGAAGGAGTGGAGATGAACTTCCTGCACATCATACTGCCGCTGGACATCCAGCAGATTATATGAGCTCTGTATTTTACAAACCATGTACCAGAGATCACAGCCATTCAATATGCATAGATGGTTCGCGCAATTCCAGCAGCGGAACACTAGTGGGCTGCGCCTTCGTGGTATATGAGGATGAAGACGAAGTTCATTCTGAGAAAATAAAACTACAGGAATACTGTTCCGTGTTTCAAACCGAGCTCCTTGCAATATTGAAAGCAGTCGAGTGGTGCATAAACCAAAATACGTGTGCGACTATACTCAGTGACTCACAAGCGGTGCTGAACTCCATAAGAGATAAATATAACTTACACAATTTGGCAGTACATGTAAGAGGGAGTATATCAAAGTACAATAACCATATATGTTTCGGTTGGGTGCGAGGTCATTACGCCATAAAAGGGAACGAATGAGCTGAACAATTGGCCAAAGAAGCTTGTAATTCTAACTTGTAATTCTATACTAAATGCCCAATTTCTTTTGTCAAAGGATGAAATGCTCTCTCACTGGAATGAACTGTGGTTAGCAAGTAAAAATGGCTCAGTAACCAAAGACTTGTTTTTTCCCAATGTATATAGTAGGCTGGGATGTAAATATATCGTGTGCAACTTTCATTTAACTCAAGTGCTATCAGGTCATGGTAAATTCAATGCTTACTTCGAGCGATTCAAAATTCCAACACAAAATGGCTCATGTGCTTCTGCACTGAAGATATTCAAACCGTAGAACACATTCTGTTCAACTGTCCTGCTTTTGAGAGAGCACGTTTTGAACTTAAGATGCATTTGTTAACTTCCAGTTGCTATTTTGGAAAACCACTAAATTTCATATCTTATAAAAAATGATGCACTTTTCAATTTTCAGAATTTATTGATTATGTACTGAAACATATATGATTTGATATTGTCTGCTTATGAGCTGTTTAACATATGTATTGTATATATTATGATCTAGTATTTTAAATATTAGTACTCTAGTATTAATTGTATATATCATGCTTTTATTTTTCCATTTCTGTTCATGTCTACTTTGCTGTTTATGTATTGAATTTTATCAGAGAAATTGTATATTTTGTATAAACTACTACCCTAACATACCTTATGGTAAAATTGGGTTCACAGCACTTTGGATATTAAATATTAATCATATTAATAATATTTACTGAAAGGAGAATCCCCTCCGGTATGTACTTGCGGCGATCATCTTACTGTGGTGCACATCCTTACGGAGTGCGTGGACCTGGTCGGTCTGCGCCGTAGCCTAAAACTGCCGAGTACCATCTCCCTCATCCTGCGAGATGACGAGCTGTCATCATACCTCGTAATCCTTTTTACGAGGGAGAGTGGTTTGTTTTATTATATATATGAACGTAGTGTTTCCGATTAGTCTTTATATTATTTTTCACTACGTTTTATTAATTTCATTAATTTGACTCTGTTTTAGTTTGTGTTTGTATTTTTTTTTTTTGCAAGTTGCTTTACATCGCACCGACACAGATAGGTCTTATGGCGACGATGGGACAGGTAAGGGCTAGGAGTGGGAAGGAAGCGGCCGTGGCCTTAATTAAGGTACAGCCCCAGCATTTGCCTGCTGTGAAAATGGGAAACCACGGAAAACCATTTTCAGGGCTGCCGACAGTGGGGTTCGAACCTATTATCTCCCGAATACTGGATACTGGCCGCACTTAAGCGACTGCAGCTATCGAGCTCGGTTTTGTATATTTTAACGTGTATTGTAATAGTAATTTGCATGATATATTATTGCATTTTAAGGTAATGTCTTATTCTACCATAATCGATCATGTACCATTTTACCGAAAATTAGGCATTGCGAATTAGATCCACTGATTATTTTAAATTCGCAATCATTGTTCATCTTCATTTGTTTTAAATTTTAGTCAGTGGATATTTCTTTAATTGTAATTATCATATCATGTCGTCCGTTTCGTATCATTAGGGTCCGATGACCTTAGACGTTAGGCCCATTTAAATAACAAAGCATCATCATCATCATCATCGTCATCAACATCATCGCACAGACACAGATAAGTCTTCTAGCGAGGGTAGGATAGGAAAGGGCTAGGATTGAGAGGGAATCGGCCGTGGCGTTAATGAAGGTACAGCCCCTGCATTTGCGTGCTGTGAAAGTGGAAGACCACAGAAAACCGTCTTCAGGGCTGCCGACAGTGGGGAATGTGTTTAATGTCGTTTACGTGTGTGTTTAACAGATTTATACATCAGGACCCATAAACATGATTAAGTATATTTCGGGGCAGGATCATTATTATTTACAACTGAATTTCCTGGTCACCAGAATGGGAACTCGGGCTATGCATAAGACAGGAGTCTAAAGTTCGAAGATCATCCTGAACATTCTCCGAGGTATGTTATAACTCACTGTAGGTAAGGGTGTTGCACTGTGTTAAATGCAGTGACAATAATGATTATTCAGAAATCATAAAATTCTGTAGTACCTGCGTGGTGTTCTGTGTTACTCATTCGGCCGGCTTGTCAACTCTGATGATTGTAGTTTTAGTACTGAATAATTTAATATGATTCTTTCTACATCCGCAGAGTCGTAACTGTAAGAAACAGGTCTACGATCGCCAAGCGAGTTTGCTGATCAACATCGCGTAGCTGTCGGTGTGCATTCGATAGAAGGTGGGCTTTGAAGATGGTGTTCCATTGTTCCTCATTTCAACTCCAGGAAAATACTGGGTGTGTGCCTTATCCAAAGCCACGACCACTTTCTTACCAGGTCTAGCCGGAATGCCCGGATGCGTGAACCTCGGTTACGACTTAACTTTGGTAAAAATGGATAAGTTGAATTTCTGTTGCATCAAGCCCAGTTTTGACATTTGTGACGTTTTACCGCAGTTAAAAATTATCCAGTCGTGAGCGAGCGGTTAAGCAGTTAAAGGAGGCTTTAAGGCCTACGTACGCTACATAACCTCGCGAGTAAGTTGTATTTTACGTGCGTCAAAATTTACCGGTCGTGAGTGAGCGATATAACCTCACATTGCGTGCATCCTAAGTACCGTGATGTTATCGCTAAAATGGATTTGGCACCACCTACCTTGTATCTACAATATAATGAGGATTGTGGGCAGTGAGAAAGAAACGGTGGCGTCCTTGTTACAATTAACAGGGACCAACTCGAGTTCCCAACTCACAGAAATGATGCCCTATCGCCAAGAAGTAAACTAAGTCAGCGGGCATTTCAGTTTCAAATGCGCTAAAATTTGGCGCTCTCGTTCGCCCTTCCGTTTCCTTATCGGTTGATACGGATAACCTAAACTAACCTAACGAAAGAAAATTAATTCATCTTAGAATTAAAGGTCTGTAATGGAACATTAGGATAAAATTTTTACAGTGATGCTGACAATGCGACAAATGATTACGAAACTTTGTATACCAATGTAAAATAATCTAAATAATATTCGTCCTAGAAATAAAAGAACAGTTGACGATTGCAGACAAAACGTAAGCAACTGGGAACTGGATAAATTAGAGACACATGACTGTCGAAAATATCACTGAATTCTTTTCTTTTTTTTTTTTGCTAGCTGTTTTACGTCGCACCGACACAGATGGGTCTTACGGCGACGATGGGACAGAAAAGTGTTAGTGGTGGGAAGGAAGCGGCCGTGGCCTTAATTAAGGTACAGCCCCAGCATTTGCCTGGTGTGAAAATGGGAAACCACGGAAAACCATTTTCAGGGCTGCCGACAGTGGGGTTCGAACCTACTATCTCCCGAATACTGGATATTGGCCGCACTTAAGCGACTGCAGCTATCGAGCTCGGTCACTGAATTCTGGTGACTGTCGAACTCACCACTGGCTTCCGAACACTACTTTGAATTACTTCCGAGGGTAATAATAGCGAGGAAAAAGGGCGTCAAGAAACCGCGGTTTTGAAACCTAGGATCGACAGTGGTACAACAGGTTAACGATAATACCACGCTAAGAGTTTTAGCATGGTTTCGTAACGCGTGATATTTACCGAGAATGGTGCACCCGGGCGTAAGTCATCCTCACTGAAAACCTATCCGACTTAGTGCGAAGTTGAACCACTTTTAAACAAAAACGTGAAGAGTCGCTGAAGAGAACGTTGAAAAAAGTCTGCTGAAATATTATCGCGGTAGACCTTGAATAAAAAGTCGTATTAACTGCACAAAATTTTGTTTATTCTCCAGAAAACAGAAAGGGCGTTAAATTTGAACTTAAAACGGGAAAATCAGTCATGAAGTTGGCGAGTGGCTCCGGCAGCAGCAGACTTTGTCGGAGCGGGAACCACCTTTGAGGTCACTCGCGAGTGCTACAACCGCGGGGCATTCTTACTGCAGTCTAGACAGCCGTCGACCTTGAGGGCTTTAACACTCATCTTAATTCAGTCGCCTTACCCTAGAAAACGGTCGTTTCGAGCAAATGTTCTTTCTTCGCCTTTCTTTGTTCTCAGGGCATAAGCAAGTCATACACGTTATATAACGATCGTAGAAGCTCACTACTCTTAAACTTGTCTCGAGAAATACTCCTAGATTCTTGTGTATTGGAGCGTGTAGGACTGTAGGTGTCATGAACGGGACATATCCATCTGTCAAGCGGAGATCGTTAACCACGGCAAGAATGAGAGAAATAGAAATTGGGGAGTATTGTGCTCGATTCCTTATTGAATGGTCAGCGTAGAGGCCGTTGGTTCACAGGTCCCCGGGTCAATTCCCAGCTGGGCTGGAAACTTTAATCACATTTGTTAAATTTCTCTAGCTCGAGGGAGGGCCGATGGCCTAGATATTAGGGCCCTTTTAACAACAAGCATCTAGCTGGAGGACTGGATATTTGTGATAGTCTTATTACATATCTTCATTTACATACAACGTAACATACAACTAACCACCACAGGTGCAGGCGATAGTTGAATGCATCCCCCTTCATATATGTTTGGCGTGAGGAAGGGCATCCGGCTGTAAAACTGGGCTTAATCTATATAAGTTTCCACCTCAGAAAATTGGGGAAAGGAAAGAAGTGTAAAGATCATCAGTGAAATAGTTCATAAGGAGAAAGAGGAGAAACTTTCTTAGAGTACCTTTAGAGCTCGGTGACTTCGTGTCAGTCAATCACTATCTGTTGTTTTCCTAGCCTTTTCTTAGATGATTGCAAAGAAATTGAAAATTTATTGAACATTTCCCTTGGTAAGTTATTACAATCTGTAACCTCCCTTCTTATAACCGAATATTTGCCCCATTTTGTCCTCTTGAATGCCAAATTGATCTTCATACTGTGATCTTTCCTACTTTTAAAGACACCAATCAAACGTATTCGCATACTTATGTCATACCACGCCATCACTCCACTGACAGCTCGGAACATACCACTTAGCCGAGCAGCTCGTCTCCGTTCTCCCAAGTCTTTCCAGCCCAAACTTTGCAACACATTTGTAACGCTACTCATTTGTCGGAAATCACCCAGAATAAATCCAGCTGCTTTTCTTTTGATTTTTCCAGATCATGAATCAAGTAATCCTGGTGAGGGTTCCCATACACTGGGGCCATGCTCTAGTAGGGGCATTACCAGAGATTTATATGCCCTCTCCTTTACATCCTTACTACAAACCCTAAATACTCTCATAACCATGTGCAGAGATCTGTACCCTTTATTTACAATCCACTTTATGTCATTACCCCCAATGAAGCTTTCATTATATTAACACCTAGATACTTACAATGATCCCCAAAAGGAACTTTCACCCCATCAAATCAGTAATTAAAACTGAGAGGACTTTCCCTATCTGTGAAACTCACAACCTGACTTTTAACCCCGTTTATTATCATACCATTGCCTACTGTCCACCTGACAACACTATCGAGGTCATTTTGCAGTTGCTCACAATCTTGTAACTTATTTATTACTCTATACAGAATAACATCAACCGCAAAAAGCCTTGTCTCTGATTCCACTTATTTACGCATATCATTTATATGTACAAAAAACATAAATGTCCCAATAATACTGGCTTGAGGAATATCCCTCTTAATTATTACAGGATCAAGGTTGGAATCGGGAGCAATGATAATGTTTTATTACAATCCTACTTTCAGCACTTATCCTAGATGAGAAATACGTATATACGATACTAGCAAGATACCCGTGCTTCGCTACGGTATTATAATGAAATTTATAATTGAATGCTTAACGTTTGATATATATAATCCACCGAAATTCGCGATCTAACACGTTTTCTGAGAGAATCCGCCAAAATTCGTGATCTGACTCGTTTTCTGAGAGATTACGGCAATGTTCCTCCCATTTTTCAATCTTTCTTTCCAGCAATCGATTCCGTACTTCCCAGGCTAGCTCCAGGTATTCCACCCGGCCAGTTGGGTCCCTAAATGTTTGCCTTTTCCTATAAGCATTTTAATATGGATCAAATACTTGAGGAGATCCGGCGTGGTGTCGTCTTCGGTGCCTTGGCGGTACTCAACCCGCGGCTGGACTGCAATCGCAGTCATTACCCAGCCAGGACCCGTTTCCAGCGCGGTCCGCACATTTTGACGACGGTCCAGAACATTATTATTATTATTATTATTATTATTATTATTATTATTATTATTATTATTATTATTATTATTATTATTATTATTATTGATGGTCTGGAACTCACAGCAAGATGCAAGACCGCTACTTGGCGGTAAATTACATCCTTTGCCATTGTCATTGCTGACGATGTGACCAGTACCATCGTCGCGCAATTGCGCGAGATTTCTGGCGACACAAATTATATACTTCCGTGAATTATTGACCTTATTATAGAGATGAACAATTGGACGATCAATATCATTCATATAGTTTATTTCAAATGTGTTTAAATGTTTATTTATATGCCAGGAGAATCTACTGTAATCTAACTTTATGTACTCCAAAGGAAAAGATGGTTCTTGAAAACGAACCCAGGAAAGATTAAAAATGATCAGTTTATGATCAGAATAAGTACATTATGAACAATAAAATCAATTGGTCTCAACTCCTTTTTCACCCCACTGCCGTTAATTCGATACACCCCCCAAAAAAGAAGGCGTGTTTCTTTATGTTTAAAGGAGATTCCAAATACCAATATTCATGTTTGTTACCTTCATTTCTGAGATATAAGTATTCCCATAAAAATAATTCACTTTTTTCACTTCCTTTCATACTCCCCCCCCCCCAAAAAAAAATGAATTTCCCGTTAAAAATACTTGTCTCTTTAATTGTAAAGGATCCTCTAAATACCAATTATCACGACTATAACATCTTCAGTTTTTGAGATATGTGTACACATAAAAGGAATTCAACTCCATTTCACCCCCGCCCCCCCCCCAAATGATTTAGCCCAAAAACGCTTTTTTCTTTGTTTTTAAAGGAGATCCAAATATCAATTTTTACGTCTGTAACAACTTTAATTTCTATTAGATGTAAGTATTCTCATACAATTAATTCAATTAATTTTTCAATTTTTCACGTCCCCCCCCCCGTTTCATTGGATTTTCCGAGAATACGTGTTTGTTTAATTTTAAGCAGATTTCAAATACCAATTTTCACGTCTGTAAAATCTTTCGTTTTTGAGATAATTGTATCCTCATACAAATAATTGAACTGATTCTTCAATTTCCCTCCTCCCTTTAGGTGGATTTCCGAAAACAAAAAATACGTATTCCTTTATTTTTAAAAGAAATTCCAAATACCAAATTTCACGTCTGTAACATCTTCAGCTTTTGAGATATCAGTATCCTAATTGAAAGAATTCAACCCCATCTTCATCACTTTTACCCCTCCACCCAAGCGGTTTTCCAGAAAGCAAAAAATACATATTTTTTATTTTCAATAGAGATAAACAAAATATTATTTTTCACTTCGGTAACATGTTACGTTTTTGGGATATACTGTAGAAAAGCTCATTTTAAAATTTCACCCCTTTTTAGTTCCCCTTAAGTGGAATTTGCAAAAACAAATCATCTATGTTTCTTTACTTTTACAGGAGATTCCAAATACCAGATTTTACGTCTGTAACATTTTACGTTTCTGAGATATACTGTAGATATTGTCTTTCTAAAAATTCACCCAAATTTGTCACTCATGTTTAACACCCCTTAATTAGTTTTTCCAAAAGCAAAAAATACGTGTTTCTTTATTTTCAAAGGAGATCCCAAATACCAAATTCAGGTCTGTAATATCTTCTGTTTCTGAGATATAAGTGTTCTCATTTTAGGCATTCAACCCGTTTTTCACACTTTATCATCCCTCCTATTAGGATTTTCCGAAAACAAAAAATATGAGTTTCTTAATTTTTAAAGGGGATTCTCAATGCCAATTTTTTCATCTGTACACTTTAAAAGTTTTGAGATATATATACACTCATTTTAAAATTAAACACTTCTCACCCCCCCCCCAATTAATTTGATTTTCCAGAAACAAAAAATACATGTTTCTTTATTTTTAAAGTAGATCCCAAACACAAATTTTCACGTCTGTAATATCTTCAGTGTCTGAGATATAAGTATCCTCATTAAAGGCATTCAGCCCCTTTTTCAGACCTTTTTCACCCCTCCTTTTGGGATTTTCCGAAAACAAAAAAATACCTGTTTCTTTATTTTTAATGAAGATTCTAAATACCAATTTTTACATCTGTAAGCTTTCAAAAGTTTTGAGATATAGATACACTCATTTAAAAATTAACCCCCTTTTCACCCTCCCATTAATAGGATTTTTCAAAAACAAAAAATTACGTGTTTCCTTATTTTTAAAAGAGATCAAAAGTACCAATTTTCAGGTCTGTAATATCTTCAGTTTCTGAGATAAAGGTACCGGTATCCTGATTAAAGGCATTCAACCCCCTTTTCACCCCTTCTAGTGGGAGTTTCCGAAATCAAAAGACACGTGTTTCCTTATTTTTTACAGAAGATTCTAAATACCAATTTTTACGTCTGTAAACTTTAAAAGTTTTGAGATATGCATACACTCATTTTAAAATTTCAAACCCCCCCACCCTTTTCACCCCCTTAGCGACGTAATATCCAAAAATCGTCTCTTAGCGAGCACTTACATCTTAATATGGATGTATCCCCAAAGTTTTATTTCTTTATGTCCAGTAGTTTTGGCTCGGCGATGATGAATCAGTCAGTCAGTCAGTCAGTCAGTCAGTCAGTCAGGACAAGTTATTATATATATATATATACACTGACTGACAGTGACAATGCAACACCAAGGAGGAGTGGTTCGAAAGGGATGAAAGTTGGGGAAAAAAACAGAGACGGCACGGATGAATAATTGATGTTTATTTCAAACCGATATGCAGGTTACACAATGCGCACGGCATCGACTCAGTAGGATGTAGGACCACCGCGAGCGGCGATGCACGCAGAAACACGTCGAGGTACAGAGTCAATAAGAATGCGGATGGTGTCCTGAGGGATGGTTCTCCATTCTCTGTCAACCATTTGCCACAGTTGGTCGTCCGTACGAGGCTGGGGCAGAGTTTGCAAACGGCCTCCAATGAGATCCCACACGTGTTCGATTGGTGAGAGATCCGGAGAGTACGCTGGCCACGGAAGCATCTGTACACCTCGTAGAGCCTATTGGGAGATGCGAGCAGTGTGTGGACGGGCATTATCCTGCTGAAACAGAGCATTGGGCAGCCCCTGAAGGTACGGGAGTGCCACCGGCCGCAGCACATGCTGCACGTAGCGGTGGGCATTTAACGTGCCTTGAATACGCACTAGAGGTGACGTGGAATCATACGCAATAGCGCCCCAAACCATGATGCCGCGTTGTCTAGCGGTAGGGCGCTCCACAGTTACTGTCGGATTTGACCTTTCTCCACAACGACGCCACACTCGTCTGCGGTGACTATCACTGACAGAATAGAAGCGTGACTCATCGGAGAACACGACGTTCAGCCATTCCCTCATCCAAGTCGCTCTAGCCCGGCACCATGCCAGGCGTGCACGTCTATGCTCTGGAGTCAATGGTAGTCTTCTGAGCGGACGCCGGGAGTGCAGGCCTCCTTCAACCAATCGACGGGAAATTGTTCTGGTCGATATTGGAACAGCCAGGGTGTCTTGCACATGCTGAAGAATGGCGGTTGACGTGGCGTGCGGGGCTGCCACCGCTTGGCGGCGGATGCGCTGATCCTCGCGTGTTGACGTCACTCGGGCTGCGCCTGGACCCCTCGCACGTGCCACATGTCCCTGCGCCAACCATCTTCCCCACAGGCGCTGCACCGTGGACACATCCCTATGGGTATCGGCTGCGATTTGACGAAGCGACCAACCTGCCCTTCTCAGCCCGATCACCATACCCCTCGTAAAGTCGTCTGTCTGCAGGAAATGCCTCCGTTGCCGGCGGCCTGGCATTCTTAGCTATACACGTGTCCTGTGGCACACGACAACACGTTCTACAATGACTGTCGGCTGAGAAATCACGGTACGAAGTGGGCCATTCGCCAACGCCGTGTCCCATTTATCGTTCGCTACGTGCGCAGCACAGCGGCGCATTTCACATCATGAGCATACCTCAGTGACGTCAGTCTACCCTGCAATTGGCATAAAGTTCTGACCACTCCTTCTTGGTGTTGCATTTGCTCTGTCAGTTAGTATATATATATATATATATAGAGAGAGAGAGAGAGAGAGAGAGATTTGGCTTTAGTTTAATGCCAATTATTTGTCTCTTTTTAGGGAACTTAATTTTGCTTTCTCCTTTTTATGGTTGCCTATATTGAAAAATCATGCTAGGTATTTAGTTTAAGATAGTATTTTTTATTTTAAAAAGAACACAGTAAAAATATTGAAGCAGTATTAGCTAAGAAATACCAAGCTTACAACTACATTAATTTATATGAAGCAGTAGTAACGAAATTAAAAAATTGCTGGTAGCAAATTAATATGTCAGATAATGAAGTTTTCAGGAGAGGAAAAAGCGCTTTACAATCTCATTTGTCCCGAGAAATGTTGATGAAAGGATTGAAAACAATGTTATTATAAAAAACCAGACTCGTGCTGCAACATCCCAGTAGGACCTAGTCAAGCCAAGACGACTGCTGTCCTGGCAGACGGCCTGCAAATACTGAAGTGCCTCTTGGTCAGCGTGACTCCATCATCAGACTGCTGCTGAACAACCAAAGAATAGAATGCAGAGAATTATCTATGCGCCATCTTGGGACTATCTCAGTTCTATGTATAAATTAGAAAATATTATTTTAATTGGGATTTCAGTTGGTCATCGGGGTAGAACTGCAATGTTTTTCCAAGAGCTTTGTGCAAATTTTCACATTTCCGCAGCAGTTCGCAGTGATTAGTTCTTCTGTCCCTAAAATGTTCCAATCAAATTCTGCAAAAGCATTTGTGCGCACAGTTTAGATTGATGTTTAAGTGATTGACGCTGATTGCTTGACCAAATATTTTCATAATTGTACAAGGGATAAGGAACATAATCATAACTGTCTCAAGAACTATGATGGGCACAGTGGGGGCATGGAGAGTGAGGGTGCAATGAGAATATATTTCAAAGATCACAGAGCACACGTGGTGTCAGGTACATACACTACCTGGGGGATGGTGACTCCAAGGGCTTTGTAAGGGCGAGTGGGGCATATATATATGAGCCAGAGGTGAAAATTACCAAACTTGAATGCTGTTGCCATGTTCAGAAACGAATGGGAGCAAGACTGCGAAAGCTGCGCAAAGACATGCAAAGGAAAAAAATATCTGATGGGAAATCACTGTCTGGACGGGGTCGACTAACTGATGCGCAGATTGATCTGCTGCAACATTATTATTGAATGGCAATTTATTATTTTTTTTTTTGCTAGTTGCTTTACGTCGCACCGACTCAGATAGGTCTTATGGCGACGATGGGACACGGAAGGGCTAGGAGTGGGAAGGAAGTGGCCGTGGCCTTAATTAAGGTACAGCCCCAGCATTTGCCTGGTGTGAAAATGGGAAACCACTGGAAACCATTTTCAGGGCTGCCGACAGTGGGGTTCGAACCTACTATCTCCCGAATACTGGATACCGGCCGCACTTAATGAATGGCAATAAGGAGGCACACAGAGTGTACAGATAAACGTGAAATGAGGGAGGCAGTATGGGCTACTTATTTTCATAAGTTATCGGCTGATAGTAACCCACAGCATTATCTTTGCCCAAAAGATGCTGCCTCTTGGTGTAGCTACTAAAAGTCAAAAGTGACAGGAATGGAATACCATCATGAGCATTCTCTGCCATTAGCTGTAATGGAAGCAATCAAGCAATGCACAGGAATCTAACTGATAGGAACCTTCTTCGAGAGTGCTTGCATGGGAATACCCAAAACCCAAATTAAAGTTTGAATCATTGTATCTGGGAAAGGGTACCCAAAACAGTAATTGTTGTACTTATTACTCTAAAATTGGTGTACTGGATGCAGTTATTTGCTTTAATGATGAAACTGCAGCCAGAAAAACTGTTGAGGAAGTTAGGGATAAATCCTGGGGAAAATTCGACAACAGCTCTTCGCGCCACTGATAAACAATGACTCACGAAGGCTGAAAAAGATGCTCAGGCCATGACTAAGGAATCGAGGACCAGGCAGAGAATGGGGAGAAAGAAGAAAGAAGAAGAATGCCAAATACAATCTGATTACATTGCAGAAATGTTCTAGATACTTGTCAGTGAACTTTTTATTTTTTCTTCATTTACTCAAACATAGAGTTTTCAGACGTTCGGGTGCACATTTCTCAGTAACTATTGAAGATAAATATCTGATTTTTTTCTATGCTGTGCCTTGGAACCACCCTTAGAGAAGTGAACATAAAATTATGCTATTGCAATCGAAAATATTTGAATTATAAAAATAAAATTAGCAATTTGTTATGGTAAATTAAAGTATGTACTTTAAAAAACTGAAAAATAACTGGTCACTTTAAAAATAATTTTGTGTTTAGTATATCACATTTCTTGTACTATATCCTATCAAAAAGTTCTGTACCTGTAAGATTTTTATTTTTGAAGAAAAGTGCACCTAAAAACAAGCATGCATGAAACAAAATGAATTTCACATGTTTTCAAAATAAATCGATTATGGGTGATCAAGTTAATTCATGATTTCGGAATTGTACAATAACAGTAAGGAGGATCCTACAAATATGTGGTATGAATTTAGTTAATATTTTACAACTAAGATCCTGGCTATATTATTTTAAATTTTGCCCAGAATAGACTGCCGAATGGTGGTGATTACCTGCCTTCTGTCCGTAAGATCCTCACTCCTGCTCTATATTAAATGTTATTCAGACACTTAGGACATCTTTCTTGACCATCCAGCCATTGCTCATGATACACGAAGTGGGATATGACGTACGAACGAAGATATCCTCATAGATCTGCAAAAATAAATGGAGTTATAGACCTAGTGACTGTTGACTGTCATTTGAGGGATGTAAAGAGGTGGTGCGCGGTCACCAGCACATGTCTCGCTGTCGAGTGAGTCATTTTACTTGACCTCGGCTTCTACTTTTCCAGATTGGACATCACTTAATTACCCTCACGAGGCTTTTGGTATCTCATTCAAAGTGTACGTAAATGAGCCTTATATTACCCCCTGGGGGACGCAGATGAAGAATACACCCACGGCATTCCCTGCCTGTCGTAAGAGGCGACTAAAATGGGCCCCAGGAGCTCTCAACTTGGGAACGTGGGTTCCGACCACGGGGCCCTTAGCTGAGTCCTGGCAATGCTTCCACTTACCTTGCCATACTCCTCACTTTCATCTGTCATGTCTGACCTCACTTGGTCAACTCTTTTTCTTTTCCGACCCGGATGGTAATAGAGTATTCGAGGCCTAGGGAGTTTTTCATTTCCACGCCCTTCTTGGCCCTTGCCTTTCTTCGTCCGTTGCTTCATTTTTCGAAGTGACGGATCACTTCTTTTTCTTCTCTTTTCCTCTCTCTACCCACTAGGGGTGGGGGATGCAGACGAAGAATATACCCACGGTATACCCTGCATGGCGTAAGAGACGGCTAAAAGGGGCGACCAAGGGATGATGACATTAGAACCATGAGATGACTTGTGAGTCGTACCTTTACGCGGAGAACCATAGGTCGACGTTACTTTGGACTAGCTCCACCTTGCCAGGGTCTACGTTATATAACAGTAGTACCATTCTGTGCGGAATACTATGGGTCTCAGTGTTGCTTGTAAAAGAGATCATCATGTATATTCCATTGGTCCGTTCCACTGTGTTCAGTTTGGTCTGCGTTACCTATGAGTAGTACCACTTTATGTACAACGCCATGGATCAACGTTGCCTGCGGTTAGTACTACTATGTGAGAAACACGACGGGTTTGTCTCACCCCCGTGATTAGTACCACTATTTGATGAAAATCATTCCTCTGCGTTGCCCGAGAGTAGAATTATTATGTGAGGAACATCATGGGATTGTGTTGCCTGAGGGCGTTACCATGAAGTGTGATGCACCGTGGGTCTGCATTGCCTATGATTAGTACCACTAGGTGAGCGACCCCATGGGTATGCGTGGCCTGTGACTAGATCCACCAAATGAGGAACACCATGGAATGCCGGCGCTCATGATTGGTACACCTAGGTGAGGAGCACCATGGGTCTGCCTTGCTTGTGGGTGCTGCCCTTATGTGCGAAACGCCATGGGTTTGTGCTGCCTGCGAGTGGTGCAAATGTGTGTGACATACGATGGGTTTACATTATGTGTGGTTAGTACCTCTGTAGGAGGGACACCATGGTTCTATTTTACTATTAGTACCATTGTGAAGGGTCGGTGACCTTGATTTTGGACCCCTTTAGATAATAAGAATCATTCCAGTAATTAAGACATTGTGAATTGGATCCACTCTTTATTTTTGTCTCACGATCATTTTCTCATCACCATTCGTTTTAGATTTTAGTCAGTGGATAAATTTCGCATTTTTAAATTTTCATTTAGTTACATCTCGTACCATTAGGGGCCAATGACCTAGCTGTTAGGCCCCTTTAAATAACAGACATCATCATCATCTGAGCCTTATATCCATTAGAGAGGCAAATAAGAATCCGGAGCCTCCCGAACAGGAGCGTGTAAGGCTAACCACTAGACCAATAGAGTGGTGTATGATTTTGAAGAGGAAATCGATTAACTAACCGCGAACGTTAATGAGACAAAGCATTGCCGTGACCCCTGGGCTGTAAGGAGTGCGATGAACAGTGTCTAGCGGCAGGTCATTCACTCAGTCAGTGGCACAGTCGAAGAGCGGCTACACTTGACCATAAACGAGCTGCAGTGTCTGCCGGAGAAACGGGCTGCACATACTGTACACTGTGCTATGTTTCAGACCATTTATTTCTAGCTCATTGCCTCCTCAATGTCTTGAAATGTATCCAGAATTCATTACTGATCATGCTGATGATAATGACTATGGTTCTTAAGGCCATGGCCGCTTCCTTTCCAATCCTACCCCTTTTCCCATCCTTGCATCGCCAAGCGCGACGTTATATCAATAACAAAAAATAAAAGTATGATAATTCATTTTTGCATTTACCATCTTAGTTATTCTGCATGAGAATGAAATCAGTCTTTGCAGGCTATACGCGTATATGGTTTGAGGCTACGGGTTAAATTCATGTCAATACTTTTCATTTTATTGTCTCGAAAGCTCTAAAATACCACGAGAGTTTCTATGAAATGGATTGTTGTACGACTTAACTCTTCACTCTCTGTCCAGGGAGCAGCCCACATTGTTCATGTTATTAATCAATGTTCATATATATTAAAACCATATAATTGCTACTGATATTAGTTTTGCAACATGGATATGCAAGCAGAGATTAAGTTTCTAATGGTAAATGCTCTACATTCCCTTAACAGTTCATGCCTCCCTTCATTCTTGATTTCGTCCGACTCGTTGGCTGAAAGGTCAGCGTACTGGCCTTCGGTTCAGAGGGTCCCGGGTTCGATTCCCGGCCGGGTCGGGGATTTTAATCTTCATTGGTTAACTCCAATGGCCCGGGGACTGGGTGTTTGTGCTGTCCCCAACATTCCTGCAACTCACACACCACACATAACACTATCCTCCACCACAATAACACGCAGTTACCTACACATGGCAGATGCCGCCCACCCTCATCGGAGGGTCTGCCTTACAAGGGCTGCACTCGGCTAGAAATAGCCACACGAAATTATTATTATTCTTGATTTCAAAGATACAATGGCGATTGTGGACCTACTTTACCAAACAGTTGAAATCACATTCGCTTGATTGAGCAATTCAATACAAGTCCTTGAAAATACTTTTGTTTCTGCTGCTTCTAAGAATAATTGAATTGAAATTATAGGTTTATTTATAGCTGCTGAGGCTAGTGAGCCTCAGTTTTGTAGCATTTACGTTGAATACCTTAAACAATTATTTCGGAACAAAGTGAAACAGAAATTTAAAACTAAAATCTCAAATACATACTAGCTAATTCAAGAACATATCATATTTAATTTAGATATTAATTAAATACTTAAATGAGTATGTTTTGAGCTATCTATTACATAATTTACAGGTGGTCAAACTCATGCAAACAATGAGTACGAAAATTCAGATGGTTTAACTTGTTTGCAATTAGAAACTGTCGAACCCTTGGATAGCCAGCCCCGTGGTGTAGGGGTAGCGTGCCTGCCTCTTACCCGGAGGCCCCGGGTTCGATTCCCGCCCAGGTCAGGGATTTTTACCTGGACCTGAGGGCTGGTTGGAGGTCCACTCAGCCTGCGTGATTAGAATTGAGGAGCTATCTGACGGTGAGATGGCGGCCCCGGTCTAGAAAGCCAAGAATAACGACCGAGAGGAATCGTCGTGCTGACCACACGACACCTCGTAATCTGCAGGCCTTCGGGCTGAGCAGCGGTCGCTTGGTAGGCCAGGGCCCTTCAAGGGCTGTAGTGCCATGGGGTTTGGTTTGGAACCCTTGGATGTCGATCGTCTACTGGTATCGTCTGCAGCGTGTAGTTTAAGATTATTACGGTCTCAGGGGATTATGGGCTATTCTCTCACTTGCCGACATAGATCGGCGGGTTATAAAAATGAAATACTATCCTGATTTACTGTAAGAATGCCCCAATCACATAAACGTGAGTAGAACATCTGCTCTCGCCGTAGCAGTTTACTGAAGTTCTTTGCTTCCTGTATGATTATATTATTTAAGTGTATGAAGTCTTTCAGAAGAAAACCTGGCTTTCTTTTGTGTAATTCATTTTCTATGCAGCAGTATTTCCTTTCATGCACGTTGCCTTTAGGGGAAGCTTTCACATTGCTTTCTGGTTTCACAGAAAGTTCTGGTCCAACATCAGAAATGCCTTCATTAATAGTCACCAACTCACGAATAAAAATAAGTAGAGCAACACAATATAAAACTTCCAATAGTTAAAACTAAAAACGATTCTGTTTAATATTCACGACGAATAAATAATTAAATAAACTCAGAGAGGTTCATTTGGTAATGGCATGTCACGGCATTTAGGACCCTTAGAATGTCTCTCTATTTTGCTTTGGGTAAGCACATCGTTATCAGTGTCAAACAGAAATATAGTCTCTAATACAGGACAATACATACAGTATATGTTTATTAGCAAATTTATTTCTGACTCGTTGTCTGAATGGTCAGAGTATTAGCCTTCGGTTCAGAGGGTCCCGGGTTCGATTCCCGGCCGGGTCGGGGAATTTAACCTTAATTGGTTAATTTCAGTGGCTCGGGGGCTGGGTATGTGTGGCGTATTCAGCATTAGAAATCAACCTAGGTAAGGCCCTCATCTTCACAGACAGGCAGGTCACCTAATAGGCCGTCTACGAGAAAAAGACCTGCACCAGGCCTCTTCGGAGGCCATACGCCGTTATTAGCAAATTTATGACAGTTGCTTATACTGTTTAGCCGGGCTGAGTGGCTCAGACGGTTGAGGCGCTGGTCTCCTAACCCCAACTTGGCAGGTTCGATCCTGGCTCAGTCCGGTGGTATTTGAAGGTGCTCAAATACGTCAGCCTCGTGTCGGTAGATTTACTGCCATGTAAAAGAACTCCTGAGGGACAAAATTCCGGTACCTCGGCGTCTCCAAAAACCGTAAAAGAGTAGTTAGTATGACGTAAAACAAATAACATTATTATTATTGTTATTATTATTATTATTATTATTATTATTATTATTATTATTATTATTATTATTATTATTATTATTATTATTATTATTATTATACTGTTTATGTTTGGGTCAGAGGCTAATACTGAAACAGCAACACGCATTAAATCAGGAAGATTTGTGTACAACGATCACTGAAGTTCTGTAAAACACCAGTGATAGGTCTATAATGGTGTGCTATACTGGATGGATAAGAGTAACTTTGAAAATAGACAACAAACTAATTTTAGTGTGCTTCCAATCACCTTGTACTTTTAGGGTATTCATATTAAAGGAAATAGGAGGAAGGCGTATGGTGCCAAAACCTTAATTTAATCCTGGTGTGGCGGGGATGGTGATGACTGGAACATCAGCTTGAAAATGGTCACTTTGCTTGTTCTTTCGGTTCTGTTTTCATAATTTCTTCTTAAGGAGCGAGTTAGCCGTGCGGTTAAGGTCGCGTAGCTGTGAGCTTGCATTCGGGAGATAGTGGGTTCAAATCCCACCGTTGGCAGCCTTGAAGATGAATTACCGTGGTTTCCCATTTTCACGCCAGGCAAATGCTGGGCCTGTACCATAATTAAGACCACGGCCGGTACCTTACCAATCCTGTCCCTTTCCCTTCCTTGGACCACCGAAAACCTTCTATGTGTTACTGCGGCGTTAAAGCACTAGCAAAAATAAATAAATAAATAAATAAATAAATAAATAAATAAATAAATCGTCCATACACTGAACGGCAGTATATTATTCTAACAAACCTTGCTCCTAAGCATAATGGGAATACGATAGCGACTTTCACAACGTTCTAAATAAGGTATCAAGAAGGAATTAAAAGAGAATATCATTATTTCAAAATCACTAACATTACTGGTTTGGTGTAGAAGCTGGAGAGTTTTGTTCCTTCTTATAATGCTAGATTCTGTATTACGACGAACGTTCTACTCCTTATGTTCATTTAAAGACAGTGCTTGTCCGCCTTAAGGCATTCGCACGAGAGAGGAATAGAACAGCCTTTCATTATCACCCTTCTGTCTTCGAGATTTTCCTCCTCAGTCTCCGTCTCTCTCAGCTCATAATGACAGCAGCTGTGAGGGTTGTCTGGGAGAAACACACAAGATCTACGATTCCCATTTAATGAATTGAATTGTTTTACAGAATTATTTGTGACATGCATATTTTACTTTGCGACCATTGCTGTTGTACTGACAATGTATTAACTTCAATGTAATTTCTTCGGTATGAATATTTATTTCATTACTCATAAAATGAGAAAAAGAAGGACGAAGTATGAATACCTGTTGACAACTGAGTGCCGCAGTTTGAAAAGAAGGAAAATAGAATGCATATATATTAGAATTTGCGGTATATTGTGATAAATTGGATTAAGATCGCTATTATCCTAGCATACTCAATTGTAATATTACTGAACCTTGTCCGGCTCCATGGCTAAATGGTTAGCGTGCTGGCCTTTGGTCACAGTGGTCCCGGGTTCAATTCCCGGCAGGGTCGGGAATTTTAACTTTAATTGGTTAATTTCGCTGGCACGGGGACTAGGTGTATGTGTCGGGTCACATCAAAAGACCTGCATCTGGCGAGCCGAACCAGTCCTCGGACACTCCCGGCACTAAAATCCATACGCCATTTCATTTAATTACTGAACCCTTAAATAATTGCGACAGAAATATGTGAAAGGGGATATGTTATATTTGGAATAATTAAGGCAGTTGACCACTAAGTCTGCTTCTGATTAATGAAGGAATAGAAACTTGCTCGACTCAGGAATTCGTTTCCTCACAAATTCCTGAACCTACGAAACGTGAATTTTGAGTTGCAACCGTCTTTCTGTTAGTCCTGGGTTTCGCCGCTTGTCAGTGTGAATTGTATTTTTATGTTCAAGAGATATAGCAAACCGGTTCAAATTCCTCATCATACATCATGAATTCGTTTTCCCTAGTTTATTTTTTCTCTACTCTACGGAACGCCACTACAGTACCATATAAATGTTAACCCTGGTATAAAAATATGACCGGGATAAGTGTCTCTCTGGCCTTCCTACACGAACTTGGCAGGTTCGATCATGGTTCAGTCCGGTGGTATTTGAAGGTACTCAGAGGTAGTTAGTGGGACGTAAAAATTAACATTATTATTATTATTATTATTATTATTATTGTACCGGGCGGTACACCTCCACGCCGCTAATTCAAAAGGTGCGCCAGTTGAAACTCCTCTGCTGGAGGAAACCTGAACTTTATTGACGGTATTAATTTTCTACTTTCTCAGAAGATGTCACTACCTGTAAATTTCGGAGTTTTAGAACTGTGTCATTTTTGATGTGTTTTTGTTTTGCTTGAAGTAAGAAGTGTGAACTTTCTCTTCTAGAGGACACTACTGAAGAACTACAATAGTGCACCCTAGTGCGAAGAAAAAGAACTGTTCTTTGGAGAAATTTTTATTTCAAAAGTTTGTTTCTTGTTAAATTTCCTTCTGTTATGGTTTAAGTTGGCTGTATACCCCTCTCTTTCTCCTTGTTTTGTATTCAACCAATCCCGAATTTCTTAACTTAATTTTCCACAAATAATGTGTTTCTTCTTCATCTTGTGTAGGGGTTTCTCTTTATTCTCCAATCAAGTGATTGTGGGCGGGTGTTCTCATTCCCCTAACGCCTAGAACCTTCCGCGAGAGTATATAAACTGCTGATTTTAGGGTCTCTGCGCCACTTCTGTTCCATCTTTCAGTGTGTAAAGTACATAGCAGGGGGCAGGAAGCGCCTCTTTCTTCGGCAGCGGTCAACAACAAGGTAATGGCCAATTAATAACTTCTTTCTTTGCTAGCTCAGCAGTTTAACTCTCGGGGCGGGTCAGAAGTTTTTCCGTTATGTAACCTTCCTTAAAAATGTAAAGAATCTGGTATCTATTTTACCTTTTAAACTACGTATTGGGATAGAGAGTGCTTAACCCTCTCGATCTCCCACTCATATTGTTTTGAGGTGAACCTTTTTTTCTCAACCTATTTGTTTCTTTTCTAAAGTCACCTCCGTAGTATGGGATTAGCCCTTGCATCAGTGGCCTAAGAGCCAAATTAGGTTTTAAAAACAAAGTGTATTAGGAGTGCCGATCGCCTCCTCTCAAATTGTTATTTTGGAGGTCATGTAATCAACCTTGGTGTGGCCTTTGAGAGGCTTAAAGTTGAGAGCGAGTGGCTCTTTTTGAAAATTGAGTGTTGTATGCCTCGTGGAGGCTTTTCAGTGTAATTTGGAGCAACGGCTCCTAGGCATGAATGGGGTTTTCTGCCCCTCTGTTGAAACTTGTGTTTGGGGTAAAACTGAGCTGATTGCCCAAGCATTGTGAAGTCAGGGCGCGAAGCCCAAATCCTGTAAATATTGTAACTACCCTTTTGACTTGCTACTTTGTACCTGCCATGCTTGTTATTTCCTTATTTTGAAAAGAAAATATAACCTTGTTAAATTTTAAATTAATTTTACTTTCGTAGCTTGAGACCCGTTCACACCCGCACCTTCTTTCACCTCTACCTACCACGGAAAGTTCCGTAACAAGTGGTAGCAGAGCGTGGTTGAATGGGTCTCATTTTAGCCCCTTTTGACGGCTAAATATTGTTCTGTTCCGAACTCTAACTATTTTCTCAGTTGCTGGAATTTTTTGAGATTTTCAAAATTGATCTGTCACCATGCCCGGCCCTCGCGATGTTCTCCATCTTAACTATTTGCGCAAGGAGGAGTTGATCTATGAGTTAACTATCAGAAATGTACAATCTGGAGGCACGGTTGCAGTAGACACAAACAAGCTTAGAGAGTCCCTAGATTTGCCCATTTCCATCCCCAATTTGGGAGAGAAAGAAATTGACGACTCTCTTTCCACGATCACGGAGAATATTACTGGGCTAGCTTCTGTAGTTAGTTTTTTGATGAAAATGATCCTTCTCCTAATCAAATTAAGCGTGTGCAAGCTAGGCTGTTTCATTTTTCAAATAGAGTTAACGATCTGTTGTCTCTAAAGTTGAATGACGTTCAGAAGAAGGAATCTAGTACGCTGCTTGAAAATATGTCTGAATTATCTAGCAAGGTCACTCAATTGTTAACTGGGGAAGTTCCTCTCAAAACTGATCAACCCGCCACGATTAATGCTGGGAGCGAGGAAGAGCCCCCTAAGGGAGAAGTCAAAAGGATAACCGTTGCTGCTCAAACTATCTCTGCCCCATTAGACAACGAGTCTGAACGTCGTAACTCATTGACTAATGTACGTTCTGAATTAACGTCTTTGCCACTTAAACCTTTACCGACTATGTCACCCGGGTTTAGCAGCTTGCCTCATCCATTGGCAATGTTGCTCAGAGGTATCTCTAAGTTTTCCGTTAATACCACCAGTGAAGTAATTTCATTTTTAAGATTTCTAGTTGAATTTCAGGATCATGCCCTTGTGTTTTCTCTTTCTCCATGTCAAATTTTGCAAATTATCTATCCTTATGCAATTGGTATTCTCTCTGACAAAATAGTAAGAGCCATAGCCGAACAGTCATCTATTGAAGATTTTCATGCACACCTGCTTGCAAATTTTATTCCCGCCCGCGCGAGGTCATCTCTGATTCAGAAGTACTATTATCGTGTACAGCGTTTGGATGAAAACCTGGCTGACTTCATCCAAGATATTAAATTCTATACTAGGGTGTTTGCTCTTCACTTTCCGGAGGATCAGATTGTACAGGCTATTGTAGAGGGAATTTCATCTCCCTATAGGTCATATTTGTGTTTCGCGGCGTGCCCGCAAACTTTCTCTGAACCTGAAGCATTGGCCGTCTCAGCAGAAGGAGTTAGATACGCCGATTCTTTGCGTGTAGCGAAAGAACCCCCGCCTTCCTTTAGTAATACTCGGCCTCCACCTCGCCGATCAGTCACCCCTCGTAAATGTTATGCTTGTGGGTCGCCTGACCACCTGCGCAATAAGTGTCCACTGATCAAGTCGAGTGGGACAAGGAATGGGGCTGGTTCATCACAAGGCTGTTTTAAATGTGGGGCTTTCTCACATATCGCCAAGAATTGCCCAAACTCAAATAGCACCCCCTCCTGCTCAACTTCTGGTGCAAATTCCACCTATGCTAATAATAAAAAGTGACTAGTGGCTTCGGCTGAGTCGACTAATCCATCTTCCCGAGACTCAGCCCCTCGTAAACAGGTTGTAAATTCAGGGAACGAGCAGTCTTCAAATTCATCTTTTGAATGCCCTAAAGAATGTCTTAGGATTGCGGCGGATACCCCCGCACCTATTCCTTTTCTTAAGATTGAGTTAAATAACGAGCCTATAACCGCTCTATTAGATTCAGGTAGTGTTTGTTCAATTATTTCGGACCAATGGTATTCAAAATTTAAGTCTGTTTGTAAACTACCTGACTATGTCTCCTCTCCTGTTCAATATGTTTCGGCTAATTCATCCCCATTAGAAATTCTAGGTTCCTTACTGGTCAAAATTCGTATTTTTTAATTTACATGGAAAACCAAACTGTTTGTGGCTAAGCACTTGTCTTGACCCATCATACTGGGAGCGGACTTCATTTCTCACACTGGTCTTGTGCTCGATCTTCAGAGTAAGTCGTGCACATTCAAATTTGCGTCCAAATGTAAAATTCCCTTGTTAAAGTGTAATTCTGTGTCATGTTCATCTATTTCGCCTACCCAGGATGAGATGTTGTTAGACCTTAGACATCTACCTGAGGAGCAGGCTGATAGTATTCGTAAATTATGTCAGTCATTTCCAGAGGTGTTCTCTGATACTCTTGGTGTTACTGACCTTATTGAATACAAAATTGAGGTCACGGATTCGATTCCTGTCCGTTTTCCACCATATAGGCTATCTCCACCTAAAATGAAGGCATTGAAAGAAATCATCGATCAAATGTTGAAGGATGGTATTATTAGGCCCTCTAAGTCGGCGTATTCTTCGCCTATTTTTCTAGTCCCGAAACCCCAAGGAGGCTTCAGGCCTGTCATTGATTATAGGGCTCTCAATCGGAAGGTGGTGTTACAATCTGTGCCCCTTCCCGACCTTCATTCTTGTTTTTCATGGTTCCGTAAGGCCAAGTTCTTTACTATCTTGGACCTGAATCAGGCCTATAATCAAATTCCCCTTGCCGAAGAGTCTAAACACCTCACAGCGTTTGCCACGGACTGGAACTTATACGAATACAACCGCGTGCCTTTCGGGCTCCCCACGGGAGCAGCTGTACTCACTAGGCAACTAGATAGGGTCTTCTCCGACATCAAATTTGAGTACTTATATCACTACTTGGATGATGTCGTCGTATTTTCAGAGACTTTTGAAGAACATCTAGATCATCTGCGAGAAGTTCTCAATCGCCTTCGTAAGGCTGGGTTAACTGTTAAGTTGTCCAAGGTTGCCTTTGCTAAGCCCTCTATGTCATTCCTAGGGCATATTGTATCACCTGATGGGGTAGCAGTCGATCATTCTAGAACACAGGCCATCCGTGATTTTAAACCTCCCAAGGACATTAAAGGTATCGCCAGGTTCATTGGTATGGTGAATTTCTTCAGGAAGTTTATTCCTAACTTCGCTAATAGAGCGGCGCCCTTAAACCTTCTTCGTAGGAAAGGCATCAAATTCGAGTGGGGACCTTCTCAACAAGCCGCTTTTGAAGATCTTAAATTAGCTCTCTGTAATGCCCCTGTACTTGCTATGCCTGATTTCTCGAAGAAATTCATCGTCCAAACCGACGCGTCGTCGTCAGCAGTAGCTGCAGTCCTTCTTCAAGAGACTGAACTAGGGAGGCGACCCATCGCCTATGCATCTAGGACTCTATCGGCTCAAGAAGCCACGTATTCCATCTATGAGCTCGAAGGTTTGGCAGTCTTATTCGCCTTAGAGAAGTTCCGTCTCTATCTGGAACACGTCAAATTTGACCTGGAGACAGATAATCAAGCCTTAAGCTGGGTCTTAGGTAGGCCGCGTCGTACTGGTCGTATAGCCCGTTGGGCCATCCGTATTTCTGCCTTCCAATTCGATGTCAGGCATATCAGAGGTACCGAAAATATTGTTGCTGATGGACTCAGCCGTATGTTTTCCAACGACGTCGAGACCCATGAACCGGTCGATAATTCATCACCTTCCGAGTCCATACTATTTGATGTTAATGCCATCTTAACAGAAGTTCCCATGCTCTTTAGAGATATCGAGAAATACCAACGTGAAGATCCGACGCTGGCTCCGATAATGGAAACCCTTTCTTCTGGGGAACATGTCGTCCCTTATGTTCTGAGGAATGGTGTTCTATGTTGCCCCTCGAGGCATGATAAGATGATGAAAGTTGTCGTTCCAGCTGTTCTTGTACCTATGATCTTCAAGTATTATCATGAGACCCCATTAGGAGGGCATCTTGGAATCTTTAAAACTCGTGAGAAGATCCGTGAAATGTTCATCTGGAAAGGTATGGACGGTGAAATCCGTGAACTAGTGAAGGCTTGCAAACCCTGTTTGCTCAGTAAACCAACCATGTCCACCAAGGTAGGCCTTTTGTCTTCTCATCAAGCGTCGCGCCCCATGGAACGCCTGTATATTGATTATGTAGGACCCTTCCCCCAGTCTAAGGGAAATGCTAACAAGTTTATCTTGGTATGCGTAGACGGCTTTACAAGATTTTCCTGGTTATTTCCGACTAAGCTGGCTACCGCTCAGTCTACCATTACTTGCTTAAATTCTATTTTTGCCTCTTTTGGTCCGTGCCAATATATTGTGTCTGATAATGCTAAGGCGTTCACATCTAATCTTTTTCGTAAATTCTGTTTCGACTTGTCCATCTCTCATGTAACTACTTCTGCTTATTACCCTCAACCATCTCTGGCTGAACGGGTTAACCGTAATCTCAGGTCCGCGCTTATTGCCTATCATCATGAAGATCATTCCAGGTGGGATACGTCCCTGCATTGGTTAGCTTTTGCTTTGAATTCGGCGGTTCATGAATCACATAAATTTACTCCAGCCTCTTTGATGTTCAAGTTTGTTCCCAACACGCCGCTCTCTAACCTCTGGTCTCTGAGTGACATTCTACCCGAGACAATAGATCCGAATAATATTAAAGATCTTTGGAAGAAGGCTAAAGCCAATCTTAAAGTCTCTCATGAAAATGTTAGGGAAAGGTATGATCGTGGACGGAGACCCACCCCTTTGAAAGTAGGTGACCAAGTTATGGTCAAGAATTTTGTTCCCGCGGGCAAGCTTGCCCCCAGATTTCATGGGCCATGTGTCATTCTCGATTTTCTTACGCCGGTTACGTTGTTAGTAAGTAATCCAGCCACCGAGAGGATATATAGGGTTCACCTGTCACAGGTGAAACCAGTGTAAATTTTGTGTCAACTTGCTTCATATAATCGTGAAAGGAATATGAAGGTTATTTTTTTTTTTTGAGTTTCACCTTTAAGGCTTTCTGCCGCTTCTATAAAATTTAGTTTCATATGTAAGTATTTTTGTAAACCCTCCCCGCACCGTTAAACTGCCATTCTGTCCTTACCACGGCCATTACCACGCTCCCGTCTCCTGCTATACACACTGTGGCTTGATTATATTAAATACCATGGATATCTGCACGCCGCTGGCCCCTCAACCTCTCCACCAAGCCTGTGCCCTCAAAAAAAGATGATGGTCCAACAATATTCTGCCGCCTAGCTTTAATGTTTCAGTGCCCCCGCAGCCGCGCGGCGCTGTGCCGCGACTGGGCTTGAGGAAGGGCCCCCTCGACCCCAGCGAGGACGACATGTGCACGGCGAGCCGGAGCTCTCCTCCCGGCCAAGGCTGATGTGCGGCGCACGACCTGCTACTTGCCCGCAGCCTGTATATGTTCACCGCGGGCGCGGCGTGTTTCAACACCACTGCTCCCCTCATAGTGCGGGCGAGCGGTATCTCAGGGTACTTGAGGGGTCCGAGCGGCCTCCTCTGGACGCAAGCTGCAACGGCCGGTCTGGCCATCCAACTTAATCAACATCAACTACATGGACAGTTACTATAAGAGATGACTACACTTGGGAATTCAACAACAAAATCTGGTGGACTTAGAAAAATTTTTCCTCGATTTTAAAACTAAAGTTTTCCTTCTCAATTCAACTTCTACAAACATAAAAACTTTACTTCTCCAGTTACAACAAAAATTTTGAAACTGAATCAAACCACATTAAGAAAATCTTATAAATTTTTCGGCAATTAATCTCCACATCTACATCAAAACTTGGACCTAGTTTTCAAACAAATTTCATATGTCACCCCTGGAGGAACATTTGGGGGGGGAGGTCTGTACCGGGCGGTACACCTCCACGCCGCTAATTCAAAAGGTGCGCCAGTTGAAACTCCTCTGCTGGAGGAAACCTGAACTTTATTGACGGTATTAATTTTCTACTTTCTCAGAAGATGTCACTACCTGTAAATTTCGGAGTTTTAGAACTGTGTCATTTTTGATGTGTTTTTGTTTTGCTTGAAGTAAGAAGTGTGAACTTTCTCTTCTAGAGGACACTACTGAAGAACTACAATAGTGCACCCTAGTGCGAAGAAAAAGAACTGTTCTTTGGAGAAATTTTTATTTCAAAAGTTTGTTTCTTGTTAAATTTCCTTCTGTTATGGTTTAAGTTGGCTGTATACCCCTCTCTTTCTCCTTGTTTTGTATTCAACCAATCCCGAATTTCTTAACTTAATTTTCCACAAATAATGTGTTTCTTCTTCATCTTGTGTAGGGGTTTCTCTTTATTCTCCAATCAAGTGATTGTGGGCGGGTGTTCTCATTCCCCTAACGCCTAGAACCTTCCGCGAGAGTATATAAACTGCTGATTTTAGGGTCTCTGCGCCACTTCTGTTCCATCTTTCAGTGTGTAAAGTACATAGCAGGGGGCAGGAAGCGCCTCTTTCTTCGGCAGCGGTCAACAACAAGGTAATGGCCAATTAATAACTTCTTTCTTTGCTAGCTCAGCAGTTTAACTCTCGGGGCGGGTCAGAAGTTTTTCCGTTATGTAACCTTCCTTAAAAATGTAAAGAATCTGGTATCTATTTTACCTTTTAAACTACGTATTGGGATAGAGAGTGCTTAACCCTCTCGATCTCCCACTCATATTGTTTTGAGGTGAACCTTTTTTTCTCAACCTATTTGTTTCTTTTCTAAAGTCACCTCCGTAGTATGGGATTAGCCCTTGCATCAGTGGCCTAAGAGCCAAATTAGGTTTTAAAAACAAAGTGTATTAGGAGTGCCGATCGCCTCCTCTCAAATTGTTATTTTGGAGGTCATGTAATCAACCTTCTTTTCATTTAATAGACCTCAGTAGGTTGGGTATTTTACCCCTGTGTCTATGTCCAGTGAGGACAACTCGAAGGTGGAGTTTGGTGTGGCCTTTGAGAGGCTTAAAGTTGAGAGCGAGTGGCTCTTTTTGAAAATTGAGTGTTGTATGCCTCGTGGAGGCTTTTCAGTGTAATTTGGAGCAACGGCTCCTAGGCATGAATGGGGTTTTCTGCCCCTCTGTTGAAACTTGTGTTTGGGGTAAAACTGAGCTGATTGCCCAAGCATTGTGAAGTCAGGGCGCGAAGCCCAAATCCTGTAAATATTGTAACTACCCTTTTGACTTGCTACTTTGTACCTGCCATGCTTGTTATTTCCTTATTTTGAAAAGAAAATATAACCTTGTTAAATTTTAAATTAATTTTACTTTCGTAGCTTGAGACCCGTTCACACCCGCACCTTCTTTCACCTCTACCTACCACGGAAAGTTCCGTAACAATTATTATTATTATTATTATTAAAATTTGCACATCAGAACAGAGACGTTTGTAAGGCATGCTGTCAGGCATAATTTCTTCTCGCGGTAAGTATGACTGGACTTACTCAAATTTAAATGAATGAAATAGCATAAGCTTGAACAGTTGAACTACTAGCAGTCCTTCCTTATGACGGATGGAACCATCGTGGGACACACCTAGCCTTATTGAGGAATTGATCTCACTCCTCGAGTACAAGCATGACTGAAAGGAAGGAGGGCTGTAACAAAGGAATTTCTTGGCTAATTAATACTCGGGGTTTATCCACATTTTATCAATAAAAGGGCGCATTTTTATCGTTTTAGAACGAGTTTAAATGATAACTCTTGCTGTAAATTGCCCCTCGACGCCTTTCAATTTCTTGACGTAACTTAACTTTTTGGAAAATGATGTATAACAAAGAGAAGACAAGAAACCGTTTATTACGAAAAATCATAGCCCGAGACAAGTTAAAGGAAGTTTAACATTGATTCTTGTAACACCGAGCTCGATAGCTGCAGTCGCTTAAGTGCGGCTAGTATCCAGCATTTGGGAGATAGTGGGTTCGAAGCCCACTGCCGGCAGCCCTGAAGATCGTTTACCGTGGTTTCCCATTTTCACACCAGGCAAATGCTGGGGCTGTACCTTAATTAAGACCACGGCCGCTTCCTTCCCATTCCTAGACCTTTCCTATCCCATCGTGTCGGTGCGACGTAAAGCAACTTTTACAAAAAAAAAAAAAATTCTTGTATCAAGAAGTGTTCACTAACAACTTCTATGGTGAAGACTGGTACAGTGCCTCGTTGCTATGAAAACGTTGTTTGACACCAGATGATCTAGTCATGAACGCAGAAAATGTTTCTGTCCGGATATATTCAGCATTATGGTTTCAGTACTCGTGAAACTACGGCCAGATGCCGCTTTCAACCTCGCAGCACCCAGATGTAATAGTAATTGACAGGAGAAAAGTACGTCTGTTCTAAGGGAGGAGACCTAGTTGGTTATTACCCTATATAGTAATCCGTCTTAAAACGCAGTCCAACGCAGTGAACGAATTCTCAGGATAGTTTCGGTCCATCGGCAGCCAGTTAATTTGTGCCGGTCTCTGCTGCAATAGGATTGTTAAACATTGCTAAACGGAAGTTCGCTCTGATGACCATATGTTTTACCGACTAACAATTTATGAGTTGAATGAACACTGTGATTGAGGTCGCATCATCCTTTCAGACGAGTCTCCATTTAGCTCAATAAGTAGCGAGCCAGTACTTACCTTCAGGCCAAGGAGAATCACGACACAACCAAAAATATGCGGCGTAACTTTCAAGCGTTGGTCATAGCTCTCTGTCGTGTTTTCTTCATTTTTTTTGCTAGTGGCTTTACGTCGCACCGACACAGATAGATCTTATGGTGACTGTGGGATAGGAAAGGCTAGGAGTTGGAAGGAAGCGGCCGTGGCCTTAATTAAGGTACAGCCCCAGCATTTGTCTGGTGTGAAAATGAGAAACGACGGAAAACCAGATTTTGGGCTGCCGACAGTGGGATTCGAACCCACTATCTCCGGATGCAAGCTCACAGCCGAGCGCCCCTAACCGCACGGCCAAACTCGCCCGGTCTCTGTCGTGTTAGGGGTGAATGTTTTCGAGTGGGACAGAGATTTTTCACGGGATTGGTAATCATATCATGTCTCTCTGGTCTAATATTTGAGTACCAAGCAAAATTTGATGATTCCGAGCGTGAAAACGAGCTATTTCAATGAGCTCATTCAATTTCAGCGGGCTCTCTCCCAAATTAAACATCTTGCTTTTCTCCTTCTTCAGCCGCTTTTCGCAAACTTTGGTGGGATCGTGGGTGAAAATTTTGTCACACATGTAGATTGGTTCTGTTTTATGGCCGTAACCCTCTGTGGAAGGATGTATTCAGTATTGCGTATTGTTCTGGTGCTTCGTCGATGTGTCTATATGAAAAGGAGTGTCGTGAGACGAAGGCAGACATCCATTCTCAGAGTCAGAAGAATTAACTACACGTGATTAAAATCAGACATCCGGTCAGAAAACGAACCACCAATTATTTTAACATAAAAGTAGATATAACGAAATGAAAGGAATGGAAATAATTTGGAAGAGTAGAAAGAAAAACTTTCTACTTCATTTTAATTGGTTTTGTTTCTCTACTACTTGAAACCCGTGTCTGAAACTGTGGGGTTGAGTATTGTCTCAGCAACGAGTTTCAGTCCTGGCTTTGTACTTTGTCCTTTGTACGAAATTTCATTTCATCACCGTTGCAGTATTATGAATAATAGAAAGTATAGGTAAGTCATTTGGACAGAAGTGTTGACCGTTGAAAAATATATCGGCCCAGTGAACAGCTAAGTCCAAATATCGTAATTGAACAAGAAATCGATTTTCTTCTACATATTTCCGACAGTACTGCGAAAGTCTAACATTTTAGAAGGGGTATTAATTGCCTTACGGTTTTCGAAAGTAAAACATTCATTTACTGGAGTAAGTGTCGTGAAACGAAGGAAAACTTCTTAGAACAGCCACCGAGAGCCGCTGTGGTCTAAGATCAAAGCCATTTAGCGCAGCTTTGGAATTTCTTCATGATATGCGTATTGGCACGTATGATTATGAAGTAATCAAATAAATAAAATACATACACAGTGTAACCATGATTATTGATCTGGTTGGCTAGTTGAGCTTAAGACTGACACAAGGTGTGTTCGGTTTTTAACTGAAGCGTTACAGAGAAGGAGAGGTTTGCATGAAATAAGTATAATGGATTATTTAAAATTACCGAAGAATTTATTAACAAAATAAATGTTAGATTTCATATCACCTCTGTACAGAAGAGTTTGAGAATGCCCACTCCTTCGTCTGGGCTGGTAATATCTACTGCGGTCTTGCTTTTATACTCGTTCACCCCTGGATCGTCTTCCGATGGAGGTCTGGTTGTTCTCGAAGTTCTCGAAATTCTAGGAGGTCTAGAAGTTCTTGTAGACGTTGAGGTAGAACACGGCAATGTACTTGTGCCAGAAATGCATTTGGTTAGGCAAATGGCTTTTGCACAGACAAATCATTAATAACAACGGCTTCAAAACGAATCTCTACATTGGTAGATTTTACACTCAAATAATTAGTTAATGAATTCCACACGACAGAATGTCAATGAAATGTGAACGCGTTTGCAAATCAATCACTTGAGAGAAATGAAATAAGGTTGAATGTTACTAGAGTTGAACACGCAACTCAGTTATACAGTTGAAAATGTTATTAGACCGAGTCGAATGTAAAATGGAAACTGAACTCGTAATGCAAAACAGCGACTTAGGAAATTGCAAAATTATGTCACTTATCACTGTCGAGTGTTAATAAAAACGACCTAAGAATAACGTGATACTTGAAAAAAAAATTAAGTACCTCACTCGGTGATTATTTATAAGTTCACGCAGTTTTCAAATAACATGAAAGTAATCACTTCAATAAATTATCAATCAAGATTTCTATCTCGTGAATTTGGTTCCGTTCAATTCACTTAACTACAAGCAATAACGTCGTAACACAAATATCATCTGTTCGAAGACAGTCCTTGGTTCGACTTATACGAAAGGTAACTATTATTTACAGGCACAAGTTCTATCAATAATCTTCAGAATATTTATGAAATACGCGATAAATGTCCTTCACTCTCAAAACACAAGTTTAATGAAGTAATCACAAAGTCGTGGCAATTTATAAAGTACTATTTGTCACTCGAAATATCCCAAGTTCAATTTTAATGTTATCCTTAGTCAACTATTTCAATCACTTGATGAAACTAAACGCATATTTGGAAGTTTATTATCGGAGAAATATTCCTATCACCTTAGAATGTGAATACTGAGTTATTCAAAATATTTCAATCACTCGAAGGAATGTTGCACTCGTGAGAAAATAAGACAAGTTCTAATAACACTTGAGTTGGTCTCAGAAATAGTCACTTGAAATACAAGTTAAATTGAACTGTTTTAATTCGCGTTGGAAATGTTTCTTTCACTTGCGAATGGTGTTGAGAATTTATAAGTCCGACACAGATTATCGCAGAATTGAAGTTTTCTTAGCACGCTGAATTTGTCAAACATTTGTGCGAACCGAACCCGTACTTCACATTACGACGATATAGGACCACCAGTCGACCGTCCGGCCTCGACTGTGGTACTTATTTGACTGACATGGATATACAAATTTGCCTTCCTTTTATACCAGATTCTTGAAAATTAAATCTATTACATTTTATTGAATATCTCCCTTAACCTTGGTTGAATTTTCTTCAAACCTGGGAATTATGATGATAAAAAATTGGTTAACATGATGACGTTGTGCTTTTAATTGTACTCCGATCCAAAAAAGTTATTAGTAATAGAACATTTAGATTGTTATCTCAGCTGACGTAATCTAGCCTTGGTGAAGATATGCAGGACGTGACGTCACATGTTCCACGTTGCTCTCAGCTGACTTCCTGTTGCCGGCTGGGTTCTAGCGCACGGCGCGTAGTTCGACTACAAACATCGGGAACTCTGTCTTGGACCAGCGTTTCTGGTACAATACATATCAGCCAGAACATTATAACCACCGACCTAATAGCCGGTATGTCCACCTTTGGTACGGATAAAAGCGGTGACGCTTCTTAGCGTGGAAGCAGTGAGGCCTAGGTAGGTCTCTGGAGGGAGTTGACACCACATCTACACACAGACGTCACCTAATTCCCGTAAATTCCGTGGAGGGGGGGAGACGAGGTGTGACGCCACGTTCAGTCACATCCCAGATGTGTTCGATCAGGTTAAGATCCGGCGAGTTGCGGGTCCAGCACATCAATTGCAACTCGCCACTCTGTTCCTCGAAGCACTCCATCACACTCCTGGCCTTGTGACATGGCGCATTATCTTGTTGAAAAATGCCACTGCCGTTATGAAACATAATCGTCTTGAAGGGGTGTACGTGGTCTGTAACCAGTGTACGATACTTCTCGGCCTTCATGGTGCCTTGCACGAGCTCCGCTGGACCCATGGGTGCCCACGTGAATGTTCCCCAGAGCATAATCGAGCCGCCGCCAGCTTGTCTCCGTCCCGCAATACAGGTATCAAGGAGCTGTTCCCCTGTAAGACGATGGATTCGCACGCACCCATCGGCATGATGAAGAAGGTATTGGGGTTCATCCAACCATGCAACGGTCTGCGACTGCGCCAACGTCCAGTGACGATGGTCACGTGCCCATTTCAGTCGTAGTTGCCGATGTCGTGGTGTTAACATTGGCTCATGCATGGGTCGTCGGCTGCGGAGGTTCATCCTTAGGAGTGTTCGGTACACTGTGTGTTCAAAAACACTTGTACTATGCCCAGCATGAAACTCTGTTGTTTTTGATGCTATTTGTTCGGGGCGTCGACCTATAGAGATATTTTGCCCCTAAAGTCTGATGTTAGTTCCACCACAGTTCGCCGCCTGTCCTGTTTTACAAGTCTGCCCAGCCTTCGAGGTCCGACATCTGTAATGGCCGCCCAACCCCTCGACGTTTGGACGTGGTTTCATCTTGGTTTCGCCACTTGTTGAAGACACTCACCACAGCACTCGTCGATCACCTGACAAGTCGTGCTGTTTCCGAAATTCTCGTGCCGAACCTCCGGGCCACCACAATCTGCCCTCGATCAAACTCGGATAGATCGCGCCTTCCCCATTCTACACACGGACAGCACGCTCACTGATACTACATGCACCATGCGTGTGTCTGACTAGCAGTCATTCCTCGCCAGGTGACGCTACTATGGCCTGGACGGGTTTATATCAATAGTAGGTAGATGGTCATAATGTACTGGCTGATCAGTGTACATACATACATACATACATACATGTTCAGTCTTTTGATATCGAATGCTGGCACAGGCTGGTGGGCATTTAGAACACTTACATTAGAGAAGCCCGTGTCAGTAGATTCACTAGAACGTTAAAGAATACCTTTTAGGAAAACACTTCGACAAATTCGTGTCTTCGTTAGCATTTTAAAGAATTTCATTATTATTATTATTGTCTGTCTGTTAGGTCATCAGCCCACAGGCTGGTTGGATCCTCAAATAGCACCACCAAAGGCTATGCAGTTATAGGAAAACCACAAAAACCAATGGCAGTACCTAAATGAGGCATACTAGGAAAGACGGGGAGTGAGGTAGTTTGCCATTGCTTTCCTCACTGGGCCAGGCAGTGCTATTGTAGCACGATTGACCCTATGAGCAACACCTTTCATAACACTCAGACGCACTGGTCGTGCTCTGAATGCCATTACTCAGCACGACCCACACCCCAGCAGCTTCCATATTGTCACAGCCATGGGTGAGACTGGGACTTCAGTGGAAGCTGCACTTTGCTCTGGCCTGTGCCAAGAGATGGATACAAAAGTACTGTATCCATCAAGAAATGACAGCAGGCAGTTTATTATTATTATTATTATTATTATTATTATTATTATTATTATTATTATTATTATTATTATTATTATTATTATTTCACGGATATCGCTAAAATGGTTCGGTTTATGTATTAATTTGAAATACATTTATTTTCATCATAATCGTGCTTCTGCGTGTTTTATCTCTGTGTACACGCTAATTGTGTATCGTTCATTAAAGCTTGCAATGATGCAGTTAGTTCAGTATTTTGCTGGCCTGTCAAATAAAGCATCAATCGGAACAACATAACGCTAGATTATTGGCTCTGCGGAAACTTGGGCTCATTTATATCAGACACATGTTCATATTTTTCGCGAACAATACGGCTTTGTAGTACATAATAACGCTGCATATAATAGCAACACTGATCGAAGTGTGATACTCAGTGGGAAAAAAATACGTCCCACGGAAACCAGAACTGGTAGAGTGTTGGCCGCTGCCGTCGGAAGTGGACGATAAAAGATACTTACTGATCAGGCTGTGTTTCCATTGTATTTGTGGTGATAGTTGCTGTTATTTCTTTACCAGTCTTATTTTATCAGAGCCAACGAGTTGAAGTGGTGAGTATACACTCGGAATTGTGTTAACATCATAGATGCTGTTGCTAAAATTAAGCGGTAAAGCGTATCGGATAGCATTTATGGGTAGTCTCAGATCTCTCGGAGTAAAGTTTTATAGTATAGATTTTTAGTCTACGTATGTTCATCGGTCCCTGTTAGTGCGACTCTTTCATGCTATGTATTATTCAACGGTGAAAAGCCTGAATGCTCTCTCAGAATGCTCGGAGGTGCGAATGGCACAGTACATAAACCGTCCAAAGTAGCCGTGCGTGTTAAAGCATACATGGATTTAATAGACTTGAATCTCACCGTCAACAGTATTTGAGTATTTGAGATAGTTTGACCGAGTGAGTTGGCTACGTGGTTCAGGTTGTGTACCTTTTAGCTTGCATTCGGAAGAGATTGAGTTCGAACCCCACTGCCGGCAGCCCTGAAGATGGTTTTCTTTGGTTTCCCATTCTCACTCCCAGCAAATGTTGGTGCTGTTGGACCCCTGTGGATGGGAGGGACTGAATACATTCACGGGTAATACCTGCCTGTCGTAGAAGGCAACTAAAAGGGTCGTGTAGCCATCGGTCCCACATTGTTTTTTTTTTTTTTTTTTTTGGTTCTTTTTGATGGTTAGTTTCAGACCGATTCAAAGTTCTTGATGTACGTGCTGCTCGGAAATGGGCCCCTTAGGTTTGCGATTACGCTTGAAAGCCCGCTGGTGACCCCGGGAAACCTTCGGGTGGGAGCGCCATGTAACCGTACTTTCCTTCCCAGTTCTAGCCCTGTCCTGTACGATCGTCGCCATGAGCCCTGTCGTGTCGGTGTAATGAAAAAGAAATATAAAAAAGGAGATAGTTTTCCGGTGGTTTCCTTGTTTCGACGATAACACAGCCTGCAAGCTTCTATGTTTGAGCTATATTAAGCAGCTAGCAATGTGGTGGTTTCTCGAAAATGTTATTGTAGAGATCACATAATTTTGTTTCGATTCCACGAAGAATGAAATACCTAGGTTGTTTCAAACGCTCTTGCCTGAAATTTAAAAGGTGAGCAATACTTTTGTCAGATAACTGCCACCAGAACACTGCTAACCTCGTCCCGATCCCAGTGAAATATGCACACGGCCCTGTCGCATTCGGTTACGAACTGGGTCAGGCCGTGATGTAAACTGGTCGGGTCGGATCCTACAGATTCGCGTCATTCGAAAATACACAGACAAATGCGATTTCATATACGTAAATGTCATTTGTTTAAAATCAACTTCATAATATATTTATGCGGTATTTCTATTTAAAATTATTATTAATGTTTACGAATTCAACCCTGAACAGGGCCTACATGTGATAATCCAACAACATTTGCACAGAAAAAAATCGTGTGAAATAGGATAGGGAACGTATTTCCTAATACGTAACCAACGTTGTAGGCACTGGGTCCTTAAAGGTAGCCTTTCAATATCCGCAAGTTATTTATTTTGCTAAATGATACGCTAAATGATTCAAATTGGATAATTAAAGCTACCGCTGACTAGATATATATATAATTTTTCATTACATAGATATAATATTTCAACTCAACATTTTAATTGCCATATTTATTTCATGGTTTGCTACAAAAGTATATCTCACCTTTATTTGTAACATTTCTGCACGTGCCTGTATTGGTAGAACAATCTTGGCCTATATGCACTGATCTCTATACCTGGATGGCTGGTAGCTTGGGTAGCAGTAAGCCGAATAGAAGATGACTGGCGTCGTTAGATGGCAGCGAGCGCATGGTGCAATAGACCACGAGGAGCGCGCTTGCTTTGTTTATGCTTAGTTCAGTGACGCCAGGCCTCTTGATTGTAGTTTCACGAGTGTTCTGTGCTGTGTTTTTGCAAAGTAAATACTAATGTATTTTACGAATTTAGGTTCGTTGCCTTGTAGTATGCTTGTGAATTACAAGATTAAATTTAAATATGTATATGTTTATCTGAAATATGAATGAAGAAACATTCTACGGGGTATTAACATACCGCAGTATTCAGCTTATGGATGTACAAACAGAACCGATCAGTAGAAGGAGCAATCATTTCATCGGGGAGTTTTAATAATAATGTTATTTGCTTTACGTCCCACTAACTACTTTTTTAAGGTCTTCGGAGACGCCGAGGTGCCGGAATTTAGTCCCGCAGGAGTTCTTTTTTACGTGCCAGTAAATCTACCGACACGGGGCTGTCGTATTTCAGCACCTTCAAATACCACCGGACTGAGCCAGGATCGAACCTGCCAAGTTGGGGTTAGAAGGCCAGCGCCTTAACCGTCTGAGCCACTCAGCCCGGCTCGGGGAGTTTTATACTGTACATAAGAATCTTCCTAGGGTAATGTTTTGAGTTTTAGGTTTATTGTATCTTATTTCGCATATTCCGGGAGCAAAATGGCAATTAATTTTTGTAGGTTTCCTTTCTCGAGACCCGAACATCTAAGATCATCGATTAGGAGTATCAGGCGGGAGAATTGGGAGCCTTCTAAAACAGCTGTTCTCTGCTCGGATCACTTAGAGGAAGACTGTTTTGATAGAAATGGACAAACTGTACACCTTAGGAGTGATGTACAGCCAACTGTTTTCAATTTTGCTGAACATTAACTGAAAGTAATGATTTACTTATTTTTTTTTCTCATAATTAAACTGACGGTTTCGATGAAATAATTGACGTGACCTTATAACAATCTTAGAAAATTAAGTCTGGAGGAATTCTAGACCTTATTTACATCAGTAATAATTATGGGTTTCAGACACTGGAGTGGTGGGAGAAGGGAAAGTGTGGTGGGTGTTTGGGGCTATTCCATTATACTATTCGTGGTATTTGGGACTCTTTTTAACTGGTGTTACATATTTCTGATGATGACTATCAATATCGCTTTGCTAGCTGAATTTAATTAAAGAGGTCTGTAATAGTACATTAAGCTGCAGGTAATGTGATATATTGACTAGTTTTGAATATTTGCTGGTTTTATAAATGTGTACATTTGCTTCAATGATATTTTAATTTGATAAACTGCGCGTTATTTCATGGAAACAGGAAACATAAATTCATTATCAAGCACCGATTACGATGTCGAATCTAGGCCTGTATAGTGAGCTACGTTTATAGGTACATCATTTTAAGAATGCATAATTTCGTGGCATACACGTATACAATTTACAGCAATGTTTCCAGAAACTGGTTTTCACTCGTATTGTGTTACCGATCGCTAATTGCATGTACTCAGCACCTAAGTTAATATTTGCCGGCCGTTATTATACACTCATTTTTATTGCTATCCCGGAGATTTACTGACCTCGGAATGACGTGTCAGTGATCCCAATGTCCTTATGCTTTGAGTGAACATGTCTCTATATTTTTAATTATTCCAATGCGCCATTAATTGCGACTTAAAATTGACTATATTATCATTGCTTCCCCATAAGGAGAGCTCGAGGTTGGGTACGCCAACATGGCGAACCGCGCGTTCAACTTGGCGTACTTTCTCCTGCAGCGGAGACCTGCCATCAGCGATCCATGTATAGAGATCAGTGCCTATATGCTGTTGCTCACCGAACAGAATTCTCGCTTGTGGCCACAGTCTAACACGGTCACGATGCTCCTTAGTGATGAAATGGCATCCTGTTGAAAGGCGGAACGACGCTAGCGCTCGGAGCAGCCAGCAAGCTATAACTGTCAGGAACAATTCTCTGCCCAACAGCTGATTGCACCTTCCCACGTGAATTATAAACTGTAACCACCTCAACAACTATATTAATCGTAAATTTTAAGAAAACACGTTGATACACTATTGCTACAGCGTGGGTATCATACCGAAGGAAAACAACAATAGTTTATTTTCGAAGGAACACACCACTGTGGTTAAAGTTTTAGCCATTTTCGAAATCCTAATATTGAAGTGGATTTGGTAATTTCACATAAATCATCAAGAAATAATGAACAAACAAACAAATCAAATAATACTCAAAGATCTAGGCGACCTAAATGACTGAATTTTTAGTGCATTGAGGTTTTTTGTTCTATGGCGCTGAAAACTTTCATTGCGAAATTTCACCATGTAATCTAATGTGATGTGATCACAGATAATTTCAACACTAATGACTTAAGTACCTTCACAGCATTAATATGGAAAATCAGGTGTTTACATTAGGGGATTAACAGTTTACCACATCCAAGCTCATGAGCCTTCTCCTTAAACATACAGGAAACTCCTAACAACGGCCCTTGTTCTCTCAATTCTCCTCCACTTCCTACAAGATAATTCCTGCTCCTCTGACAACCGAGGAGGTAGCCACGCGGATTAGGTCACGTAGGTATCAGCTTGGATTCCGGAGATACTGGGTTGGAACCCCACTGTCGGCAGCCCTGGTTTCCCATTGTCACACCAGGCTGTACCTTAATTAAGGCCATGGTCGCTTCCTTCCCACCCCAAGCCCTTTCCTATCCCATCGTTGCCCAAAGACCTATCTGTGTCGGTGCGACATATGACTGTGTTGTGCTCCTTTGACACGGGTTGGTCATACCCTATTAATCACTTTCGTTTTGAAGAAATTTGCGGGGGCTTATTTGGAATGGAACTGCATTCCATACTAATTTCTTCTTCTCTGCTGACATAAACTGGTTGTCTTCAAAATGATTTTAACATAACTTTGTTATCGTACAAATAGTTTACATTTTTCTTCAATAAATCAGCCCTCCTACTATTTACAAGCAATTGGGCTGTACCTTAATTAAGGCCACGGCCGCTTCCTTCCCAGTCCTAGCCCTTCCCTGTCCCATCGTCGCCATAAGACCTATCCGTGTCGGTGCGACGTAAAACAACTAGCAAAAAAAATTTACAAGCAATTTTCTTTCTTTCTTTCTTTCTTTCTTTCTTTCTTTCTTTCTTTCTTTCTTTCTTTCTTTCTTTCTTAATCAGTTTACCCTCAAGGGTTGGTTTTTCCCTTGGACTCAGCGAAGGATCTCACCTCTACCACCACAAGGGTAGTGTCCTGGAGGGTGAGACTTTAGGTCGGGGATACAACTGGGCAGGAGGACCAGTACCGCGCCCAGGCTGCCTCACCTGCTATGCTGAACAGGGTCCTTGTGGGGCACGGGAATATTGGAAGGGATGGAAAAGGGAGAGGGAATGAAGCGGCCGGGGCCTTAAGTTAGGTACCATCCCTGCATTTGCCTGGAGAAGTGGGAAAATACTGGAAATCACATCCAGGATGGCTGAGGTGGGAATCGAACCCCCTATACTCAGTTGACCTCCCGAGGCTGAGTGTACCGCGTTCCAGCCCTCGTACCCCTTTTTCAAATGTCGTGGTAGAGCCGGGAATCAAATCCGGGCCTCTGCGTGTGGCAGGTAATCACACTAACCACTACACCACAGAGGCGGACAAGCAGTTTTCTACACATTGAAAAATAAAACATCGCTACGTGTTAAAGGTTACGATTGCGTTAAAACGTGATTTAATTTCATAATTGGATGTATTTTCCTTTGAGTTATATTCCTGGATCATTGATAAGCGAAATACCTACTTATCTGAAGTTACATTTCTGAATCTTCACAATATTGTTCTATTATTCGTAAATGTAAACAGTGTAATGAGTTATCTAAACAACTGGTTTTATTAGTTTTGTATTTAATTTCTATCTAACACTTGTTTTATTTTTATTTTTGGTTGAAAGCCTTAGTTAATTCTTAACCATACGCCATTACCGTTACCAAATCTATCTTTTGTGTTTATTGACCACTGAGTACCTCCCAGGAATTAATTCCATTAATTCATTAATGACGTGTGGCCTCCGAAGAGGCCTGGTGCAGGTCTTTCGAGTTGACACAGTAAAGGCGACCTGCCCTACTTATGATGAATTCTAATGATGATGACGGCACACATTCCCAGCCTCCGAGCCATGGCAATTAACCAATGAAGGTTAACATCCCCGACTCGACTAAGAATCGAACCTGAGACGAAAGGCCAGCACGGTAAACATTTAGCCATGGAGTCCCCATTCCGAGATGGTGCATCTCTTTTCAGGTGTACCATTTTAACCACATACCAGGCCTCCTGCCATTCTTACATTTCTGGTAGTTCCGGGAATAGAATCCGGGCCTCCGATACGACAGCTAATAGTGCTGGCATTTCGTCCATTGTTAAAGCTATAGGTTAGTGGTTATCAGATTATGGTACGCGTACCCCTAGCGATACGCCGCAGACTTTTAGTGGGGTGCGCGAGCAGCCTTCGGGGAAAAAAATGAAGAAAAATTGAAATAAATAAGAAGAAAGTTAAATATATTACTGTATATATGGAGCCACGCTTCGCTTGAAAGTTTCACCTGGACTACGACACATCAGGAAACTGTGTCATTCCATGAAGGTATACCCATGCCATTGACATTTAGATGGTTCGTAAAGTCTGAATTACAGAATTAAGATCGAAAATGTTTCAGCCTTAATTATTAATTTGATACTGAGGCTAAAACCTAGCGTTTTGTGAAATTTTCATACAAACAGGGTATCGCGTGTTACTTTACTACCGTAGTATTATACTTGATACAGACACAGACTCTTAAGTTTCTTGTGATGTGTTATAAAAATGTATTTAATTTCACAATCTCGTCTTATTGCGATGTGTATTTAAAGAATGGCTTATAATCAATTAAAATGCCTTAATCTAATTACCCATCTACTCATATATTTTAAAGGGAGTCATGACTGCAATTTGGAACTTAATTTATGACTTATGACAACCAAATTTAGAACACAAGCACATATTAATAAGATTGAGTACCACACAAAAAAATTGTTATTAGTTAATTTATTGTAAAGTTATTAACAAGAAATATTTATTTTATATGTTGCATGAAAAATTCTCCTGGTGGCACAGTTTTCATTATTTTGGGGTTCAGATGTGAGCTTTCATTCGGGGGATAGTTGGTTCGAATCCTACTGTAGGCAGCCCTGAAAATGGTTTTCCGTGGTTTCCCATTTTCACACCAGGCAGATGCTGGGGCTGTACCTTAATTAAGGCCACGGCCGCTTCCTTCCTACTCCTATCCCATCGTTGCCATAAAAACTATCTGTGTCAGTGCGACGTAGAGCAGATTGTAATATATATATTTTTGGGTTAAAATTTGATAGACTTATATCAGCAAGCCAACGGCCGTAGCCGTGCTGAAACACCGGATCCCGTGAGATCTCCGAAGTTAAGCAACATTGGGCGTGGTCAGGAGTTGGATGGGTTGCCACGCGCTGTTGGTGGGGGGTAAGGGCATGGAGGAGCGGAAAGGAACTGGCCACCCTACCGCACGTAAACTCCGGCTCAGGAACACCTCTGCGGAGGTTCGGACCTGCCTTCGGGTAGAATAACCCCCACCCACATATCAGCAATATTCATATATTCTTCTTAATCTGCTTACCCTCCAGGGTCGGTTTTTCCCTCGGACTCAGCGAGGGATCCTACCCCTACCTCCTCAAGGGCAGTGTCCTGGAGCTTCAGACTCTGGATCTGGGGATACAACTGGAGAGGAAGACCAGTACCTCGCCCAGGTGACCTCACCTGCTAAATACTCATATACTTAATAATAACTCTGCGTTTTGCAGACCATTTTTTTCAATTTTTCATTATTCATGCAAATGGCAGAGCTCTAGTTTGGTGCTAATTTGGGCTGAAAAATATGAAGGTAATATTCACCTGATAGCAAAGTGCAGAACTACTTTAATTCCCGTACATACTGAAACGTTACCAAAAAATTTCATGCGAATATAATAAGAACTCTATTGCAAGGAGCACTTTTACACGTGGCAATGAGCTGATAATATTTTAAGCTAGGAAAATGCTGTTGAAAGTTTTAAGGAACATACTTGCATTAAAACTGCTCTGGACTCTTAAGTTACTCCCACAGACTTCTATCTCCTCTTATGAACAGGGTAGGCCTACTACAAGGTAAATATATCTCAACGGGATTATCAAAATAGTAGTCCGAAGAAACACTGAGGATAGTATTGTCTGACACGTGAGAGAAAGTGGCGTATGGTTGCTCTATATTCGCCGTGACGCAACCCTTTAAATTTGACATGTAGTGCTTTGAAATGGTTTTAGGGCAAAAGTGATAACGGGAGTTGTAAGAGGGAGAATTGAGGGATTTTTGAAGTTAAAATTTAAAATTCGAATTTTTGGTATCAACATTTCAGTCATGACACCCCTTAAACCTATCATTTAGGGATTTTTCGTGGGGGGGTACATTGAAATTTTAGCCATGAGTGAGGGGTGCAGTCTCATAATAATAAGAGAAACTCTACTACAGACTGCCAACGGCCGTAGCCGTCTTGAAACACCGGCTTGCATGAGATCTCCGAAGTTAAGCAACATTGGGCGTGGTCAAGATTTGGATGGGTTGCCACGCGCTGGAAAGGAACTGGCCACTCTACCGTACGTAAACTCCGCTCAGGCACACCTCTGCGGAGTTTCGGACCTGCCTTCGAGAAGAATACACCCTTACCTTACTATAGATTGTTTATAGTGTGCCAACAAACAGACTCCGGTTGAAAACAACCATGTATTTCCTTGGAAACGGGGTGCGCTATGACGTACCTTATTGTTTAAAACACACTGAAAATGCGGAATAGGTTTCTGATGATATGAAAATGAACGATCCCTGTTCGGTTGGCCAGCCCATGCTCTCACAGCAATTATGAAGTATAATGAAGTGTTCCATAGGGACTCAGATCAGCTCTTACAGTACTGGAGTTCCCACATGAAGTCCCGGAAATAAACTGCTGTTCAATGTTATCTGTTAGCGGAGTTGAAATGCGTTGTAATTTTCTCTTCATTAAGCGGCCATTAGATTTAAATGAATGGGTTGGAAAATTGCCAAATGTTTCTTTGTTCAAATAGTTCCCAATTTAATGCAGTAAAGCGATTTGTTGTATTCCTAATTTCGTGAAGTTATTGCTGAGATCTTCTGCTTTGGGGAACAATTATTTAGTTCAATGATCAGGTACCTTTTCACAAGAAAAGCGAAACTTTTTCTTCGCCAAAAGTTCATGCGACAAGTAAATATGCATCCACGCTTCTTCGTACACATTACACATTGCTTATGTATCTTTATGGACACAAATAGAGCATTTATATTATTTATGTTATAGATTCGCTTCATACCATTAATTAGTAGTGGTCTAATTACGAGAGCATGTTATGTAGAATAAAGCTGAAATCGTTGTTGGTATTGGTTCTAGGCTATAATTAACGACTGATGAGGTCATCAGTTTCATATACATTTTTTTGTGCGTATGTCCTATTCTACTTTTAATTATGTGCCTGACTTGCGGATGTGAAGTTTGGTGATCGTGGGGCATCTTGTCCTCTAGCAGAGCAATTTCTTTTCTCTTCCTTTTTTCCGTCGCACCGGCACTAGTGGATTTTATGGCAACGATGGGATAGGAGAAGGTTAGGAGTAGGAAGGAAGGGAATGCGGACTCAATTAATGTACGGACCCAGTATTTACGTTGTGTGAAAATGGGAAACCGCGGGAAACCATCTTCAGAGACGCCATCAGTGGGACTCAAGCCCATCATTTCCCGAACGCAACCTGACAAAGAGCAAACTTCATTCGTGAACAGAACGATGGGATATTCCTGCTAGTGAATGAGATCTGTTGATTGAATACTAGATTATGGATAATATTAGCACACGGAGAAGGTCTACTTTGACACAAGTCGTCAGTTTCCCGTGGAAAGCCTTCGCCAGCCTATCCTTCTAACTTTGCTGGTGAGATCTATTGTTTGCAATGCACTGTCTTCTGATATGGGCTAGAGCAAGTTTATTACATTAATTGACCTGTCTCAGTCTCATCATTGGATTTGACAATATGAAAGTGACTGAGGTACGAGCGATTCTAGTAATGCCATTCCTTATGATGCCAGTCTCTGTGATGAATTGTGTGGGAAGGCCTCTTTTAGACGGCGCGGGTTCGATCAGCTTCCGCGCTTAGCCACGGGTCAGCCTAAACTAAGAACCGATTGTTCAAATAGTCTTTCAGTTTACTCGGAGGCGGAGACTATATGTTCGAGCGGGGGTCCGTAGTGAGACGTGACTCCGGGCCCATGGTTAGTTCTTATTGGCCGTTAGTATTTATGAATGTCATCTCACACAGCCAGGGGTCCCGGGTTCGATTCCCGGCAGGGTCGGGAATTTTAACCATAATTGGTTAGTTCCCCTGGCACGGGGACTGGGTGGACGTGTCGTCTTCATCATCATTTCATCCTCATCAGGACGCGTAGGTCGCCTACGGGCGTCAAATCAAAAGACCTGCACCCGGCGAGCCAAAGTCCTCGGACACATCCCGTCACTAAAAGCCATACGGTATTTCATTTCATTTCATTACACACAGCGGGTGAGTAGATCTACACCCACTCATCGGAAGCGTTGCTAAATGTGGTATATTATTTATTTTCAATTTATTCACCTGCATTTGTCTGTGTGATTTACTATGATTGTTTTGGAGCCCGATATAGACATTGAGAACTTGATAACAAATCGAGGACGCACACAACAGAGGCATGGCGACAGATTTCCTGCGAAATCTCTAGTGATTTCGAGAGAATGTCTGACAAGGAAAAAATACGTTTGGTAAGTTAGTGATAAATACAACTGGATATCCTTTTCAATATTGTATGGAATCCCTCCCTCATTTTGGTGTTTTCCCGAAGGAGATTGTTGTGTAGCTTATGCAGAAGTTCATCAAAGGAGGATATTGATCTGCTGAAAAGAGCGGGGAGG